>NC_057398.1:53235552-53591868 GCF_019320065.1 Cervus canadensis | reverse complement strand
CCCCTTATACAGAGTGAAGTAAGCCAGAAAGATAAAGAACATTACAGCATACTAACACATATATATGGAATTTAGAAAGATGGTAACGAAAACCCTATATGCAAAACGGAAAAAGAGACACAGAAATACAGAACAGACTTTTGAACTCTGTGGGAGAAGGTGAGGGTGGGATGTTTCAAAAGAACAGCATGTATACTATCTATGGTGAAACAGATCACCAGCCCAGGTGGGATGCATGAGACAAGTGCTCAGGCCTGGTGCACTGGGAAGACCCAGAGGAATCGGGTGGAGAGGGAGATGGGAGGGGGGATCGGGATGGGGAATAAGTGTAAATCTATGGCTGATTCATATCAATGTATGACAAAACCCACTGAAATGTTGTGAAGCAATTAGCCTCCAACTAATAAAAAAATTTAAAAAAAAAAAAATTAATTTTTAAAAAGACAATGTTTGAGAATGCTTTGAGACCAAAGGGAGATTTGGATTATGTCAGAATGGAAACGAAATGAACCTATTCTGTGCTGAATGCTGTGCCCTCACTTTCCTGGGAAACACTTCATTCACGTCTTATACCCACCTAATACAACACACAGAACATGTGCCTAAGGTGACCCAGCTTTAAAGGGGCAGAGTCAGGACTCAGTTCAGGCCTCCCAGTCTCCCGAGCCCACATTGTTTCCATGCCTTTCTGTTCCCTGTGCAGGTGCGTGGGTGGGGCAGGGCAGGACTGCAGCTGGGTGGAAGCTGATGGGGTAACACAGTGGTGAGTAGGAGAGTTGTGAGGCAGAGGGAACAAGCAAGGGGAGCAGAGGAAGCAATGGGGAGGGGGTGGATTAGCCGGGAAGTCCTGGGATGAAGGGGAAGGGCTGCCGATTGCAGTCCAGGAAGGCTGAGGGGGACATGGGGCAGCAGTGTCTCACTCAGAATGGAGGGTACTCTCTTTAGAGCTGAAGGCTATGAAAGAACCAGGATTGAAAGGGAAGGACTATGATGAACCCAGAAAAGTCTTGAATTGTGGGATGCTGCGCTCTGCAAAAGAGGAGGGATGTAGGTAGAGACCCTAGACAAGAAAGTCATCCTCAAAGAGGCTTGCCCATCCAGTAGGCAGAGTTGGCTGTGCGTGTCATGTGTGTTTAGGGGGGGAGGGGGTGTTGGGAGGGTGTGTTCCAAAAGAAGGCCTTTGATTTACTGCTGCCCCAGTGGGAGTTATTTACGGTTATCAATCTCACAGCTGGTAGGAAGGAAGCCAAGAATCATTGTGCAATTGGGGAATTCTCTTTTGTTCAAAGTGCCCATTTGACTGAGCTAGATATTGAATTAATCTAGTCAAGAAACCACTTAAAACAACTTAAGTAGATTTAGGGCCTACTTATTACATTTTTTAAGTCTTTATTTCATTTTTTTTGGTCTTTTCTTTAAGTGTAGTTGATTTACAATGCTGTGTTAGTTTCAGGTGCATAGCAAAGATTTCTAGCTGTATACAAATCTATTCTTTTTCAGATTATTTTCCCTTATAGGTTATTACAAGATGTTAAATACAGTTCTCTATTCTATATAGTAGATCCTTGTTTGGATTATCAATTTTATATATAGTAGTGTATATCTGTTCATCTCAAGCTGCTAACTTATCCCATAGCACTATCAATTTAGCAAGTAAATAAATAATGTATCTGGCATTAGAAAATGCAGGCTTTATCACTTCAACTATTACTATGACTGCTACTAACTACGAGTACATATTATTATCACCATGATTGCTATATTTCATTGTATGACTCTAGCAGGTAACATTTGTTGGAGAGCTTCTATTTGAAAGGCATCCATCTGGGAGCTATACATCCTTACCTGTTAATACTCATTAAAACTTTGCCAATAAGTAGTATCATTAGCCTTGTTATGACTGGTCTCCAAATCTTCTTATTAATGACAGATTCTTTTGTAGATTGTGCCTGGGAAAGAAGCCTTGTCAGCCCAAAGGGGCCTCCAGGGACAGTACATGCCCTTCCTGAATCATGTATTATTTTAGTATCTGAAATTCCAACCCCTGGCCTTGTATGTGGAAGGCCTTCATCTTAAGGGGGATGCTAAAGTTGGCATTTGTTAGGGACCAGGGTATCCCAGGTGGTGCTAGTGGTAAAGAATCCATCTGCGGATGCAGGAGATATAAGAGATGCAGAGATCAATCCCTGGGAAGATCCCCTGGAGGAGGGCATAGCAATCCACCCCAGTATTCTTGCTTGGAGAATCCCATGGACAGGGGAGCCTGGCAGGCTACAGTCCATAGGGTCATACAGAGTCAGACACAACTGAAGTGACTTAGCATCCAGGCCATAGGGGATCCTCTTCTCATCTATTCAATCAATACCACCTCACCAACTCTGCCAGAAGGAAGAAATTAATCCTCACCAGACTGAAGAGTCAGCATAAATGACTCTTTATTTTTAATTAAATCACCAGTGACTTTTGATTCATACCAGAGACAAGTGCTTAGATTACACATGAAAACTACTTGGGTCCAGACTGTGTCCTCCTAGAAAGATGTTAATGTAGTTACAATGACCTTGGAGCTATATTCCGGGAAACATTTACATTATTCAATAGAAAATAAAAATACGTAAGAGTTTTTAGTCAGAGGTGTTGTCATGAACTCTTTGTGGGTTCAGAAGCTGCTCAGAAACCAGCCTTCCTTTTCCCCACTATGTCTCGTGTCAGAGGCTAGTTTTACCTTAAAGATCAAAATGTTGTTATTTAATTAGCCCTTGACATCTTTTATGTAAGATGCTGTCTTATCAGGACTATTCTCATTGCTATAGAAGTTAAGAAAATAGGAGAATGGTGCTTTAGAATAAAATAACACTAATTATATTTTGAAAAGTGAAAGTGAAGTCGCTCAGTCGTGTACAACTCTTTGCAACTCCAAGGACTGTAGCTCACTAGGTTCCTCCATCTATGGAATTTTCCAGGCAAGAGTACTGGAGTGGGTTGCCATTTCCTTCTCCAGAGGATCTTTCTGGCCCAGGGATTGAACCTGGGTCTCCCGCATTGCAGGCAGATGCTTTATTATCTGAGCCACCAGGGAAGCCCGAATAGTACTTTGCATTTCATGAAAAAAATCTCAAGTCATTTTTTGCCTTGTCAAGATTTTGTTAGCGCATCCAACCTATTCTCCAGTTGCTGTTCTCCCATGGCTAGCCCTATCTTCTCTGGTCACAGACTATGTCAGTTGCATACTCTCTTCTCCTAATGGTTGTGCCCTGGTTTTACATGTATGGCTTTACTGCTGTGTTCTGATAGAATCAGATAAGACAGTTATATACATGTATACAAATGTATATACATATGTATGAACATATAAATACATACATACATATGCATAATCAGGAAATCATTCCCACTATCTACCATTGTTGGGACCTATTATTATAGGAATAGGATCCTTGAATGAACTATAAAGAAATGTAAGCATCCTAATGAGGAAATTGTATTCCTGTGTACATGATACATATGCCTTGTTGTTGCCAGAGTCTATCATCTTGTCACATTGCTAGCATTAAATAAATGGCTGTTTATAGTGAATGAAAGGGAATAGGAAAGGGAGGAGGGAAGAAGCGCAATGTGATCCTTAATGAACATTTTCAGTACTCAATATATTTTACTTTCAACATTGATGGTGCTCTGATCACATTAAAGAACCTCTACCACTTTCAAACAGTTCAAATCTGTGGTTACAGCTCACTAAGACTACACTAATGGATAAAAAGCTAGAAGGTGCACTAATTTAGCTCTTTGTTCATGAATTCTCTCAATCATTGGTTGGCCCAAATATCATTTCAACAGTGAGCTATTTTAATATTTTTCCCCAATTCAATCCAGTTTTACAAAGCTAAAAGTATGATTGCATTTCACCACAAAAGTAAGTTACATGGAAAGCATTTAAGTAGAAACTTTAGTTAAATTCAATTATTTGGCCAGAATAAGACAAAGCCAAATTTCAATTTGATTTTTAAAAGCAAAGTGAGATATACATATACAGAGATAATGTTGACCTGCTGCATATGCTGAAAAACCTCCTGCTTACTGAAGCTGGCAGTGAAGTACGTTACATAATGATAAAGAATATCATTCAGCAAGAGGAAACAATTTTAAATATATATGCATCAAACATAGGAGCATCTCAATACATAAACACAGTATTTACAAACATAAAGAGAGAAATTAGTAGTAATACAATATTAGTTTCAAATATCCTTGTATCAATGAACAGATCATGCAGACAGAAAATCAATAAGAAAACACTGGCCTTAATCGACACATTAGACTAGATAAAATTAATAGGTACACAAAGAGCATTTCAACTCAAAACTGAAGAATAAACATTCTCTTCATTAAAAAAAAAAAATCTCAGGATAGATTATATACTAGGCCACAAAAGAAGTCTCAGTAAATTTAAGAAGATAGAAATTATATAATTTCTTTTACCTCCACAATGGTGAGAGACTAGAAAGTAACTGCAACAAAAAACTGAAAAACACAAATATTCAGATCTAAGCAAACATGCTACCATACAACCAATGTGCCACTGGGCGGGGGGGGGGAACAGAGAGAATAAAATGACACCTGTAGATAAATGAAAATAAAAACAAAATGATCCAAAATCTATGTCACATAGTAAAAGCGGTTCTGAGAGGGAGTTTAAAGTGATACAAGTCTGTCTCACAAAACAAAAAATATCTCAAACAATCTAACCTTATACCTAAAGAAACTAGGAAAAAGAAGAACAAACAAAACCGAAAGTTAGAAGAAGATAAGTGATAAAGATATAAAAATAAATGAAACAGAGACTTAAAAATAATACGCTAATAAAATGAAGAGCTGATTCTTTGAAAAAATAAAATTGATAAGTCTTTTAGCCAGATTTAACAAGAAAAAAAAAGAGGATCCAAATAAATAAAATCTGAAATAAAAGAGGAGTTACAATTGACACCAGAGAAATATAGAAGATATGAAAGATCATTACAAAAAATTATACACCAATAAAATGGACAGCCTAGAAGAAATGGATAAATTCCTAGATGTGTATAATTTTCCAAGACTGGGTCAGGGTGACATAGAAAATATGAACCAATTATTACCAGTAATGCAGTTGAATTGATAAATTTAACAATTACCAACAAAATTCCAGGACCAAATGGCTTCACAAGTGAATTCTATCAGACATTTCAAAGAACTTAACAGCTATTCTTCAACTATTGTAAAAAATTGAAGAAGAAAGTGCTTCCAAACTCATCCGTCAAGGGCAGCATCACCTGTTACCAAAACTAGACAGTTCAGTTCAGTTCAGTCGCTCAGTAGTGTCCGACTCTTTGCGACCCCGTGAATCGCAGCACGCCAGGCCTCCCTGTCCATCACCAACTCCCGGAGTTTACTCAAACTCATGTCCATCGAGTTGGTGATGCCATCCAGCCATCTCATCCTCTGTCGTCCCCTTCTCCTCCTGCCTCCAATCCCTCCCAGCATCAGGGTCTTTTCCAATGAGCCAACTCTTCACATGAGGTGGCCAAAGTATTGAAGTTTCAACTTCAGCATCAGTCCTTCCAATGAATATTCAGGACTGATCTCCTTTAGGATGGACTGGTTGGATCTCCTTGCAGTCCAAGGGACTCTCAAGAGTCTTCTCCAACACCACAGTTCAAAAGCATCAATTTTTTGGCGCTCAGCTTTCTTCACAGTCCAATTCTCACATCCATAAATGACCACCAGAAAAACCATAGCCTTGACCAGACGGACCTTTGTTGGCAAAGTAATGTCTCTGCTTTTTAATATGCTATCTAGGTTGGTCATAACTTTCCTTCCAGATAAAGATACTACAAAAAGGAAAATCACAGGTGATATTACTGGTAAACATAAATGCATAATTTCTCAACAAGATATTAAAATTCAAGTTCATCAAAACCACTACAATATTGTAAAGTAATTAGCCTCCAACTAATAAAAATAAATGGAAAAAAATAAAATAAAATTCAAATTCACTAATATATTAAAAATGAATTTTAAATTGAACTTCATACATGGTTGATTCTGTAATTCTACTATTTTCCTTTTTTTTTGAAAAATTGTAGTTGATTTACAACATTATATTAATTTCAGGTGTACAACATAGAGATTCAGTATTTTTGCAGATTATATTCCACTATAAGTCATTACAAGATAATAGCTATAATTTTTCTGTGCTATAAATTGTATCATGCTGCTTATCTGCTTTATACACTGTAGTTTGTATCTGTTAGTCCCATAATGCTGTTTTTTCATTCCCCCTACCTTCTCCCCTGTGGTAACCACAGGTTTGTTTTTTTTTTCCTATAGCTGTGAATCTGCTTTGTAATACATTCATTTGTATTATATTTTAGAATAAACAAATAAGTAATATAAAAACAATACACCATGACTTCAAAACAAAGAGAAGGTCTATATACAACTGATTCATTTTGCCATACAGTAGAAACCAACACAACATTGTAAAGTAACTGTACTCCAATAAAAATTAACTTTAAAACATGCCATAACCAAAAGAGACATATCTAGGTATGCAAAGATGGTTCAATACCTGCAAATCAATCAGTATGGTACATCATATTAGCAAACTGAAGAATAAAAATCCCATAATCATTTCAATAGATGTGTTCCTGAATATTTACCCAAAGAAAACGAAAACACTAATTCTAAAAGATATATGTATATCAATGTTCATTGCAACATTATTTACATATACAAGATATTGAAGCAGCCTAAGTCTCCATCAGTGGATGAGTGGATAAAAAAGTTGTGGTATACACAAACATATACATATAATAGGAAGTCACTCAGCCATGAAAAAAGGGTTCTTGACATTTATTACAACATGGATGGATCTAGCAGGTATTATGCTAGTGAAGTGTCAGTCAGAGAAAGACATATACCATATGACCTCACATATGAAGTGTAAAAGATAAAATAAACTATATGAAAACAGTCTCCTAGATATAAGAACAAACAGATGGCTGCCTGAGGGGAAGAGGAGACAAAATAAATGAAGAGAATTAAGAGGTACAAGTCTCCAGTTTTGCAATAAATAAGTCACAGGAATATGATATACAGTGTAAGGATCATTGGTCAGTATTATTGCAACAACTTTGTATGGGGATGGATGAACACTAGACTTACCAGGGTGATCATTTCATAATGTATGCAGATGTCAAATCATGGCTTTATACACCTAAAACTGACACAATATTGTACATCAACTATATTTCAATTTTTAAAAAGTATTCACTTTTCTTAATGATGCTTAAAAGTTGTTTTTAAAATATTAACATTTAAAGTAATATTTTATCATAAATAGTCATGTTCTTTGATGCATTTGTTATACAGCCTTTAAGCTGACTTGTTACTCTGTGAATCAAATTCATTGACCCTCCTACAGTTCAGTGAAAAAGCAAAAAAGAAAACTCAAAGATGAGAAAGGCAGAAAAAAGATAAGTACTCTGGTTTACATGAAGCTCTGATTTATCTTCAAGAAATTGTACTGTGCCTTGAAGGGTATCTCTCTTCACTCTGTTAAGAAGGAGGCTTGCCACAATTTTATTTCTTCTTGGTTGGGGACTACTGATTCTAAATAGTTGGGTATTCCATGATTGGCACAGTCTCACCCCCAGCAAAGAGGTAATAAATATAACCACAACAATGATAATAACATTTGTATAGTTCCATAGCCTTTTCAAATGGATTACCTCATTTGCTGTGCACGATGCATAATAACAACCATGCAATTTATCCTCATGGCTCCCATCAACCACATATTTGTTAATGCTCAGAGTCTGGTATTATGCGGGCCAACTTTCCGATCAGGCAGACCTGAATTAGCAGATTGCTCTTTGGTCACCAACTAGCTCTGTGATTTGGGGTCACAGAGCCATAGTCTCAGTTTCCTGGGTTAGCACCGCATGCTATAGAGCAGTTGCTTTGAATAAAAAAACACTATTAAAAGTAAAGCTTCTAGCACAAGAAGCACATATTTTAAGCATTCAGTAACTTAGAACTCTTGTTTTCCCTCTTTCCCAATCCAAATATCTGGGGGTAAAAATAGACATATTCCTTTTTCCCTAGTTGTTTTAGGGATTGGCTTCCGTAAAAGAATGCTAACGATGCCTGAGAGACCTATGCTCATTTTACTAGGCCAGATGGGAGTCGGGAGCAGAAGACAGGAGTCCTCAGGAGGTGAGAGGCCAGTGGGGTGGGGAGATGGTGTTGGCATGGTACAAAGTGAATGGGGCCCATTTGAATGCAGAATAAAGTGTGTTCAGGCAATAAGGCTGCTGGCTATCGAAACGGATCCGGCAATTAGCAAACACAGATTCTTAAGATCTCCCAGATTGGTGAGCTCCAAGCTTTAACCACAGACACCTGTAATTAAAGGTTTGGGTGACATGGGTTCCAACATAACCTGGTCCAGCAGTTGTCTGGTTATAACGGTCTTTGGATGCAGGGACTAGGCACTCAGAGAGCCTCATCCTAGGAGGGAGGAATGATTCAGAAGAGATGACTCACTTAGGTAATTTGTAACAACAGCTATAAACTGCTTAGATTGTTTACCCCCTCCAGCCTCCAACCCGAGTTCTGCTGACACTATTCTTTTTTGTGTCCTCTGCCCTTCTTTCAAGGTATTGAAAGGCTGACTCCATGAAGAAAAAAGCAAAAAATAACTGAGACAACATCTTCTCTGAAATAACCAACCCTCAAATGTACCCTGAATAGAGTGATGATTGGCAAGGTCTGGCCACCTTGGGAATCATTTTCTTTTTTGTTGTGAACTATTCTTTAACATTTTTGATGATGCTGATTTATGATTACTTCTAGTGGGAGAGTCAGGTGACAAGTCCAATTACGCTCTAGCTAAAAAGACCAAGAGGTTAAAAAAAAAGTTTGGCTTTATTGATAAATAAGGGCCAGTCTTCAGTGATAAAGATCAAATGTTCACACTGGTGGTTTTTAATGATCTATTGATATGTTCAAAAGATACAGTAATAATTTCATTTAGTACTTTAAATTTAAGGAAGCAGATCTGGCATATTAGCTAAGTTTTACTGATAAACAGACATGTAAGGTGGCAGTAAGTGCTCAATTACCTACTTTTCCCTCTAGAAAAACTGTCATAATTGAATTAACTTTCAAATAAGAGTTTTTCTGTCATTAGGTAATGCAAAATGATTAAATGAATTAATAAGCTTCAGTGATTATGGGTTTGGACTTTTCTAGAGAAAATAACATGGTTGATAAGATTCATTAAATAAATCCATTATCAATCTGCCACTCTGTAGACTTTAAAATTATCTCTATAGGAAAATGGCTATAAAACTGCTCAAGGCAGCTCTAATTGTTGTTTGTTATTTTTATATTCAAATAATGTTTACTTAATCTTATAAATTATACTATAAAATTTCAATTTGCAATTGTTTCTAGATACTATTTAATTCTCCAGGAGTTCATTTATCTTGAAAAAAATGTTAACAAACCTACTCACCTTTGCTTGTCACTCACCTCCCTCTTTTTTTATTCTTTCTTATCTCATTAGGATAAAGAACATGAGTACACTTTGTTTCTTTGCTTGTAACATTAAAATATAATCACTTTCTATATTAAGAGAGACCTTTTAACCAAAACAAAGAGAAAGGAAGGGATTCTTCCAATCCCATGCATTGTCTTGGCTTTAAATATGTATGCCTTTCTTGAGACAAGCGCTCAGGGCTGGTGCACTGGGAAGACCCAGAGGGATGGGATGGAGAGGGAGGTGGGAGGGGGGATCGGGATGGGGAACACATGTAAATCCATGGCTGATTCATGTCAATGTATGGCAAAAAACACTACAATATTGTAAAGTAATTAGCCTCCAACTAACAACAATAAATGGAAAAAAAAATAAAAAATAAATATGTATGCCTTTCTATTTTGTCATAACAGGTAAGAAATAAAATTCTTCAGATGCAGTTGGATTAGTTAGGGTTAGAGTGGGGCTTAGAATATGAGACAGCGTGAGAGAGAGAGAGAAGAGGAAATTTCTGATACAGGTGAGATTGATGAATGGAGAGCAAGGAACTTTCTCCTTGCCCCCCAGCTCCACTGCTTTCAGACATAGATTTTCTTAATCTAGGTAAGAGAGATCAAGAGAGATTTTTTTCTTTCAACCACAAATGAACCATTTACATACTGACTAGTGACAAAGATGAAATGTGTAGTTAATCCAAAAGTATGTGTGCTTCATATGTCTGAGTTCTTGGCAGAGCTTTTCAATCTCATGTAATCTGTGTATTTTTTTGGTCTTTTTTTTTTTTTTTTTTTTAGATAATTTACTATCCTCTGTCTTCTCTGTTCTTCCCACCCCCCTGGAAATCCTATTAATTAAATTTTACATTTTTAATCTCCTATTTTCCTTTCCCATTTTGTGATATTCTTTATCAGCATCTTCTTTCAACTACTCCATTGAATATATATGTGTATATATATTCTTTATATATATACACATATATATTCTCATCCTCTACCTTGTTCTTTTTCTAATAGAATCTTTTTTATGAATGCACTATATTCTCTTTTCTCTCTGAGACTATTTTTTAATAACTTGTTGGAGTTTTATTCCTCTCCATCATTTTCCTTTTTTTCTCCTAATTTCTTTCTGTCTCTTCTTCTGTTTCTTTGTTTTGGTGTCTGTTTTAATGCTACATCTTTTCTCAACATGTCTGGTGAGTCCTAGTTCTCTGTTCCTATTTAAGAAAAGAGCACTAAAAATCAGAACAAAACCATAAACAAAGTTAAAAGGAAAATTGCAAACTAGAGATTACGTTTGTATGTATGACCCAATAATGGTCAGTGTTTATATATCTAAAATGCATGAACAAATCAACAAGAAAAGTTAACTTTTTTAATAAAATGGATAAATGTCATGGACAACCAATATGCAAAACATAATTAGCTAACTTTTTAAATGCTTAACTAATAATCAAATATACATTAAAATAATATGTCCTTTTTAGTACCAATCATCTGTTATTTTTTGTTGTAATTCCAAATGTTGGAAAGCATGGGGAAAAGATACTTTTTTACATTGCTGATAGGATTATAAATTGGTAATTTTTTTTCGGGTAACAATTAAGCTATATGTATTAAAGTTTTGAAAGAGTGAACCCTTTAAACTATAAATTCTACTTCTTATAATCTTAAGGAAATAATTAGTCAAGTTTGCAAAGACTTACATTCATTCTGCTGATGTTTATTATGTTGAAAATTGGACACAATACAAGTGTCAAATGTTATGTGATTAATAGGATAAATTATACTAACATCAGTCTGAGGAATACAATTCAACTATAAGAAGTAATATTATTGAAATTTATTTATTGACAAGCAAATATGTTACTGATATATTAAGTCAAAAAGGTGTGACAGAAAAAAAGTTTGTATAAAAATGGAACTCCATTGAAGATGTTACTGCTTATGATATACACACACACAGAAAAGCCTAGATGATATATATAAACCACACTTATTCATAGATGATGGCAATATATGTGTTTTATTTCATTCTTTATGCTCTTATATATTTTACAGGTAATCTACAATAAACATAATGTTCCATGCATAATAAAAATATTTCTCCATGCATAAAAAATAATTAAAATGCAGAATAAGAGAGACAGTGGGTTTAGAGGCTCTGAGAACATTTGTGTGCAGGAGTTATGGTTAAGCATTGCTTCTGATCAGTAAGCTTTATCATAGTCATTTTGTGGGGTCCCTACTGCCTCCAGTTCCTAAATTTTTCCAGGATCCTGTAAGTCAAATTCACTTATTTCTTGTGCCTCTCTTCTCAACATCCTTTCAAGGCTCACATAAATGCTATTACTCATCTATCTGTCTTCAGATTTCAAAATATTGTTGATACTTCTCAATTGCTGAGGTAATCTTTCCTGTTTTTCTTCTTTCTGACTTGTATCTTGTTTGTTTCTATTCTCATTTTAATAAAATTTCAGGAGAAGAGAGAAATAGTTGCATTCAATCTAAAACCTTTAACAGGAAATCCCATGGGTATTTACACATCGACTCCTATTTATAACTAACATTGTGCACAGATGTCTCAAATAAGAAGCTGCAAGGGCTTGGCTAACTGAGTTAGTACTAATCTGGTGAAGAGCTGACACATGACATCACCTGAATTCACCTGACCTAACTAGGAGTTGGGGCATGAAGATTTTTTTTCCTTCCTTGGTGATTATTCTAGCCATGGCCAGGGACACGCAAAAAGCAAATGGCAAACACAATATGCCAAATTCTCTATAATAAAATGTGCTTGAATAGGAAGGAAACTGCAGCTGTTCAGTACAGATGGCAAATAGCTGACTGCTTTTTAACAGGATACAATGAAATATCTAAACTGAAGAGACATATTGAGAAATACATGTGTGAGCAAAGCGGTTACTTCCCATTTAAAAAAAAAATTCCTGAATAGTTAACATTTATTTTTTTAATGAAAATTTCCCCCAAACCACTGGCCTAAGTAGAAAATTTCCAAGGCAATTCGCTAAATATTATGTCTCCAAACATACTTGGAATTGCCCCAAATTTATTGATCTCTTAGGAATCATTTTTGTACCACCTGTTTTATTTCTTAATTTATTTATTTTAATTGAAGGATAATTACTTCACAATATTGTGATGGTTTTTGCTGTACATCAACATGAATCGGTCACAGGTATACATGTGTCCCCTATCCTGAACCCCCCTCCCACCTCCCTTCCCACCCTATCCTTCTGAGTTGCCCCAGAGCACCAACTTTGGGGGCCCTGCTTCATGCATTGAATGTGCACTGGTCATCTATTTTACTTATGGCAATGTACATGTTTCAGTGCTATTCTCTCAAGTCATCCTACCGTCCCCTTCTCCCTCTGAATCCAAAAGTCATTTCTTTGTATCTGTGTCTCCTTTGCCTCCCTGCATGTAGGATCATCATGTACCACCTGTTTTAAATGGCAACACACTCCAGTATTCTTGCCTGGAGAATCCCATGGACAGAGGAGCCTGGCAGGCTACAGTACATGGGGTTGCAAGAGTCAGACACTACTCAGTGACTAAACCACTACCATCATATAGATGAGGCAGTGAAGGCAGATGTCTACTTGTGTGTCAGTGTGTGTTTGCATACTTGTGTGCACACACTTTACTATTATTTTATGCATGTTCACTTAGCCTCCAGATCTACAAAATTAGATTTTTAAAAATTTTTTTTCCATTTTTATTAGAGTGTAGTTGCTTTACAATGTTGTGTTAGTTTCTACCGTACAGCATAGTGAATAAGCTGTTGTTGTTCAGTCGCCCAGTCATGTCCAGCTCTTTGTGACTCCATGGACTGCAGCACGCCAGGCCTCCCTGTCCCTCACCATCTCCCGGAGTTTACCCAAGTTCATGTTTATTGCATCGGTGATGCCATCCAGCCGTCTCATCCTCTGACACCCTCTTCTCCTTCTGCCCTAGATCTTTCCCAGCATCAGGGACTTTACTAATGAGTCATCTGTTCACATCAGATGACCAAAATACTGGAGCTTCAGCTTCAGCATCAGTACTTCCAGTGAATATTCAGGGTTGATCTCCCTTAAGATTGACTGATTTGATCTCCTTGCTGTCTAAGGGACTTTCAGGAGTCTTCTCCAGCACCACAGTTTGAAGACATCAATTCTTGGCCTTCTGCCTTCTTTATGGTCCTGCTGTCACAACCATACGTGACCACCGGGAAGACCATAGCCTTGACTATACAGACCTTTGTCAGTTGAGTAATGTCTCTGCTTTTCAACACACTGTCTAGGTTTGTCGTTGCTTTCCTGCCAAGAAGCAATTGTCTTCTGATTTCATGGCTGCAGTCATAATCTGCAGTGATTTTGGAGCCCAAGAAGAGGAAATCTGTCACTGCTTCCACCTTTTATAGCCTCTCTTTTTTTAGATTTCCCTGCCATTTTGGTCACCACAGAGTACTGTGTAGAGTTCCTTGTGCTATACAGTAGGTTCTCCTTAGTTATCTATTTTATATATAATATCAATATTGTGAACATGTCAGTCCCAATCTCCTAATTCATCCCATCACCCCTCCCACTTCCACCTTGGCATCCATACGTCTGTTCTCTGTGTATGTGATGGGCAGGAATAGTGATGTATTTTTCAAAATTATTCTGTTTCTCATAGCACTCAACCTCTGCTAAACACATGGTAGGGATTCAATCAACACTCATTAGTTTACTGATGGACTATGTTGTTGAAAAGTTATATCTGGACTTCCAATAGCACCAAGAGAAACATCTAGATCTGTGTAATACAAACATATTGACAGAGGAAAATGTTAGTTAAGAATTATCAGTTAAATAAGTCAGTCACAAAAGGACAAATACTGTTTAATTCCACTTACATGAGTTACCTACAGTAATCAAATTTATAGAAGCACAAAGTAGAATAGTGGTTGCCAGAACTGGGGAAAGGGAAGAATGAGAATTAATCTTTAAGGACAGAGATTCAGTTAGGGAAGATGAAAAATTTCTGGACATAGACAGTGGTAATGGTCATGGAACAATGTGAATTTTACTTAATCATTCACATATATATTTATTTGGCTGTTTCAGGTCTTAGTAGCAGCACAAAGGACCTAGTTCCCCCACCAGGGATCAAACCTGGGCACCCTGCATTGGGAGTGCAGAGTCTTAGCCACTGGACCACCAGGAAAGTCCCCAGTGTGAATTTTACTTAAGGCTACAAAACTGAAAATTTAAAAATAGGATGGTGTGATCACTCACCTAGAGCCAGACACCCTGGAATGTGAAGTCAAGTGGGCCTTAGGAAGCATCACTACGAACAAAGCTAGTGGAGGTGATGGAATTCCAGTTGAGCTATTTCAAATCCTGAAAGACAATGCTATGAAAGTGCTTCACTCAATATGCCAGCAAATTTGGAAAACCCAGCAGTGGCCACAGGACTGGAAAAGGTCAGTTTTCATTCCAATCCCAAAGAAAGGCAATGCCAAAGAATGTTCAAACTACCGCACAATTGCACTCATCTCACATGCTAGTAAAGTAATGCTCAACATTCTCCAAGCCAGGCTTCAGCAATATGTGAATGGGTGAATTCAGATGTCAAGCCGGTTTTAGAAAGGCAGAGGAACCAGAGATCAAAGTGCCAAATCGCTGGATCATTGAGAAAGCAAGAGAGTTCCAGAAAAATATCTATTTCTGCTTTATTGACTATGCCAAAGCCTTTGACTGTGTGGATCACAATAAACTGTGGAAAATTCTGAAAGAGATGGGAATACCAGACCACCTGACCTGCCTCTTGAGAAACCTGTATGCAGGTCAGGAAGCAACAGTTAGAACTGGACATGGAACAACAGACTGGTTCCAAATAGGAAAGGAGTACGTCAAGGCTGTATATTGTCACCCTGCTTATTTAACTTATATGCAGAGTACATCATGAGAAACGCTGGGCTGGAGGAAGCACAAGCTGGAATCAAGATTGCTGGGAGAAATATCAATAACCTCAGATATGCAGATGACACACCCTTATGGCAGAAAGTGAAGAAGAACTAAAGAGCCTCTTGATGAACTGAAAGAGGAGAGTGAGGAGTTGGCTTAAAGCTCAACATTCAGAAAACTAAGATCATGGCATCGGATCCCATCACTTCATGGCAAATAGATGGGGAAACAGTGGAAACGTGACTTTATTTTTTCTGGGCTCAAAATTACTGCAGATGGGACTGCAGCCATGAAATTAAAAAGATGCTTACTCCTTGGGAAGGAAAGTTATGACCAACCTAGACAGCATATTAAAAGCAGAGACATTACTTTGCCAACAAAAGGTCCATCTAGTCAAGGCTATGGTTTTTCCAGTGGTCATGTATGGATGTGAGAGTTGGACTATAAAGAAAGCTGAGTGCTGAAGAATTGATGCTTTTGAACTGTGGTGTTGGAAAAGGCTCTTGGGAGTCCCTTGGACTGCAAGGAGATCCAACCAGTCCATCCTAAAGGAGATCAGTCTTGGGTGTTCACTGGAAGGACTGATGTTGAAGCTGAAACTCCAATACTTTGGCCACCTGATGCAAAGAGCGGACTCATTTGAAAAGACCCTGATGTTGGGAAAGATTGAGGGCAGGAGGAGAAGGGGACGACAGAGGATGAGATGGTTGGATGGCATCACTGACTCGATGGACATGGGTTTCAGTGGACTCTGGGAGTTTGTGATGGACAGGGAGGCCTGGCCTGCTGCGGTTCATGGGGTCACAAAGAGTCAGACATGACTGAGAGACTGAACTGAACTGAACTGAAAGTGGCAAATTTTATATTGTGTCTGTTTTACCACAGAAAACAAAAGAATTGTTAGTCACATCATTAATGGCTTGGGAGGGCCTTCTTTTACCAGGAATGTCTGGAATTTTAGAAACATCTCCTTGTTTACCAGGGTGATTGCAGTTTCACTAATCTCTTGTCCAGAGGATCAGATGCCCTGGAGTTTGGTAAAGGGAAAATTCACATCTGAATAAAATACAATGGAAACTCACTTTTTGTACATTTCATAGAGACTGCTGTCTGTCAGAGTCCCTCTATTATTTCACGTCTTTTGGGAAGATAAAGTTTCCAACAGACTTTGTCTTTTGAGAATTTGCTCACCCACTTGAGTTTTCTAGTAAGCGCCATCTGGGTCACATTGGTACAAATGTGTCTCTGCTGCCTTGGTAATCAAGGATAGGATACTGGGTGGGTAGTTGAAGGAAGTAGACTTCAGCTATGAATCCCCTTGTTCCCATAAAAATTTTGTTCCTTTCCTTCTTTCTATTATGATTTTGCATTCTTTGGAACATCCCAGATAAGTGTGATCCATTCAAAGGCACAGCTCTGAAGTCATTCCAATATTTGCTAAATAAGTTGTAGCAGTTTAGAAAAACTAGTGGTTAGGGAGGCCTGCCTAATGTCCTGAGGTCCCAGAAGTTTTCCAACTTGGTGTTTGAAAGTCATCCATGGAATGGTTGAGCTTACTCAAGCATCAACTGGGAAGCCACTTGAAACTCTGCTCATCGGAACCTACATTGAGGTGAAAGGTTCAAGGGACTGGGTAGCACCCAGTGTTACCTGAAGAAACATCCAAATTGTCAACAAAGATGGAAGCAGGAGTTTAAAGTAAGATGAGCAGTGAAAGTCTGGCTGGGGCGAGGGGCTGAGTCCAAAGCTCTGAAATATACGATGGTGTCAGAGACTCAAGGTTGGTTGACGGTGGGGCCAGGGGTGGCTGGCGAGGTAGTCATGATGTTGTTAAGTTGCTAGGCAAGATGAGACATCAGAGAGTACAGCAAATTACAGAGATGGCAATCAGCAAGTACCACATGGACTCTGAGCGTCACAACATTGATGTAAAGGAGAAAGTCCACTTTGTTTATCAGATGTGTTACATACATGATATGAAACCTCTGCCTCCATGAAAATGTTCAAGTCATTAATTAAATGTTTCCTTTTTCCCCAGCTATGACCTAAAGAACTAGCTTGAGAGAGCACATGATGAGGAGAAAAAGGAACCAGAATTTTCCTTTTCAGGATGATCTTTGTCACTCATTCTTTTTCTGGGTCTCATATCCGTTCTCTTATCTTCAGGCTTGATTAAAGGTCACTTTCCGGTTTCATGTTGTCAAAACTGTCACTGAACTTCCTCCAGGGAGCAATGCCTCTGTAGATCCCCTGGAGAAGGAAGTGGCAACCCACTCCACTATTCTTGCCTGGAAAATCCCATGGACAGAGGAGCCTGGTGGACTAGAGTCAATGGGGTCGCACAACAGAGTTGTGCCTTTGAGTTGTTCAGCAACTAAGCAACAACAAACTTCTTGCCTAACTGAATCTCCTTCAACACAGCCTCTCTGTGCCATTACTTGGTTGATTTCTTTGCCCTCAGAACATCCTGTAAAACTTCCTTGCCCCTCTTTACCTTTCTGAGAGCCCAGGCATAAGACTCACCCAGGCAGGCTCTTCCTTCCATGGGGCAGGACTCCAAGAAAAGAATATACATTTGCAAGTAACAAAGGAACATGGAGTCATTTCTGAAATGTTTTCTTGATGAGTGAAAATTTAGCTCTCATAACTGAAGGTTAAAAGACTCCAAGACCTCATCTTTCATAACCTTTTGCTTGAAGTCAGTTTGGGACTGGAGAAAGAAAACAAAAAAAGTCTGAAGAATATCTAATTTTGTGAATCTCATTTTCAAATTCAAATCTCAAATGTTCCCTGAGGCAATGGATTGTGAAGGCAGCACAGTGATGAAAACTTAATAAAAGACCCAGAAAGATCATAGATTATGCTGGCCTGTCAACTGTCATAGGTAAGGGAACAATAATGACATTATTCTAATATTTAGGGATGTTCTTGGCTGTGTTTCATCCTCTGCAATGACAGCTACCCTGGCTTCAAACTTTATCACTGTCTACCATGAGCTCATCCATGGTTTTCTGGTCATTTCTGTCATATACTTTCTTTGTTTGGCCTCTGTTTAAAAAAATGTTTAACCACAAAACATGTATAGTGATATCTTTATGTCATCACTTTATATCATAATTTTAGTCACTTCCCATCCCGGACTCTTGTATTTTTCAGTCCATTAATTCTGCCCCCAGTTATCTTTTAATAGCAGAAGTATGGGTCATATAAATGCCATTCTCTGGTTTCTCCATTCCTATAGGATAAGTTAAAGCCCTTTGAACAAAATGCAGGGACTTTATAATAGAAACTTTGATTCATTTTACAGCCTCATTTCCTGCCCTCCTCTGTCCCCAAGTCCCCAGCACCACCGTGGTTTATACTACTGCAATCCCAAACACGTGAGACTCATTTACTTCTCTGTGTTTTCCCTGGGATGTCCTTTCTCTTTTTCTCTGCCTGGACAGAGGACTTGGCCTCCAGAGCTTACAAGTGTCCTCATCTGTGAAGTCTTTCCTAAGCTCATGCCAAGATAATTGCTCTGCTCTCCAGTGATAGGATGTCATATTGGAACTGTCTATTTACAAGTCTGGGATCTGTGCCTATTCCCATGTGGTTACTCAGACACACTAAACAGAATCCTCCCTTTTGCACTACCCCCCTACCCCTCTTTTTTTAAAAAAATAAATGCCTGGCCTCATGGCTCAATTAATGCTGAATGAAGGATAGAATGAATGAAGACAAGGAAGGTGACAGTCTCTCCAAGGAGAGTGGATCCATCTTCAGTGGAGCTAAAATTGACTTGGCACCAACTGCTGTACCCAGGTTCTGGGGACACCCCCCATTCTTTTCCAGAGCTCCCAGTTGAGGGATTAGCCCATCCTTGCTTTCTTTCCTAGTAGGTTTCCTTCTTGAAGTTAATTTCATTGTCTCAAAAGAGGAAAGTTGACATATAAATGTAAGGAAGTACTTCCTATGTTGGGCTTCCCTAGTGGCTCAGTAGTAGACTCCAGCTGCCAATGCAGGAGACACGGGTTCAATCCCTGGGTCAGGAAGATCCCCTGGAGAAGGAAATGGTAACCCACTCCAATATTCTTGCCTGGGGAGTCTGACAGGCTATGGCAAAGAGTCAGACATGATTTACAAATAAACAACAGCAACAACTTCATATGTGACATCTAGTATGACCTCAAATCCCCTTTTTCAGTTGGGAGTAATGATACTCCTAAAGAAGACTGGTAGCCAAGGCTTCCCTGGTGACTCAGCCAGTAAAGAATCTTCCTGCAATGTGAGAGACCCGGGTTCATATGCTGGGTTGGGACTATCCCCTGGAGAAAGGCATGGCAGCCCATTCCAGTATTTTTGCCTGGAGAATAACATGGACAGAAGAATCTGTCAAACTATGGTCCATAGGATCGCAAAGAATCAGACATGACTGAAGCAACTTGGTTCAAAGGAAACTGGAAAATTACCTCTCAATCCCCCCTCTCAATGTGCTAAGTCACTTCAGTTGCGTCCGACTTTTTGCAACCCTGTGGACGGTAGCCCACCAGGCTCCTCTGTCATCAGGATTATCTAGGCAATACTGGAGTGGATTGCCATGCCCTCCTCCAGGGATCTTCCTGACCCAAGTATTGAACCCACGTCTCTTACATTTCCTGCATTGGCAGACGGGTTCCTTACCACTAGCCCTACCTGGGATGCCTGCTGCTGGGAGTGTTAATTAGCACATTTTTCTAGAAAGCAATTAGGAAAATGCATCCAGTCTTCAAAATCTTTCACCCCTTGGATCTGGCAATCTCATTTCAGTGACAAGGGGAAAATATATAGATATTCATCCCAGAATTATTTATATTAGAAAAAAATTAAAAGCAATAGATTAATTACAGAACACACATTAGTAATGATCATATCTTAGAAAAATGTTTAACGACATTCCCCAAATAACTATGCCAATTTGTTCATGAAAAACAAATACCTACCAATTTTTCCACATTCAACAGCTGCTAATGTAGAGGAATTAGAGGGTTTTTTTTTTCTTTTTGGCCCCTGTAGCAGTCTCACCCTGAAACCAGAAAGAAAAGTGACTGCTCAGTCAGCTGATTGAAGCCTGATCTCAGAGATGCTCAAGCATCTTCAGCACCTCTTTCTCTGTCTGCCTCCACCCAGGGACACTATGACTCCCTGTGACATTTTCTGGGGTGCACAAACCTCTGCTAGCTCTTCACAGCATCCTGCCTCTGGCTGTGAGTTTCCAGAGTGATAGAACACGGGTTGTTCTTAGCCTGCATCCCTCATCCCTGTAAGAACGCCGCGGCAAGATTAAGAGAGCACCGGAATGTTAAGAGGCTTTATTGGGCAATCGCTCTCGGGCAGAGCTCCGAGGAGCGAGCAGTGGCGGAAGCGGGAGTCTGCAACCTGCGGGAAGGGGGGCGACACCTATATACCCTGGCGGATACGGAAGTGGCGGGACCTTTCCATATATGGTTAGAATCTGGCTCTAGGGTGCTGAACTTTTTGGTCTCGTGTCAGTTTTTGATTGGCCAGAGTCTTGGCGCCTTCGCGTCCATCATTCTGCCTGGCAACCGGCTGTTGATTGGTGGATGTCTTATCCGGGACTTTCCAGCGGGGGCTTCTCCGTCAGCATTTTCCGGCTGGCGCTTTCCCGCCTGCGGTCAGCGTGACCTTTCAATCCCCAACTGCATTCCCAGGAGGCAAGAGAGATACTGCTGACACCTGGATTTCCAGCCTAGAACCAGGTTCACCCAGTCTGGCCTTTCTTTGCCTTCTAGTGTCAGAGACCCTTCACATTCTACCTCATAAGCAAGCAGCATTCCTGACACACCATCACCCACCTCTGAATCTCCTCACCCAAATGCTTCTCCAGAGAATAACAGACAGAGAGGGTGAAAGGTGGAAACTAAAAAGGGTCTCACTCTGCCCTCAGATGTGTCCCCTCTGTCCCAGCTACCCTTCCTGGGTGGCTCTTTCTGTGTCTTTGATGCAACTGGCCCTCCCCAGAGAGAGTGGGTGAAATGGGAACGTTTGAAGGTAGATTTACAGGATTCTGAAGTCTTTCACCTCTTTCCTGCTCACTTTCCTCTCTCAGGAATATCATCCCACCTTTATGACACTTGGTCACCTAAAAAGAAAAGGACACCATTAAATACAGACACTTTGACCCAACCTTCTCTGAGAAAAGAAGCAGGGATTTTGTTTTGAATTATTGAAAGAAGTCAGTACAATAAGATAAACTACCTTCTTTACACTCTGTTTCCCAAAGCAGACACAGATTAGACCTCCCAGGGCTTTGGGGCCCAAGGCCGGGAGACAGTGGTTCTGCTCCTTCTTTACTGGTCCAGGGACTCACTTCCAGGCATTCCTCTTTTACACTCCTCTCCCCTCCTATGGCAGCCCTTCTTAGGCAAGTCTCTCGGTGGAGAAGCATGGCTTTATGTGAACTTCTGAGCAAACTTCCTTATCTGGTTCCTCTGTCCCTCTGCACTTGTCTTCTCTAATTTGGCAGACATTGTAGCTTGCTTTATCTGAAACACTCTTGCCACCACTCTGGTAGCCTGTGCCATGGAATTGGCAGCATCCTTGTGTCTTTGGGCTGTTGAGAGTTAAATTAATGACACAACTGCTTACTGTACAGTGGCTCATGGGTTTCAGCATGTCTCCCTGGCCTCAGTCTCCTGCAGTTGAGTAATGGTGGTAATAAAAATGACAGAGTCAAACTGTCTCATCACTGTGAGGCTCCTGAGAAGTTGGAGCTGTCCAGCCAAAATGCATCTTAAAAGGTGACCCTGGGGAGAACAAGATAGCGGAGGAGTAGGTGGATGTGGCGGACAGCAGACAGGATTATCACCTCACTTAAAACCTTGCCCATCAGAGAAAAAGAAACAACAAAAACTCAGCACAAATCTCACCCTATGTGAAGCTTACGCAAACCACTGGACCAATCTTAGGAGAGTAGAAACCAAAAGGAAGAAAAAATTCAACCTTCTTCAAGAAAAGAGTTCAACTTTCCTTGAAGCCTGGGAAAAGGAGACCTCAAACACAGTAAGTTTAAAAAAAAAAAAAAAAGACATATAATGAAAAGGCAGAGAATCACTACAAAAATGAAAGAACAGACTAGAAACACAGAATTCCAAATAAATGAAGAGGAAATAGAAGAAGGTGAATAGAAGGAGGAAAAGAAGAAATAAACGAACAGAAAAATTCTTTTCTGAAAAAGAAATCAGAATAATGATAGGAAAGATGATCAAAAACTTTGAAAACAAAATGGAGAAAATGCAAGAATCAATTAACAAAGACCTAGAAGAATCAAAGAATAAACATACAGAGACAAACAACACAATTACTGAAATTTAAAATACCCTAGAAGGAATCAATAGCAGAATATCTGAAGCAGAAGAACAAATTAGTGAGCTGGAAGATAAAATGGTGGAAATAACTTCTGAAGAGCAGAATAAAGCTAAAAAAAAAAAAAGAACTGAGGACAGCCTCAGAGACCTCTGGGACAATATCAAACACACAAACATTTGAATTATAGGGGTCCTAGAAGAAGAAGAGAGAAAGAAAGGATATGAGACAATTTTTGAAGAAATTATAGTTGGAAATTTCCCCAATATGGAAAAGGAAATAATCAAGTCCAAGAGGCACAAAGAGTCCCATACAGGATAAACCCAAGGAGAAACATGCCAAGACACATACTAATCAAATTAACAAAACACTAAACACAAAGAAAGAATATTAAAAGCAGCAAGGGAGAAGTAACAAGTAACATACAAGGGAAACCCATACACTTAACAGCTGCTCTTTCAGCAGAAACTCTGCAGGCCAGAAGGGAATGGCAGGATATATTTTAAGTACTGAAAGGGTAAAATCTATAGCCAAGATTACTGTATCTGGAAAGGATCTCATTCAAAGTTGATGGAGAAATAAAAAGCTTTTCAGACAAGCAAAAGTTAAGAGAATTCAGTACCACCAAACCAGCTTTACAACAAATGTTAAAGGGACTTACACAGTCAAGAAATATAAAAGAAGAAGAAAGATCTACAAAATCAACCCCAAACAATTAAGAAAATGGCAATAGGAACATATATATCAATAATTACTTTAAATGTAAATGGATTAAATGCTCCAACCAAAAGACACAGACTAGCTGAGTGGATACAAAAACAAGACCCACATATATGCTGTCTACAAGAAACCCACTTCAAACCTCAAGACACATATAGACTGAAAGTGAGAGGATGGAAAAATATATTCCATGCAAATGGGAAGCAAAAGAAAGCTGGAGTAGCAATCCTCATATCAGACAAAATAGAACTTAAAGAATGTTACAAGAGATAAGGAAGGACACTACATAATGATCAAGGGATCAATCCAAGAAGAAGATGTAACAATTGTAAAATCTATGCACCCAACATAGGAGCACCTCAACACATAAGACAAACACTAACAGACACAAAAGGAGAAATGGACACTAGCACAATAATAGTAGGAGATTTTAACACCCCACTCACACCAATGAACAGATCATCAAAACAGAAAATAAGGAAACATGTGTCTTAAATGATACATTAGATAAGATGGATCTCACTGATATCTTCAGGACATTCCATCCAAATGCAGAAGAATACACCTTCTTCTTAAGTGCACGTTGAACATTATCCAGGATAGACTACATCTTGGGTTAAAAATCAAACCTCAGTAAATTTAAGAAAATTGAAATCATATCAAGCATCTTCTCTGACCACAACATTATGAGACTAGATATCCATTACAAGAACAAAACTGCAAAAAACACAAACACGTGGAGACTAAACAATACATTTCTATATAACCAACAGGTTATTGAAGAAATCAAAAGGAAAATTTTAAAAATTTCTAGAAACAAATGACAGTGAAAACACAACTCAAAACCTATGCGATGCAGCAAAAGCAGTTCTAAGAGGGAAGTTCATAGCAACACAATCCTATCTCAAGAAGCAAGAAAAAACATTAAATAGACAACCTAACTTTAAGCCTAAAACAACTGGAAAAAGAACAACAACAACAACAACAAAAATTAGTAGAAGGAAAGAAATCATAAAGATCCGAGCAGAAATAAATGAAAAGGAAATGAAAGAAACAATAGTAAAGATTAATAAAACTAAAAGCTATTTCTTTGAGAAGACAAACAAAATGGGCAAACCTTTAGCCAGACTCATCAAGAAAAAAAGAGAGAATAATCAAATCAACAAAATTAGAAATGAAAAAGGAGAGATTACAACAGACAATGCAGAAATACAAAGGATTATAAGAGACTATTATGAGCAACTATATGGCAAAATAGGTAACCTGGAAGAAATGGGCAGATTCTTAGAAAAGTTCAATCTTCCAAGACTGAACCAGGAAGAAATAGAAATTATGAACAACCCAGTTACAAGCACTGAAATTGAAGCCGTGATCAAAAATCTCCCAAAAAACAAAAGCCCAGGACCAGATGACTTCACAGAAGAATTACATCAAACATTTAGAGAAGAGCTAATGCCTATCCTTCTAAAACTCTTTCCAAAAAATTGCAGAGGAAGGAATACTTCCAAACTCATTCTAGGAGGCCAACATCATCCTGATACCAAAACCAGGCAAAGACAACACACAAAAAAGAAAACTATAGGCCAATATCACTGATGAATATAGATGAAAAAATCCTCGACAAAATTTTAGCAAACAGAATTCAGCAACATCTCAAAAAGCTCATACACCATAATCAAGTTGGGTTTATCCCAGAGATGCAAGGATTGTTCAATATACACAAATCAATCAATGGGAGACACCATACTAACAAATTGAAAGATAAAAACCATATGATCATCTCAATAGATGCAGAAAAAGCCTTTGACAAAATTCAGCACCCATTTATGGTTAAAACGCTTCAAAAAATGGGCATAGAAGGAACCTACCTCAACATAGTAAAGGCCATATATGATAAACCTACAGCAAACATTATTCCCAATGGTGAAAAACTGAAAGCATTCCCCCTAATATCAGAAATAAGACAAGGGTGTCCACTTTCACCACTATTATTCAACCTAGTTCTGGAAGTCCCAGATACAGCAATCAGAGAAGAAAATGAAATAAAAGGAATCCAGATCATAAAAGAAGAAGTAAAGCTCTCACTGTTTGCAGATGACATGATATTGTACATAGAAAACCCTAAAGATAGCATCAGAAAATTACTAAAGCTAGTCAGTGAATTTAGCAAAGTTGCAGGATACAAAATCAATACACAGAAATCACTTGCATTTCTATATACTAACAATAAAAAATCAGAAAGAGAAATTAGAGAATGAATCCCATTCACCATTGCAACAAAAAGAATTAAATATCTAGGAATAAACTTGGCTAAGGAGATGAACTGTACACAGAAAATTATAAGACACTAATGAAAGAAATCAAAGACAAAATAGACAGACAGAGAGATATTCCATGTTCCTGGGTAGGAAGAATCAATATTGTGAAAATGACTATACTACCAAATACAATCTACAGATCCAATGTGATCCCTATCAAATTACCAAGGGCATTTGTCACAGAACTAGAACAAAAAATTTCACAATTCATATGTAAACATAAAAGACCTCAAATAGCCAAAGCAGTCTTGAGAAAGAAGAATGGAGCTGAAGGAATCAGCCTTCCTGACTTCAGATTATACTACAAAGCTACAGTCATCAAGACAGTATGGTACTGCCACATAAACAGAAACATAGACCAATGGAACAAGACAGAAAGCCCAGAAATAAACACAAGCACCTATGGGTACCTTATTTTTGACAAGGGAGGCAAGAGTATACAATGGGGCAAAGACAGCCTCTTCAATAAATGGTGCTGGAAAAACTGGACAGCTGCATGTAAAAGAATGAAATTAGAACTTCCTAACACCATACACAAAGATAAGCTCAAAATGGATTAAAAACCTAAATGTAAGATCAGAAATTATAAAACTCTTGGAGGAAAGCATAGGCAGAACATTCAAGAACATAAATCAAAGCAAGATCCTCTATGACCCATCTCCTAGAGTAATGGAAATAAAAACAAAAGTAAGTAAATGGGACCTGATTAAACTTAAAACTTTTGCACAGCAAAGGAAACTATAAGCAAGGTGAAAAGACAACTCTCAGAATGGGAATAAATAATAGCAACTGAAACAACTGATAAAGGATTAATTTCCAAAATATACAAGCAGTTCATACAACTCAATGCCAGAAAGACAAACAACCCAATCAAAATGTGGTAAAAAGATGTAAACAGACATTTCTCCAAAGAAGATACAGATGGTTAACAAACACATGAAAAGATGTTCAACATCTCTCATTAGAGAAACACAAATCAAAACTACAATGAGATATCACCTCATACTGGTCAGAATGGCCATCATCAAAAAGTCTACAAACAATAAATACTGGAGAGGGTGTGGAGAAAAGGGAACCCTCATGCACTGTTGGTGGGAATATAAATTGATACAGCCACTATAGAAGATCAGAGCGAGATTCCTTAAAAAACGAGGAATAAAACCACCATATGACCCAGCAATCCCACTCCTAGGCATACACCCTGAGGAAATCAAAATTGAGAAAGACATGAGTATCCCATTGTTCATTGTGGCACTATTTACAGTAGCTGGAACATGGAAGCAACCCAGATGTCCATCGACAGATGAATGAAGTTGTGGTACATATGCACAATGGAATATTACTCAGTCATAAAAAGAAACACATTTGAGTCAGTTCTAATGAGGTGGATGAACCTAGAACCTATTGCCCAGAGTGAAGTAATTCAGAAAGAGAAAGATAAATATCATATTGTGATGCATATATACAGAATCTAGAAAAATGCTACTGAAGAATTTATTTTCAGGGAAACAATGGAGAAACAGACATAAAGAAACAGACTTGTGGACATGGGGGAGAGGTGAGGAAAGGGTGAGATATATGAAAAGTGTAACATGGAAACTTACATTGCCATATTAGCCATCAGGAATTTGCTGTATGGTTCAGGAAACTCAAACAGGGGCTCTGTATCAACCTAGAAGGGTGAGGTGGGGAGGGAGATGGGAGGGAGGTTCAAAAGGGAGGGGATATATGTATACCTGTGGCTGACTCATGCTGAGGTTTGACAGAAAACAGCAAAGTTCTGTAAAACAATTATCCTTCAATTAAAAAAAAAAAAGTGGTCCCACTCATCAGTATTAACTTTAGTGTAGAAGCAGAGATAAAGGACAAAGGAAATCAACTCAAAGAGTATTCTGGAGCACTTGGAGGGAAAATATCCAGCGAAAAAGGTTTATGATGCAGTCAAATCCTCACAAACTCCTGTGTGCTTCAGGAAAGGTGTGGATAAGACGGTGCAGATTGAGGGACTTGATAGATGTATCAAGTATGCTGTGTCTTTCCAGAATTGACAGCTTAAGTCCAAAGTTATCAGTGTTCACTGATACTTTTAGTCTGGTGATGTTCTCCAGATAGAGATTTTACAATTCATTGCTGATATCATTTGATGTCCTGGAGAAGGAAATGGCAACCCACTCCAGTATTCTTACCTGGAGAATTCCATGTAAAGAGGAGCCTGGTGGGCTACAGTCCATGGAGTCACAGAGTCAGAAATGACTGAGCAACTAACACACACACACATCATTTGATATCCAACAGTTATCACACTGGGGACTTCCCTGGTGGTCCAGTGGTTAGGACTTCACTTTCCAATGCAGGAAGCGAGGGTTCAATCCCTGGTCATGGAGCTGAGATCCACATGCCTCATGATCAAAACATCAAAATATAAAACTGAAACAGTATTATAAATAATTCAATAAAGTTAAAAATGGTCCTCATAAAAAGAAACCTTTCAAAAAAATATTTTAAAAAGAATCAATCACACTGTAATAAAGTGACCTTTCAAAACTTTAAGAGAATCCTTTCCCATCTGCCCTACAAGGAGAGCAGTAATGTTTACTTTTCAAGTTTGTGTTTCACAAAGTACATTTTGGGGAGTTACAACTTGAATTCTTTTATCCCTTCTTCATACCTCCCATGCCAAGTGATGCTCTGGAAACACAGATACTATGTTGCATCTCTTGGCAAACCCTCCCTCATCTTTGTGGGGAAGCAATATGATTCTCTTTGTTACTATTGTTTTGAGACCAGGATTCTTCAAAATATGTTCCACTTCAACTATTTCAATTTCTAAACATTTATCAAGCACTTATTCTAAATCATTCATTATGTAGTTGTTATAAAAACTGTGAGGATGAATGGATGGTGCTCAGACTCAAGTAGCTTTGGAGCCCTCATCTCATTAAAAACAATAAGTGCCCTGATCCCAACTTTTCTCACAGTTGAAGAGAGCTTTAAAAAGTATCTAGCAGCTAGAAATTTCTCGCAGAGATATTGACAGTATTACGGTGGTGCTTGCTACTAATACAAATAATCACTTCCCACTGTATAGCCAGTGTATAGCACTTACTGGGTTGTACAAATTATTCTTCCAGATGAACCTCAGCCCTATAGGACTTCTTCTAAGTGTGACACTCTGTACTCTGTTTTGAGACTCTCTTGTCATTTATCTTACATGTTTGAATTCATTTATCCATCCATTCATGACTTACAAGAAAGTGTTTCTTTTAAAAGTCCATTTTCTTATCACTGAAGCTTCACTACTGAGCATAAAAATAAGCACACAATGCAGAAAAAAAATGCAGATCTTATACTTATGCAATTGCAAATGTATTGGGTATAGTAGAAAATGCAAAACTGTCTTTTGCTACAAACAGACAAATCTCAAGTTGAAAGGATTAATTACTAATATAACAAAGCGAGGCACACAAAATCTGATTCCAGTCTTCTCCAGAAACAACAATATTGATTCATCTGATTAACATATACTCAACATTATCAAGATTAAAACAAAATGATTATACATATCATCACTATTGTAATTGCTCTGAAGGCTGTTGCCAGTGCAATAAGGCTTGAAAGAAAAATAAGAGGAATGACTATGGGAAAAGAAAGAATCATTATTTTTAGAGGACCCAGATTCTGCTGAGAAAACTGGAGAAATGACTGTTAGTCAAGACCTGTGAGATAATTGAAAAACTGAACCAAAGAATGGGAGAGATATTGGCAATACATATAACCCAAAAAAGATTTGAATTGTGTTCAGAATCTACAAAGACCATCCTCAAATCAGTAAGAAAGAATGAATAGGAAAAAAAAAAAGGACAAATGTCCTGTGTTTTGTTTGTTTTTAAAAGAGGAAAACTGAATGGTCAATCAACCTCTGCAAAGATGTACCACCTCTCTTGTTCTCACATAAAGGAGGGATTTGTAGACAATGGCCTCCAAGTGACTTTAAAATCACATATCAAACAATAAACTTCATTAAATTATTAATTAAATGATAAATGAATCAATGGTCTGCTGTGTGTATGCTGAGTCCCTCAATCATGTCAGGCTCATTATAAACCCATGGACTATAGCCTTCCAGGCTCCTCTGTCCATGGAATTTTCCAGGCAAGAATGCTGGAGTGAGTTGCCATTTCCTACTGCAGCAATGGTCTGGTAACATTCTAATTCAGTTCAGTTGCTAAGCCGTGTCCGACTCTTTGTGACGCCATGGACAGGAAGCACACCAGGCTTCCCTGTTCATCACCAACTTCTGGAGCTTACTCAAACTCATGTCCTTCAAGTTGGTGATGCCATCCAACCATCTCATCCTCTGTCGTCCCCTTCTCCTGCCATCAATCTTTCCCAGCATCACCGTCTTTTCCAATGAGTCAGTTCTTCTCATCAGGTGGCCAAAGTATTGCAGTTTCAGCTTCAACATCAGTCTTCAAGACTGATTTCCTTTAGGATTGACTGTTTTGATCTCCTTGCAGTCCAAGGGATTCTCAAGAGTCTTCTCCAACACCACAGTTCAAAAGCATGAATTCTTCAGCGCTCAGCTTTCTTTATAGTCCAACTCTCACATCCATACATGACTACTGGAAAAATGATTACATAGCCTTGACTAGAGGGACCTTTGTTGGCAAAGAAATCTCTCTGTTTTTTTTTTTAGTATGCTGTCTAGGTTGGTCATAGCTTTTCTTCCAAGGAGCAAGCATCTTTTAATTTCATGGCTGAAGTCACCATCTGCAGTGATTTTGAAGCCCCCAAAAATAAAGTCTCTCCCTGTTTCCATTGTTTTCCCATCTATTTGCCATGAAGTGATGGGACCAGATGCCATGATCTTAGTTTTCTGAATGTTAAGTTTTAAGCCAACTTTTTTACTCTCCTCTTTCACTTTCATCAGGAGGCTCTTTAGTTCTTCTTCACTTTCTGCCATAAGGATGGTATCATCTGCATATCTGAGGTGATTGATATTTCTCCCAGCAATCTTGATTCCAGCTTGTGCTTCATCCAACCCAGCATTTTGCATGATGTACTATGCATATGAGTTAAATAAGCAGGGTGACAATATACAGCCTTGACATACCCCTTTCTGGATTTAGAACCAATCTGTTGTTCCATGTCCAGTTCTAACTGTTGCTTCTTGACCTGCATACAGATTTCTCAGGAGGCAGGTCAGGTGGTCTGGTATTCCCATCTCTTTCAGAATTTTCCACAGTTTGTTGTGATCCACACAGTCAAAGGCTTTGGCGTAGTCAATAAAGCAGAAGTAGATGGTTTTCTTGAACTCTCTTGCTCTTTTGATGATTCATTGGATGTTGGCAATTTGATTTCTGGTTCCTGTGCCTTTGCTAAATTCATCTTGAACATCTGGAAGCTCATAGTTCATGTAATATTGAAGCCTGGCTTGGAGAAATTTGAGCATTACTTTGCTAGCATGTGAGATGAGTGCAATTGTGTGGTAGTTTGAACATTCTTTGGCATTGTCTTTCTTTGGGATTGGAATGAAAACTGATCTTTTCCAGTCTTGTGGCCACTGCTGTGTTTTCCAAATTTGCTGGCATATTGCGTGCAGCGCTTTCACAGCATCATCTTTCAGGATTTGAAATAGCTCAAATGGAATTCCATCACCTCCCCTAGCTTTGTTCATAGTGATGCTTCTTAAGACCCACTTGACTTCACATTCCAGGATGTCTGACTCTAGATGAATGACCACACCATCGAGGTTATCTGGGTCATGAAGATCTTTTTTGTACAGTTCTTCTGTGTATTCTTGCCTCCTCCTCTTAATATCTTCTGCTTCTGTTAGGCGCATACCATTTCTGTCCTTTACTGTGCCATCTTTGCATGAAATGTTCCCTTGGTATCTCTCATTTTCTTAGAGATCTCTAATCTTTCCCATTCTATTGTTTTCCTCTGTTTATTTTCATTGATCACTAAGGAAGGCTTTCTTTTCTCTCCTTGCTATTCTTTGGAACTCTGCATTCAGAGGGGTATATCTTTCCTTTTCTCCTTTGCCTTTAGTTTCTCTTCTTTTCTCAGCTATTTGTAAGGCTTCCTCACACAACCATTTTGCCTTTTTGCATTTCTTTTTCTTGGGGATGGTCTTGATCTCTGTCTCCTGTACAATGTCATGAACCTCTGTCTATAGTTCTTCAGGCACTCTATCAGATCTAATCCCTTGAATCTATTTCTCACTTCCACTGTACAATCATAAGGGATTTGATTTAGGTCATACCTGAATGGTCTAGTGGTTTTCCCTACCTTTGTCAATTTAAGTCTGAATTTGGCAATAAGGAGTTCATGATCTGAGCCACAGTCAGCTCCCGGTCTCATTTTTGCTAACTGTATAGAGCTTCTCCATCTTTGGCTGCAAAGAATATAATTAATCTGATTTCGGTATTGACCACCTGCTAATCTGCATATGTAGAGTCTTCTCTTGTGTTGTTGGAAGAGGGTGTTTGCTGTGACCACTGCATTCTCTTGGAAAAGCTCTGATAGCCTTTGACCTGTTTCGTTTTGTACTCCAAGGCCAAATTTGCCTTACTCCAGGTATCTCTTGACTTCCTACTGTGGCATTCCAGTCCCTTATAATGAAAAGGATATCTTTTTTGGGTGTTAGTTCTAGAAGGTCTTGTAGGTCTTCATAGAACTGTTCAACTTCAGCTTCTTCAGCATTTCTGGTCGGGGCATAGACTTGGATTGCTCTGATGGTGAATGGTTTGCATTGGAAACGAACAGAGATCATTCTGTCATTTTTGAGACTGCATCCAATTAGTACATTTTGGACTCTTTCATTGACTATGATGGTTATTAATAAGTGGCAGGATAGAAGGATATGCACTCATCTTCTCCTGCGAGAACTCCAAAATTACAACTCATTGCTGAACAACCATCAACAAGAGAATGTTGGATCCCACCAAAAAAGGATACCCCACATCCAAGGGCAAAGGAGAAGCCCCAGCAAGATGGTAGGAGGGGAAAAATCACAGTTAGAAGCAAACCTCATACCTGCCAGAGACACTCAGAGGGCTCAAACAAACCTTGTGTGCACCAGGACCCAGAGACCCTGCAGAGACTGAGACAGAACCGTGTTTGAGTGTCTCCTGTGGAGGGATGGGTCAGCAGTGGCCTGCCACAGGGGCAGGGGCTCTGGGTGCAGCAGACCTGGGTGTGGCATAAGCATTCTTCGAAGAGATCACCATTAACCCCATCATAGAGCAGCCAGAACTTACACAGGACTGGGAAACAGACTCTTGGAGGGCACAAACAGAATCTTGCACACACCAGGACCCAGGAAAAAGGAGCAGTGACCCCACAAGAGACTGACCCAGACTTTCCCATGAGTGTCCAGGAGTCTCAGGCAGAGGCATGGGTCAGCGGTGGCCTGCTGAGGTTTGGGGGCACTGAGTGCAGCAGTGGGTGCATGGGATCTTTTTAAGGAGGTCGCCATTGTCTTCATTACCTCCACCATAGTTTGGCCTCAGGTCAAACAACAGGGAGGGAACACAGCCCCACCCAACAGCAGAAATTGGATTAAAGATATACTGAGCACGGCCCCACCCTTCAGAATAAGACCCAGTTTCCCCCTTAGCCAGTTTCTCCCATGAGGAATCTTCCATAATCTTCCTTATCCATCAGAATGCAGACAGAATGAAAACCACAGTCACAGAAAACTAACCAATCTGATCACATGGACTACAGCCTTGTCTAATTCAGTGAAACTATGAGCTATGCCTTGTGGGGCCACCCAAGATGGACAAGTCATGGTGGAGAGTTCTGACAAACATAGTCCACTGGAGAAGGGAATGGCAAACCACTTCAATATTCTTGCCTTGAGAACCCCATGAACAGTATGAAAAGACAAAAAGATATGACACTGAAAGATGAACTCCCCAGGTTGGTAGATGCCCAATATGTTACTGAAGATCAGTGGAGAAATAACTCCAGAAAGAATGAAGAGACAGAGCCAAAGCAGAAATAATACCCAGTTGAGGATGTGACGGTGATGGAAGTGAAGTCTGATGCTATAAAGAGCAGTACTGCATAGGAACCTGGAATGTTAGGTCCATGAATCAAGGCAAATTGGAAGTGGTCAAACAGGAGATGGCAAGGGTGAACATCAACATTTTAGAAATCAGTGAACTAGAATGCACTGGAGTGGTTGAATTTAATTCAGATGACCATTATACCTACTACTGTGAGCAAGAATCCTTTAGAAGAAATGTTCTGATTAACAAAGACTTATAAAGTTCTTATCACATATCAGGCAAAGAAGCATCCTTTGTGAAAATAAAAGTATACCAAAGTGATGTACTCACTCTCAATGAAATTTACTTAAAATTCTCAGAAAGAAATGGATTTAAATCCCACACATTTAATATTGTACAACTGAACCATTATCAAAAGTGAAACCCAAGTATATTTGCTTTCATGAATGGGAATATTTATCTTTCCAAGTGCAGTATTGAATTGAAAATCAGAAAGCCTTTAGAAATATCTGATGCTGTGGAAGATCAGATGCCAGGCTTCATCGATTTCAGTATTTGGAGAAGTGTCTCAAAAATTGAGTGCATGCTTTCCATCTCTGGAGACTTGTTTGTCTCTTACATAGTGAAGGTACCTGGTAATGAGCTCATAGTTAAGAGCTAATTTTAAATGGAATTTTTATAGAGCCAATTTTTTGGTTGCTTAAAGTTAATTGCTTTGTAGCTAATTTAAGTCCCATAGGGAGCAATTCTGATCTCCCACAACAAACTTTATCTTAAAGGAGGCTTATCTATAATTCTATTACATGTATCTAGGTGTCTATCAGTCAATATCACAGGAAGCACTCAGTTTCTTAAAGGGTACTCTGTAGTTTTAACATCCTCCAAGAGTTTTACTTTTGGCAAGAGAGTGAGTTGTTTTCTTGAAGCCAGGTCAGTTCATAGTACCAAACAAAAGCTATGGGAAGGTGATGAGATTTGTATTAACTTTTCTTATTCAAATAATAGATCACAGTTGCCAGCAACTTGCCAGAGGTAAGATGCTATAAATGCAGTTCTCAAAGTGTGGTTGCAGTATCAGCATATGAACTTTTTAAATACAAAGTCTTGAGCCCCACCCCCAGATCCACTCAATCGGAAGCCCTGAGGGTGGAGCTCAACAATTTGTATTTTATCAAGCCTTCCTCCCCCATACTCAGTGGACATGAGTTTGAGCTCCAGGAGATGGTGAAGGACAGGGAAGCCTGGTGGGCTGTGGTCCATGGGGTCGCAGAGTGAGACACAACTTGGCGACTGAACTACAACAGCCCTAAGGTAATGCAAATGCACCCTGAGGTGTGAGACACACTGAGCTAGATCAATGGGATTTTGCTGAAATAGATTCATGAAATGCATGTGGTCACTCATAAACGTGGCAGATGTAGTCTTGAGACGTGGGGACAGAGATGGGCAGCGGTGGGAAGTGAGCTTCTAACAGAAGTTCATGCAGAAACACTCAAATCGTTTTTTCTCATTTGGAGAAGGAATGGAATTGTGAGTCATGCCAAGTCAGAAACCAGAAGGTTTAATCGGGATGGTAGACAAAACTCTGGGACCAGGTATGGTTTTCTGCTCTGTGCCTGATTTTTACCACCATCTCTTTCCTGGAGATACCATGAAGTTATGGGAGGTCTCTGACATGGGAAATAACATGTTGAAGATGGAGCCTGAAGCGAACAATGCTTTCATTCATCTAAATTCACTTGTGAGACAATGCACCCAAAGCTCGTAGATCTGAGCTCACAGGGTATAAGTAGGTGAGCCATGGGTAAGAGAAACAAAGAAACTTTTCAGAAAACTCCATGACGTTTTTTGACATCATTCCAATTTTGGTGGACAATGTGGGTTTCATTAGTGTGAATAGAATAGATGGTTAACAAAGCATTTGACGCTTCTCTCGGTGGATCTTATTATAGAAACAGCAATAGAGAGCTATTTGACTAAGAAAGAGAACCATGCCGAGGATACCAAATTATTTTCTAGAACTCATAATATGTGAAGATGATAAAATATAACTGTGAGGATTTGTGACAAGAAAGTTTTCAGAGACTTTTTTAGCCATAGATTTCAATGATCAGCGTGGCCTCCAAAAATGATTTGACTAATGATTGGGTGTTGATTAAATATTAAACAAGATAATCATGGTTTCATCTCTGGCCCAAAACTTGTCTGAGAGCTCTCCTTCCTGGATGTCAGAAGCCAACAGCTTATCAGTAGTAGGAGTTAATCAAAAAGGATCTCTTACCTAAGAACAGTTCTTCTCAACCTTAGCATGCATCAGAAACCCCTACAGAGCTTGATTCACACAGACTGAACTCCACCCCAGATGTCGGATTCCGTACATCTTGGGTGAGGGCTGAGGTACTGCATTTCTTGAACAGTGGTGTTTCTGTTTCAGAGGCCATATTTTAAGGACCAAAATGTTAGGGGAAACACACTGAAACTGTCTACACTGGCCAGGCACTACAGTATCCAATTTTATGACAGGAGGGCCCAGTAAGGAACAAGGGACTAATAAGACACCACCAACTGGAAGAGTTTGGTAAAGGTCGAAATGAGACCCCATGTGTCCTTCCACCTCCCAGAATCCCTCGTGCTGGCATCCACCTTGGCTGAGCAATGCATGCCCAAGAATGACACTGAATCAGAGTGACTGGCCAGAGGAAGCCTGGAAACTAATCCCATCATCATAAAATCCAAGACTCCAAGCAGGGTAGTTCTCCTATGTTCTCTTATAATCCTGCTCTCCACCTAGGCACCTCTTCCCAATAAAGTCTCTTGCTTTGTAAGCATGTGTGTCTCCTTGGATAATTCATTTCCAAGTGTTAGACAAGAGCTCCCTTTCAGGAATGGAAGGGGTCTCCCTTTCTGCAACAAAAAGAGGAGAGGAAGCACTGAAGCATAAGGATGAATTTCTAGAATTAAATCATAGGATAGAGGCAGAAACACTCCACTGCATAAAGCTGAAACTGACTTATTCTAATATCCAGGAATGAGAGATTCCAGGCAAGTTTTGGATGATTCTATGAGATAACTTCAGGAAGAGTTAAAACTGAATCGGGTTTTCTAATGCCTAGATCACTTATAAGAAGTCCTAATTTTCACCAGGCATCAAAACAATGACCCTAAGGGAATTATCTTTGAGGATGTAAGTTCTACCTGCTGTGGCCCCGCCCCCCTGATCTCAGCCAGGCTGGCTGCTCATTTCCAGAAAGTCAGCCAATTACTGTGCAAGTGGGTGGGAGATGGCCTTTCCCTGAAACTCATGAATAGTCTCTGGTGTGTGGCTGCCAAGAAAAGGGCAACCTGGACACTCTTCTTTCCCAAGGGCTCCACCACCCACATACAGAAGCTACTGCTAACTCTCTCCATGGCTCTCTGAACCTCGGAGCATTGATGTCACCTTTTCCTCAAAAAGCTCATCCTAGTTCAGGTCTCTCTGTGGTCTCAGGGATGGAGCATCGTGCACCATGGGGTGTAGAAGAAAGCTTCCTCACAGAAAAGGATTTGAGAGCAAAGCAAAGTGCTCGCTTATCAGACATTTGCCAGAACTTGATTTTCTGTCACTGCTTGTCACTGTGTCCTTCTGCTCCCAGTCCATCACCATCAGGAATCCCTTGACTGCCCAGTACCCAGGAACCAACCTGTGCAGTGGCTTTGACCTGTGAAGGGTGGAGTTAGGAAGGAAAGGAGCCTGCAGAGCTGGTTGGTCAACCTGCCACTACACCTGGAAATTTTCCTGGCCACACCCTGCTAAAAGTGACACACAAGAGGAAGACGGTGCCTAGGAGGTGGGACTATTTCTATTGTTTACATGTCATTTGACCCATGGGGAAGGTGCTGCCCCCAATATTTTCATCATTCGGGGGAAGCACTGGGTGGGAATTTCCAAGCCTCACATCACTCCCAGGACTTGATAGAAGCAGGCCTGACTTATGTGAGTGGTGACACTGATGAGACAATCATTGGTCATGTTTCTATTAGGTGATGTTAAAAAGTTCAAGGTCCCTTTTCTACATGCTCCCCTGCCTCCTGAACTAGCATTTGCTCCAGAGCAACTGGGGGCTTCCCAGGTGGTGCAGTGGTAAAGAATCCACCTGCAATGCAGGAGACTTGGGTTTGATTCTTGGGTCAGGAAGATCCCCTGGAGGAGGAAATGGCAACCCACTCCAGTATTCTTGCCTGGGAAAGCCCATGGACAGAGGAGCCTGGTGGGCTGCAGTCCATGAGTTCGCAAAGTCAGACATGATTGAGTGACTGAACTGAACACTGAGCCAGAGCAATAGGTTCTGTATTTCCAGCCTCTGAGGGTCAGCTGCATGGTGAGACCTACCTCCAAGCAGGGAAGTTGAACTTTTCTCAGCTTCTGGGCTTGCAACCAGGTGGATATTACCCTTGCAGGACAGACTCAGCTGTCTGGAGGCAGGAAGTCCTGCTACATTCTCTATTCTACCTGCTACAGAAAGTCCTGAATAGAACTGATAGTGTGATCCTCACTTAGCAACGTGTGTATCTTTTATCAACCAGTCCCCAAAGAGAAGAAAGCAGGGTGTTAGGATCCGAGCACCCATCCTGCCTGCCACTTCACTTCCAACCAGCTGAGACTGACCATTCCTTTCCCATAAGGGCTCCTCTCCCGTCTGGATTTATCAGGAGGTGTGGAGATTTGTTGGCAGCAGGACAGCATGGGCAGGAAAGGGACTGAGACTTGGCATTGTCCACCAGTGCAGGGGAGGCCCAGCTAACGAAAGAGAATCGGGAGAGGCACATGGGCAAGGAGTTCATCATTTCACACTCCCTTCCAGCTTAATTGCTAGCCGCAGGTGCTCTAATTGAAGAGGTGAATTATGCCAAAAGGTGATCAGGGCCTGCTGGAAATCTGGGACAGGCATTTCTTGGAAGTCAGGGTAGGCTGCCAGCCTCGGGTAGTTTTGTCCACAGGAATCCAGGCCCCAGCACTGAGGGTAAGACTCAGAGTTTAATCCTCCCCTAAGCCTACCTCCACTAGGGAGAGTGTTCCTGTCAAGAGCAAGATGGGAGACTTTGACATCAAAATCAAAATGAGAAAGTTCAACCCATTGCATCTATGCAGAAGCTTCTGATGGATTGGCCAAAAAGTTTGGTTTGGCTTTAAGTAGAACTGACACATTTTGTATTTTCACCAAGAACTTTATGATGCAATGGATTCCTTAACCAGATGAACTTTTCGGCCAATCCAATATATAGGTGCTCTATAATTACACAGGACTTTCCTGGTGGCTCAGACGGTAAAGAATCTGCCTGCCAATGCAGGAGACCTGGGTTCAATCCCTGGGTCGGGAAGATCCCCTGGAGAAAGGAATGACTACCCACTCCAGTATCCTTGCCTGGAAAATCCCGTGGACAGACGAGCCCAACGCACTACAGTCCATGGGGTCACAGAGTCGGACATGACTGAGTGACTAAGCACACACACATAATTACACAGAGGCTGTTATTTAATGGAAGAGTTCCAAACCAGGGAGACAGAGGAAGCATAATGGGGATCCCAGGGACAGAGGAGCCTGGTGGGCTGCCGTCTATGGGGTCGCACAGATTCGGACACGACTGATGTGCTAATAAAGAGTAAGGGTGATTTAAGTAAGATGGGGGGACCCAAGGTCAACTGGCTCAGCCCTCATGGGAATAATGACTCAGTATTGAGGTGCCACTGCCAGGGGGCAGGGAGGCATAAGCCTGCTTTAGTATTTCCGGTCTCAAGGCCACAGTGTCTGAGGACTGAGGCCTGAAGTTTAGGGGATCAGTGAATCTGGTCACAGAAAATGGGAGCCTGCAGAAGGATGGCAGGAGGCAGGCTAAAACATCTGTAATACATCCTCACTACGAGGGTCTAGCAAATGTCGGATCAGACAAGGGGACCCAGACAATTAAGATTAATGTAGATTGCAGCTTGCCCCAAACAGTCATGGGAGTGCAATTTGCCAAAGCCTGCAGACAGTAAGTCTGGCATTGGCACCCATGGCAGCAGCTGGCGTCACCAGGATGGGCCAGCCTCCAGCTCCCTCCGAGATGTAGTTAGGGTTTCTGGCTTTATTCTTGAGTTTTGTTGGATGAGCTAAACTGGAATCATCTTGCTTTCCTGGGAAACTTGTTCCTTTTGTCTGCCATGCCTCTGGGCAAAATCTTTAGGCCTTGCTCGCTGCTATTTTTTACCACTCTAATAATTGCTCCATTGTTAGGCAGAGAGGACACAAATACGTGTCTCAGGATTCTGGGGACTTGGGGTCCTTACCTTCTAATTTTCTGGAAGTTTTTTTTTTTTAATTGTTCTTTTTTCAGTTCTCTTTATTACTGTTTTGGTTCTCTTTGTTTGACCTCAACAAGGTCACAAAATAGACCAGTTGTAAATGGAAGAAATCAGTAAAGTATCTGTATCTCTTAAGTTGCTCTGGAGAGTTGCTTTTTCTGCAGTTTTCTGATCTGTCCCCACACAAGATGTTGAAAGTACTCCATGCATTGCAAGCATCCTTAAAGTGCCTCATGAGTGCATGCACCTGTGCTCATTCACTCCGTTGCATCCAACTCTTTGAGACCCCCACAGACTATAGCCCACCAGGCTCCTCTATCCATAGGATTCTCCAGGCAAGGATACTGGAGCGGTTGCCATTTCCTATTCTAGCCTCATGAGTGAGCTTACTAAATTTGGTGTGTACCATCAACAGTCTCACCTGACTATTTGGGAAAGCATCAACAATTACCTCTTTTATTATTATTATTATCTTGTTTTGCATGTTAGCAGGTAGAAATCAGGCATATCCACCTCCTTATCCCGCACTTACAGTATTTTTCATTTAATATTTTTTGGTCCATCTTTTTGAACTTCCACTCTATTTTCAATGACCCTGATCCCCATCCCCACCCAGCTTCCTTATTACTCCCTTCAAAGGAAGCAGAATGACAAAAGACTTTGCCACTGAGGAAAAGTCACTTGACAATTTGGAAATTAGGGAAGGACAGGAAAACTCTCAATTGTTAAGTAAAGCTCTCAAGAGTAATAGTTCCAAGAGTCTGGGTCTCCAAACAAAGGCACCTGTTTTAGAGTCTTAAGAATAGAATCTTCAATTTAGAATAGATGCATTTCTCTGTTTCAGTCTTTATTCAAGTCCATTTTGATAGCCACCCATAATTGTTTTATGGGCAAAAAACAAGAGACACTATTTTCCAGGTTTGTGGTCCACATACTTTCCTGCTGTGTGCTTCCTTTAGTCACTAAGACTCTTTCTGCCATCACGTAGCCCAGTGTTACCACTCCAGACAGGACCCTCTGCATCCTTCTTCTAATATGTGCTTGCCACTCAACAAATATGAAGCAACTTGATTTCCAACTTCCTTTGCTCACAATGGTTTCCACGCCTCCTTCTCAATCACAATAGTCTCCTTTTTCCATTGCTGCCCACCCAAATCCTTTCTCTGATTCAAGGTTCCAAACAAGTTCCAATTATACTATAAGACTTTCCTCCCCACTCTGGTTCTCACTGTTATCTCTTTTAATTATGTTCTTTAGCACTTGTTACAGTGATTCATATCCTGGAAACTAGTGTGAATCACCTGGGGACTATTTAAAAAATATAGACACAGACCAGACAGACCTAATCAGAGTCTCAGTGGGTGAGCTACAGGCATCTACAGTTTTACAAAGCTTCATAGGCAATTTAATGTGTAACTTGTGTTGAGAAATACGGATAATATGTAGATGACTAATTTTAGTATTTAATCATATCTTGCTATAGCTACTTATCTGTCATACAAGTATATGCTTTGTAAACTCCTAAAGGACATATTTTTCTTTTCTATTGTACCTAACTCAGTGTTACGTACAGAGCTTACACCTTTCAATGGATATTTTGATATTAAATAACTAGTAAATAGTAAGAGTAAATAAATAGCAAAACCACCTAAGAGTTCAATAAACATTTTATTATGCCATGCACTAGAGCTATGCAGATGAAAGCAATCTTAACCTTTCGGCCTATAGTCATTGACTAACAGATCAAGGTTGCTGGAAATATTACTTGACCATTGAGGTACACATGAGGATAAGGGAGGTTTGTTGTGATGAAGATGCTTGACTGCTGAGAGAATCGTGAAATGTGGGCGAGGTCTCTGATTTTGTGAAGGGTGAGAAGTGTCTGAGTATCTTTAAAAGATTCAAATAGTAGTGTCATCAACATTCTATACTTTCTCATGCTGTGCAATGCGCAGGGAGAGACTGAAAAGCCAGATGCACCTACTTATACCCCCTAATTACCGCCAAGATGGCGACTCCGTTGGAAGAATCATCTGCAGCTTTTCCGCTAAGTGACCATGTGGACAAGCACATGATGAATAAATGAAAGCATGAGTTTGCTATGGCACTATCATGGCTGTATGCAGATGGTCACAGGCTGATGGTGCACAGCAGGTCAGGTTCCAGCGCTGCCCCAGGCAATAGGGTGCAGACTGTTTAGAGATTTCTCTTAGGGGCTCCACTCTGTCCTTCTAATCTCCTTCATCTTCCCTGGTGCACTGTTCCTTCCACCCCAGGCGCCTGCTAACTGCAAGATCTCTCTTTCACATTTAGAAAGACCTATTCTTCAGTTGTTCAGTAGCTAAGTCATGTCTGACTCTTTGCAACCTCATGAACTGCAGCACACCAGGCTTCCCTGTCCTTCATTAGCTCTCAGAGTTTGCTCAAATTCATGCCCATTGAGTTGGTGATTCTATCTAACCATCTCATCCTCTGCCTCCCCTTCTCCTTTTGCCTTCAATCTTTCCCAGCATCAGGGTCTTTTTCAATGAGTCAACTCTTCATATCAGGTAGCCAAAGTACTGGAGTTTTTGTTTCAGCATCAGTCCTTTCAATGAATATTCAGGGTTGATTTCCTTTAGTATTGACTGGTTTGATCTCCTTGCTCTCCAAGGGACCCGCAAGAGTCTTCTCCAGTACCACAAAGTGAAAGTATCAGTTCTTCAGGGCTCAGCTTTCTGTATGATCCAACTCTCAAATCCATTCATGACTACTAGAAAAAAACACAGCTTTGACTATGCAGAACTTTGTCGGCAAAGGTTCATATAGTCATTCTTATTCTTAAGTGTGAGTCTTATAAATAAACTCGTAAGAAAATATAGTTTACTGATATAGTATTAGTATCTTGCCAAATAAGTAAGGAAGCTAAGTTTTACTGAGTTCCTAATGTGTGTCAGCTCTGCTATGTTGGGAGATGACTAATAAATAGAGAAGGTGATTAGAGGGCTGGGATTCCCGCAAAGTACATGGTTGATCCATTTGATGGTGGCTTTCTTCAATCCATTTCTTTCTATTCCTCAGACTCAATAATTCTTATTGTCCTATCTTTAAGTTCATTGATTTTTTTCTTCTGCCTATCCAAATCTTATTTTGAATCCCTTTAGTGATTTTTTAAAAAATTTCAGTTACTGTAATATCAGCTCCAGATTTTTTTCTTTCTTTTTAGGTTTCCTATTTCTTTACTGATATTTCCATTTTATTCATATATTGCATCTCAGTATCCATGACATACAGATGGTAGCTTCTTCTTTCTCCCTGTATGTAAGGTGAGCCCTACCTGTAGCTTCCTAGGGGATCACACACTTAGTCTTGATTTTAGATGCCTCGTCTAAGATCCACTATCTGCTCTGGAGTGTTTTTTTTTTTTTCTCCTTTGAGTATCTAGATGATTTTGTTCCGAACTCTTCCCACAGACAGATTGCTTTCTAAACTGGGTCATTGATTTAATCTGTGAGCTCAGGGAAAGGTCAATTTCCAATGAGGTTTACCATCTTGACAAATGGTCCTTTGGATCAAATGTATCCTTCTGTATGCAATCTATATTCAATATCAATCTTTATCAATTTATATGGAAGTTTGCTCTCTCTTTGTAATATCACCCTTCTTTATAGGATGTGACAGCAATGTATTTACCCCAAGATATTATAGCAATTCCTACCTCATAGAGGTTTTTGAGAATTCAATGAAATAATACAGAGAACCTAGAACACATAGCAAGCACTCCCCAAAGGTCTGTTGGTTTGTCATCACTTTCGCTTTTGAACAGATGCCTGATAGCCTGGTGTTTCTCAGGCAACCTCTGTTAGCAGTAACCCACCCAATTTCTTCCCATCACCAACCCCAAGCTGTCCCTTCTTCCTCCTTCAATAGAATTTCCATTAATGGTGGTGATAGCAGTAGTAATAGAATTAAAAATTAATAGCAAACTCTTTTGTGTGCCTAGTTAGTCATCACTAATTATAATCACTTCCTTGGCATCAATAAGCATGAAAGAGCTCTGCCAGGAAAGGCATTGTAGGCACTGCTCCAGCCCTCTCGTCACTTCCTGTCACTTATGACTCTATGAACTGCGACAAGGAACTTAGTCCCACTCTGTCTATACTCTGCTGTCATTACGAACTTAATCACCTTTCTGGGGTGGGGACCCCCACTTGATTAATGCTGACCTAGCTGTGATGTCAGGAAGAAAAACCAGCAAAATTAAGTTTCAGTGTCACAAATGCCTACTTAGGATGGTTTATTAAGGAGAGAAAAAGACAATGACTGCATATGAAATCCTAAAGTAAGTAATTTATCACAACACAAACAAAGGGGAAAATGGACTGTGCAATGTAAAACAGTAGTAAAATATAAACCTGCAGATATAGGAAAAGATTCTCAGGTTAAAATTAAGGATTTGAAGGAGGTCTGAGGAATGGAATTAAAATAAATGCATAATTAAGAAAAGAGTCAAGAATCTTGCAGGCACTCTATCTCCTATCCTGTGATGATGTTTACCTGTGCTAGAATAGAATCAGGCAGGCCAGGGAAAGACTCTGCTTTTACCTGAGCCAGGTGACTGGTGACGGTTCCAGGCCTGGCTATGGGAGCCCTCAAGGGGATTCACTCGCTGCCTTTGTCTGGGGAAAACCTGCCCCTCTTCCCCCACCTCCTGCTCTTGAAGGATAGATTCTACAACTTCCTATCTCCAGGATAAAATCATCAGGGTCCACTTGAAGCTTTTGGGTAGAGCCAGTTAGAGTTTCAACTTTCTCTGAAATGTAACATCCTTCTTGAAAGAAGCTTGAAACCAAATGTGTACCTCCATTTTGCTTCAAAAAAACAAAAAATATATGAATAATTTTAAATACACTGGAAATGAGAGGGAAATAATTTTATTTGCAAAGTATCCTGTATTCTGTATTCTCCTACCCCAATGTCAGCAAGAAGGGGGCTACTCTGAGACATTTCCTGTTCTCTCTGGTGCTTTGGCCAAAGTATAGGCCAAAGCTTCAATACTTTGGCCACCTGATGTGAATAACTGACTCGTTGGAAAAGACCCTGATGCTGGGAAAGATTGAAAGTATGAGGAGAAGAGGATGACAGAGAATGAGATGGTTATGGCCTCACCGACTCAATGGACATGAGTTTGAACAAGCTCCGGGAGTTGGTGATGGACAGGGAAGCCCGGTGTGCTCCAGTCCATGGGGTCACAAAGAGTCGGACACGACTGAGCAACTGGACTGAACTGAACTGGTGCTTTGGAAGGTTTAACCAGAGGTCTGTTCCCACCAGTGGAAACAAGAGATACATGTTCAGTGGCCCCGTTTGGTGTTGGACTGATTCTGCATTCCATAATTACACTGGCTATTTGGGGAAATATTAAGACCATCAAGATCAAGTGCTTGCCCCCCACCCCAACACACCCTGATACTTTCATGTTTCTCCTAACAGACCAGGTCTCCTCATACTCATTCAAGTATCCCCAGCTTCAAGGAGGCACCCGTGTGAGTGAGCGCTTCATATTATATATATGAATGTGTGGACTGATCGTTGGGTGGATAGATGCATGGATGGATGGGTAGATGAAGGGATGGATGCATGGATGGATGTTAACATTAATAACAAGACAGGCATGCTTTGCTGGTATAGTTAGGTGGGAAATGATACAGAATCAGGATTGTTCTATAGGCCCAGATAGTGATAGGGTAGATCAGTGATGGACTGGTGTTAACAACAGATTAAGTTTCATAGATTCAGGATGTTTTCAAATACATTCAGGAAATCTGTTAGAGAGAGTCAACAATGCTCTAGGAATGATGCTAGGAATTAATATGTGATGCCAAACTCAAGGAAATAGAATTAGTTAGTAGTTTTAAAACTCCCCACAGGGAAAAGATTTTTTTTTTTTCTCTTCATCACATACTGCCTGGCTCCAGCCATATCTATCTTGGCCCCTGAGATAGAGCCACTGAATATTTGTCTTTGTTTGCTTTTCCTGCATGCCGACAGCCTTGGCCTTGGTGGCCAAATCACAAACGGGCTTCCCCAGGGTGGCCGGCAAGATGCTCAAGCTATTGTACCGCTTGAAGCCCACCTCGTAAAGCTGCTGGCCCTCAACCAGGTAGAGCTCTTTCCAATCACCACAAGCTTCAGGCCACAGGCGCCCATGTGGGCAAGGTCCACCATGTTCATGGCGGCAGCAGCTTCAGATCTTACCTGTAAGTTTGCTCCCCACCAGTCCAGACACTGAGCCACTGAGTTGTTTTTATTTGCTTATTTATTGGCTATGCTGGGTCTTCACTGTTGCACGTGCACTTTCTCTGGCTATTTTCAGTTGTGGTACACAGGCTTCTCATTGTGGTGGCTTCTCTGGTTGTGGAGCGTGGACTTTAGGGTGTGCAGGCTTCAGTAGTTGCAGAACACGGTCTCAGTAGCTGGCTTCCAGGCTCTAGAGCACAGGCTCAGTAGTTGTGACACATGCACTTAGTTGCTCCGTGACACATGGGATCTCCCCAGACCAGGGATTGAACCTGTGTCCCCTGTGTTCACAGGCAGAATCTTTACCACTGGACCACCAGGGAAGCCTGCCACTGAGTTTTAATGGACTGGGTTTATAGCTTCTGGCCTGACTCTCCATGGGGACGAAGTTTTTGGTGCCTAGGAGATTGGAGTCAGTGGGAGGTGTGATTATCATTGTTGAAACTGTTTCCTATGCAGGGATCCAGAGAAGGCAATAGCACCCCACTCCAGTACTCTTGCCTGGAAAGTCCCATGGACGGAGGAGCCTGGCAGGCTACAGTCCATGGGGTGGCGAAGAGTCGGACACGACTGAGTGACTTCACTTTCACTTTTCTCTTTCATGCACTGGAGAAGGAAATGGCAGCCCACTCCAGTATTCTTGCCTGGAGAATCCCAGGGACGGGAGCCTGATGGGCTGCCATCTATGGGGTCACACAGAGTTGGACACAACTGAAGTGACTTAGCAGCAGCATGCAAGGATCACTTCTCCTAGAGCTTGGATCTTTCAGGATGGTTTCAGGTCTCTGAGTCTCAATCACATGTCAGCCCTCCAGTTAGGAAGTGCATATCCGTGGAAGCAAGATTGGCACTTGGCCTACAGCATCTCTGACCTATGGCTTTGACCCACAGAAAAGAAAAAGGCCATCTGAGGTTTAACAAGAGCTTCTAGAAGAATAACAAGAATGACCACTGTCGTTTATTGAGAACCTAGTGCTATGTAATAGCTGCTTTTCTGTGATTAGGTATATTATTAATTTGATTAATGATGGCATCCTCTTATGAGGTTCCTGTTCTTGTTAGTTTTGCTAATGAAGAAACAGGGAATCAGAATCACTAAACAATTTCCTTAAAGTGGCAGAGTCAAGATTTGGCCCCGGGGATTTGAGGTTACAGCTCGTCCTTTTTCTCTTACACTGCTTTTTTTAGTGCTACCATATGATGAATGCAACATCACAACCAGATGTGCCGCAGTGGGGAAGAGAGAACCCGGAGAACACGTACTTCGTTAATCCGTTTGTGCGTCAGTTTATCTGGGCATCTCTTCTGGCACGTGATTCAGCAAGAGCAGAAGATTTAGATGAGATTATCTTAAAGAGTCATCCATGACCAGACACTCGCTGGAAGTTTTTTTTTTTTTTTTTAATAAAAAGTTTTATTGGAGAAAAATAGAACCACCACGTACACGGGGTTGCTGGAAGATTTTTAAGGCAGATCCTATAAGTGAGGCCCCACTCTGGCAGCTTGTCCTTATGAAGGAGAACGTGAGCTGGCCCCTTCCACTTTCTGAGCTACTATTCTGAGAAATAAGCTGGAGAAGCAGTGGGAGGTTAAGCTCCCAGAAGAGGCATTGTTATTCTCCAACTGCCTCTTCTGTCTGCCCTGCTGCCTAAACAAATATTGTCCTAGATATCTGAAACAGTCCCCTTCCAAGAATGCACCTGATATGTCCAAAACAGGACAGATTTTTGAAACGGTTAGTCTGTATTTCAAGATCCGGGGAGGTTTTGTATTTTCTCTACTTGTCTATATGGTCCTCCTTATTGTTTACCAGACACCACTACATTAGTTCCTGTTTGTTTTTTTCCTCTTTGGCTGATGCTTCCTTGTAACATTGTGCAATTAACAACTGCTGGGTTTGACTAGTGACTGCAATTAACAACTGTTGGTTTGGACTAGTGGCAGGCCCTGCTGGCTTGCAAGGACCTCATTCTTTAATTTCAGATTTGGGCATCTGCCATTGATTACATCTCCCTATATTATTAGTGATGGTGCAATCACTACAAATAAACTTCAGGAGCACCCAGCTCCAGGTAAACCGTGCCAGCACAAATCAATGAGGTGTTAAGAAACTGTATACCACATACACTGATACTATGTAATTCTATTTTTCTGGTTACCGGAGCCCTCCCACAGACTTCAGGACTTAGTTTAGAAATCTCTCTGTCGTTCCCAACTTGGCTCATAATGATCTCATACAAAAATTTAGATTTCTCAGAAGAGATGCTGGAACAATGGGAACTATGAGGGCTGTGTTATTCTTACTATTCGACTACATCTGGACTATGTCCAGTTTGACAGTCAGAGTCTGATCAAGTCTCTCCCAGAGTCATTCTCTGGACCACTGGCATCAGAAGCAGGTGCTTGTGGAAAATGAAGAGGCCCCTCTGGACCTAACAGTCATTCAGAATTTCTGCAGTCAATATTCAGGAATCTGAATTTTAAACAAGATTCCTGTTGATATGTGTTGTCAGAGCCCCCACAGGAAACAGATGACATGCTCAAATTAGGGTAATTGGAGGAGAGTTTAATAAAGGGATCATCTTCAAAGAAGTAGGCAAGGGAAACCAAAAATGCAGTACTCTGGCTTGTAAGAACCCTAGCTAAGGTAGGAAGGGGCATGGAGAGAGAGAGAGAGTGGTTACTGGAACTCGGAGTAGAAGGGTTGTGTGGGGATGCCCAGGAGGCAGGATGTCCTTGGGATTCTCCTGATGAATGATCTCAGCCAGTCTTTGGTGGTCTCACAGAGAGGGAGCCGGGAGAATCAATACCCCGACCTCTCTTTACCCCTAACCTCCGATCTCCTACCAGGACTCCCCATCACTGAACTTAATGAGAAGCCAGAGCAAGGGACTCACAGATCAGACCCCCAGGGCACTGGGCAGGGTGGAAAAGAAGGCGACTGGATCTGCAGGGACAGAAAGAGACTGTCCCCACCTGGTTCTCGTTCACTGCACTTGGAGAATCACTGAGGAGTGAAACTTCTGCCCTGCCCCTGTCAAATCAAGGCCAACCTCAGTTCATAAGCAAGTGAGAGAAAGAGAGGAAGCAGAACAGGAGGAAACTGAAAAGTCATTTATGAGAAATCCAGGAAAGACCAGAGATCCAGGCAGAGAGGTGGGCAGTGGGAGGGGTCTGAGCAAGTCTAGACGCCGCTTCCCTGGAGCTCACCACATCCCTCATGCTGCTCTGCAGGTTACTTCCCTGACCTCTCCTCCTGGGCACTTCTCCCTGACCTCCCCGGTCTATTGGAAGCCTGGTGTCTGGGGGCAGCATTTTGTCTGTTTTGACACTTCCTCTTGTATCCATCTTTAATATAAGTAGTTTCCTATGTTTATGAACTCTTTTCAGATGATTCATTTGACTGATTCCAAGAGCTCTGTGACTAGGTGACTAGTTACTATCAAGAAGATTCCCTTCTACAGGGGATCTTCCCAACCCAGGGATTGAACCCAGGTCTCCTGCATTGCAGGTGGATTCTTTATCAGCTGAGCTACAAGGGAAGCCCAAGAATACTGAAGTGGGTAGCCTATCCCTTCTCCAGCAGATCTCCCCTACCCAGAAATTGAACCAGGATCTCCTGTATTGCAGACAGATTCTTTACCAACTGAGCTATCAGGGAAGCCCAGTTACTGTCAAAGTTGTATCAAAAAGAACATGCATGAGAAACAGCAATGGGGTGGGCATCTGATGGATCCTTAGAGAAAGTTCATTAGACATTTATTTTGACTTTATTGAGAAGCTGGGGAAAAACTGAGATCACCTAAACGGTCTCAAAATCATATCTCCAGAGCAGGAATTGCCGCCAGCTCCCTAAACATGATCATTTATCTCATAGGTATCTTAGCAGTTAATTTAACAGAACCTGTCCCAACCCACCCTTTTTTAATAAGGAAAATGCAGATTATTTTTCTTTTAAATGACATTTTGCCTTATTTTCTTTGGCTAGAAGTTTACCTCACAGCTACATTTGACTGTATTCCAGCATCTTCCTTATGGCATCAAAGTCCTTATAAAGTCTGGAAGTAAACATCCGGATGTACAAGTCCAGCTGGGAGAATGAAGATAAAGCATAAAATTCACTGGCTTTTCCTCTGAAAATGAAGCCTGAATTTCTCTTTGTCCTTCACACCCTAAATTCATCCAACTGCTCATCCGACGAGTGTGATAGCATCGTATCAAAAAGAATCAAGTCCTCTGGGAAAGACGAACAAGCAACAAGAATCACCATTTATTGAGCACATATTATATGCCTAGCATATTCTATATCTTTTCCCTGCATTATTTTATTTAATCCTCACAATGACACTGTGGACTAGGTACTGTTATTATCACTTTTTCTAGTGTGGAGAGTGAGGCACACAGTGGCAAATTGCTTGTTTAGGATTGTCCTGCTAGTAGATCTTAGAGTCAGGATTAAAATAAAGATGATCTGACTTCAGAAGCTGTGCCCTTAGCTATAAAACCATGCTGCTTTTCTGGGTACTAGGAGCACCTGTATTTAAGTGCATCAGTTTCTTTCCATCCATTGCTTATTGTTCATCAATAAGTATTCAAAGAGTGCCAGGCCAAAGACAGAAACATAGATCAATGGAACAGAATAGAAAGCCCAGAGATAAATCCACGAACCTATGGACACCTTATCTTTGACAAAGGAGGCAAGGATATACAATGGAAAAAAGACAACCTCTTTAACAAGTGGTGCTGGGAAAACTGGTCAACCACTTGTAAAAGAATGAAACTAGAACACTTTCTAACACCATACACAAAAATAAACTTAAAATGGATTAAAGATCTAAATGTAAGACCAGAAACTATAAAACTCCTAGAGGAGAACATAGGCAAAACACTCTCCGACATAAATCACAGCAAGATCCTCTATGACCCACCTCCCAGAATATTGGAAATAAAAGCAAAACTAAACAAATGGGACCTAATGAAACTTAAAAGCTTTTGCACTACAAAGGAAACTATAAGTAAGGTGAAAAGACAGCCCTCAGATTGGGAGAAAATAATAGCAAATGAAGAGACAGACAAAGGATTAATCTCAAAAATATACAAGCAACTCCTGAAGCTCAATTCCAGAAAAATAAATGACCCAATCAAAAAATGCGCCAAAGAACTAAACAGACATTTCTCCGAAGAAGACATACAGATGGCTAACAAACACATGAAAAGATGCTCAACATCACTCACAATTAGAGAAATGCAAATCAAAACCACAATGAGGTACCATTACACACCAGTCAGGATGGCTGCTATCCAAAAGTCTACAAGCAATAAATGCTGGAGAGGGTGTGGAGAAAAGGGAACCCTCTTACACTGTTGGTGGGAATGCAAACTAGTACAGCCGCTATGGAAAACAGTGTGGAGATTTCTTAAAAAACTGGAAATAGAACTGCCATATGACCCAGCAATCCCACTTCTGGGCATACACACTGAGGAAACCAGATCTGAAAGAGACACGTGCACCCCAATGTTCATCGCAGCACTGTTTATAATAGCCAGGACATGGAAGCAACCTAGATGCCCATCAGCAGATGAATGGATAAGGAAGCTGTGGTACATATACACCATGGAATTTTACTCAGCCGTCAAAAAGAATTCATTTGAACCAGTCCTAATGAGATGGATGAAACTGGAGCCCCTTATACAGAGTGAAGTAAGCCAGAAAGATAAAGAACATTACAGCATACTAACACATATATATGGAATTTAGAAAGATGGTAACGATAACCCTATATGCAAAACAGAAAAAGAGACACAGAAATACAGAACAGACTTTTGAACTCTGTGGGAGAAGGTGAGGGTGGGATATTTAAAAAGAACAGCATGTATACTATCTATGGTGAAACAGATCACCAGCCCAGGTGGGATGCATGAGACAAGTGCTCCGGCCTGGTGCACTGGGAAGACCCAGAGGAATCGGGTGGAGAGGGAGATGGGAGTGGGGATCGGGATTGGGAATACATGTAAATCCATGGCTGATTCAAAGAATAAAAAAAAAATAAAAATAAAAATAAAAAAAAAGAGTGCCAGGCACTGACGGCAAAAAGCTGAATATGACTGGTCCTCCCCTCAAGCAGGAACACGATGGGCCTACAGGGGAGAGGGGGGCAGTGAGGTAGCATTGCAACATATGCAGCAGAAATAATCAGGGGTATGTACAGAGTGTCAGGGAAAGACAGAGAGGAAGTGACTCATTCCTTTTAGGGAAGTTGTGATAAACTTCACACAACGTGTGAAGTGACATTTAAACCTGTCAAATACCAGGCACTTGGAAAATGTTTGCTGAGTGAATGAATGAGTAGCAACAGAAGCTCATCAGAAAGAGGTGATAAATGAAGGAAAATCCGTAGGCTGAGAGTGACCCCGGACTCTTAATCATTAGGGAACTCAAGAAATGTGTGTTAAAAGTGGGGCCGAAACGGGTGTTCCTGAGATCTAAGTTTTCTGAGCTGCCCTGAGTGTTGGTGTCAGAACCTCGATGGGGCTGAAAGCCAGGCCCAGGGGATAAAAAGGGGCAGAGTGACCAGCCAGGTCAGCAGGGAGTGAATAGGGCTCACAGCCACACTGAGGGGTCTTCAGAAAGGTCAGGAGCTGTGGGGAGGCCAATCAGCCTGGGAGTCCCCCTGAGCCCAGAGAGGGTGATGGAGAGCTGGACAAAGACCATCCTGGTTACAGCCAGCAGACCGGAGGGGTGTTTTTCCTGTACATTCCATTTAAGATGCCCATTGAGTTTGCACCTCCAATACTCTGAGAGGCTACAAAGTTGCAAGAAATCCAATCCTTTCAGACCGTAGAAGGTTCTTGAGTCCATCATATGTCCTTTGCACCAATCTCAGAAAGCACCCCCTTTCATTTTATTTTCTTGTTCACTAAGGACCAAAATGGATTTCCAGCCTGGATGTTTAGGTGGGGCTAATGCCCAGTGATGGGGGTCTGGAGCACATGCCCCCTCTAGAGCCCTTCCTACCTTGCATCCAGCAACCCCATGAGGATCACTAAGAGTCCCCCAGTGGCCCAGGCTCAGCAGTGCACACACAGGCCAGGGTCTGTACCAGCCAGCTTCACGGGTCTTTTCCGCCTATGTTCTCTCTGACTCCTCCAACACAAATAACATGTGGCAGTGAGCAGGCCACATGTCTCGTACCTGCTGGATGGGTAATGCTGTTAGCTCCTGGATCCCTAGGCATTGCCAAGCTGACTCACAGGCCCTCTTACTCTGCATCCTTATCTCCTCTGCTGTCTTTTCCATGTCTCTTACTCTAAGTCAAGCTAGAAACCCTCTGTTATCAAATTTAGACAGAAAATGTCTTATCTGCATAAACATATGTGAGTAAAAATGAACTGTACATTGAAATCTGTACCTGCAGCTACTTTTCCAAAAGCTTTAAACTAATGCAGAAAGAAAAAAGTTCTTTGGCAAATAAATTGTGCCCCAGCCATATCCAGACAGTGTGTCTTTCCTAGTGCTTTCTATATCCCCCTTCCTTGGCATTTCCATCCTCTATGATCACTAGAGTCAGGCCAAGGAAACTCTCTACTGCTCTAGACTTTGAAAAGTGGAAGGAAGGAAGGAAAGAAGCGAGGGAGAGAAGGAAAGTCCTTGGGGAAGCAGCAAGAGTCAGTACTGTTGATTAAGCTCAGTAGGTCATCAGGGGCTCCATTCCCCTAAGAAAAGATATGGAAAGGGGCCAGGCATGGATTGTAAAGGCAAGTGCACCCCTGTGGGTATGCTGTGTCTGGCCCTGGGCACCTGGCAATCTTGGCCATGGTATCCATTTTCCACCCCACCTCTAGTCAACCACCAAGTTAGTCTGTGAGTGGAGTAGAGAGGAAAGGGGTAGGGACATGGTATGAGAGGAATTTGGGAAAAAGAGAGAAAGGAAGAGAGAAAACAGAATGTCTTCACCTTTCTAAATCTCTGTGCTCAGCTTCTTAATCCATCTGAGATAGAAAGAGACTTGAAATATATCACCCTAGTCATGCATGCTTGTGAAAATTGCACAGAAAGTCTTTGAATATGTGCTAAGCAGTATGTGAGGCACTTGATAGGCATGATTTCATTTAATAATTATTTATTTCATGTTTATTATTTAATCTTTTATTTGTTTCAGAGCCCTATGAAATAAATGTTATAATGAAGTCCATTTTACAAACAAGAAAAGTGAGGCTTAGGAAGCATTCAGTCATTTGCCTAAGGTTACCTATGTTGTGGCAGAGTTGAAATTCAAACTCATCTGACTCTAAATGTAGAACCTTATACTCATCAGATTTTAACAAATAGCTTAAATGATAAAATTTTAACAAAAAGTTAAAAGGGGAAAGTTTATTCTGCTTGTCACAGGGCTTATGTATGATTTCTCTTACCTCTCAGGTCCCCAGGTTCAAATCTCTCTTTCTGCTCTTAGTCCAGGGCTCCCCTTGTGACTCAGTAAAAAATCTGCCTGCCAATACAAGAGACATGGGTTAGATCCCTGGTCCAGGAAGATCCCCTGGAGAAGGAAATGGCAACCCACTCCAGTATTCTTGCTTAGAAATCCCATGGATAGAGGCACCTGGCAGGCTATAGTCCATGGGGTTGCAAAGAGTCATTGGACACAACCTAGTGATTGAATAACAATGACTCTAAGTCCAATGTGCTAACTCACTAGATGATATACAATGGTTAATAAAGATGGACATTAACTGGGGGTGTTGGTTACTGATGTATCTGCATAAGAAAAATTAAATTAAAATCAACAAATGTTGCAAAAATAATATTTATAGAAAATAACATATTTTTGAGACACAGGTGAATGCCCATCAAGAGTAGCAGTGGATAGAATTCTAGGATATTGCTCCCTTTTCCTCATCCAGGACAAGTCACTGCTGAATGATCACTGGGAAAAAGACACTGGGCTACAAGCCACTTAGCAAACTGCAAAACCATAACAGCCAGGATTCTTGCTAATAGTGCTTGCTATTACCGTACTGGATGTGTTTCCTTGTCAGAGTTTTTAGACTAGATCCAGTCTTTTTTTTTTTTTTCTTATTCTGGTATTTTATTTTTAAATTGAGGGTGAAAAGTTGGAAAGAAATAGTATTAGCGTTTGAGTCCAGGTTCCTCACTATCTTTCAGGTCAGTTCAGTTCAGTCGCTCAGTCATGTCTGACTCTTTGCGATCCCATGAACCACAGCACACCAGGCCTCCCTGTCCATCACCAACTCCCGGAGTCCACCCAAACCTGTGTCCATTGAGTCGGTGATGCCATCCAACCATCTCATCCTCTGTCGTCCCCTTCTCCTCCTGCCCTCAATCTTTCCCAGCATCAGGGTCTTTTCCAATGAGTCAGCTCTTCGCATCAGGTGGCCAAAGTATTGGAGTTTCAGCTTCAACATCAGTCCTTCCAATGAACACCCAGGACTGATCTCCTTTAGGATGGACTGGTTGGATCTCCTTGCAGTCCAAGGGACTCTCAAGAGTCTTCTCCAACACCACAGTTCAAAAGCATCAATTTTTCGGCGCTCAGCTTTCTTTATAGTCCAACTCACTATCTTTAAATGGGTAATAATAACAATAGTAATAGTAACACAACAATAACTAGACAGCCCTAAGCAATAGTATGACAGATTAATTCACACCCAAATCAATTGTAAGAAAGAAAAGGGCTGAGAAGGAGGAATCTTTGAAGTAAAGTAGACATTTTAGAACACCTTTTACTTTCAAGTTACAGTTTCAGGTCTTCATTTAAGATAAAAGGGAAGAGGTGCCCCAGTCATGGCAACCCACTGTTTTGGAGTTCCTTACACTGGAACTCCTGAGAAAAGTGAAAAGAGATAACTTAAGAAGGAAATTAGAACACAGGAAGCTGAATCTAGGAATTCGGTTCATTGCCCCACAAAGGACTTCACTTCCAGACTGATATTGTCAAGAAATTCACAGACCCTCCATAGACAGCAGTGGTGTTCACATTGAAATGTGAAAGAACATGTATGTGCATGGGCAGAGTCACAACGTATGCAGAAGAAAGCAATTTTCCTTATTTTCTTCTCTACTGGAAAGGGGGATAAAACTAGAGTAAGAGAAAAATATCAAGGTGAATGGTTTTATTTTAAAACTAGGATCACATGGTTCCTTAAGGGTAAGAATAAACCCAGATTCAACATGAGGGTGAAAAGGAGATGGAATTTTACACACACACACACATACACGCACATACCCATAGACCATGATCCTGCTTATTTCCATCCATGAACACATCCATCTATTTGTGAGGCAAACATATAAGGCAAGTAGAGAAGGCAATGGCACCCCACTCCAGTACTCCTGCCTGGAAAATCCCATGGACGGAGGAGCCTGGTAGGCTGCAAGCCATGGGATCGCTAAGAGTCAGACACGACTGAGCAACTTCACTTTCACTTTTCACTTTCATGCATTGGAGAAGGAAATGGCAACCCACTCCAGTGTTCTTGCTGGAGAATCCCAGGGACGGTGGAGCCTGGTGGGCTGCCATCTATGGGGTCGCACAGAGTCGGACACAACTGAAGCAACTTGCAGCAGCAGCAGCAGCATATAAGGCAATAAAAATGAAATAAGAGAGTGATAAGCAAAAGAAGCAGTTGGTGTCGTGAGAGAAGCAGTTGCGTGCTGTTCTCTATTTTCCTCTTCACTTTGTATTTACTCTGAGCTTTACCAGAATACTGAGAGATTCAAAACCTGTAGGTCCAGGAAACATGACCTGGTGACTCTGAGTCTTCTGCCTGAAAACATCTAGTGTATATCTTAACACCATACAAGTCTATTTTGTACAAAACACTCCCCTTTCCATTTCAGCTGCACTCTAACATGGCCTTGGCTGGTTTTCTGGGAACTTCTAGAAAACAAGCTCTTCCAATAATGAGTAAAGTTATTTTTAAAAAGTCAGCTTTATCAAGGTATAATATGTGCTATATAGCAAAAAGCAGTTATTTGGGAAGTATAATTCAACATTTTGGTGAATGCATGTGGTGATGTATCCACCACTATACTCATGTTGTAAAGCGATTCCTTTACCCTCAGAAGTTTCCTCGTACCCAGTGAATCTCCATAGTTTTAGCTCTGTAGAATTTTATAAAGATATAACCAAACAGTAAGAAAACTTTTTAGGCTAGTTTCTTTCGTTAGCAAACTGCTTTTGAGACTCATCCACATTTGTTGCATGAATTGCTTGTTATTTCTGAGCAGTGGTGAGTGTGCTGCGATTTGTTTACCCAAAAAACAAGTCAATGGGAATTTGAGTTGTTTTCAGTTTTTGGCTATTATTATGGATAAAGATGCTGTGGACATGTACAGTTTTATGTGGATGTATGTATTTTTAATTAGATATGATTTTATTACTAATATTTTATTTTATCCTTTTTTCCTTTGTAAATTCGGTGTTCTCTTTCATTATATGGTCTCATGGTTATATGTATGTGAAGCCAGGAGAGAAATCTCTCTTTCTTTTCAGCCATGCCATGGTGCATGCGGGATCTTAGTTTCCCAACCAGGAATCAAGCCCGCACCCTCTGCAGTGGAAGCTCAGAGTCTTAACCACTGAAACACCAGAGAAGTCCCTACATGTATGTGAAAGTGTTAGTCACTCAGTTATGTCCGATTCTCTATGACCCTATGGACAGTAACAGGCCACTAGGCCCCTCTGTCCATGGGATTCTCCAGGCAAGAATAGTGGAACAGGTTGCTATTCTCTTCTCCAGGGGATCTTCCAGACAAAGGGGTTGAGCCCAGCTTTCTCACATTGCTGGCAGATTCTTTACTGTCTGAGCCATCAGGGAAGTCCCTATGTGTATGTGAAAGTGAAAGTCACTCAGTCATGTCCGACTCTTTGCAGCCCCATGGACTATACAGTCCCTGGAATTTTCCAGGCCAGAGTGCTGGAGTGGGTAGCCTTTTCCTTCTTCAGGGGATCTTCCCAAGCCAGGGATCAAACCCAGGTCTCCTGCATTGCAGGCGGATTCTTTACCAGCTGAGCCACAAGAGAAGCCCAAGAATATTGGAGTGGGTAGCTCCACTAGTAGTGGAAGTAGACCCAGGAAGCAAACTAGTAGAACAGGAATCGAATAGAACAGGAATCGAACTAGTAGTAGACCCAGGAGCCTAACTGGGGTCTCCTGCCTCACAGATGGGTGTGTGTGTGAATGCTATCAGTTGTTCATGTTTACCTTTTATCTTGCTGTCTTAGTGAATTCTTTTAGTGAGGTATTTTATCATTAATTCTCTAAGATTTTTCAGGTATACTTTTATGTCTTCTGCAAGAGGGATCATTTTATTTCTTCTTTGCAGTCATTGGGCTATGATTACTTTGCCTAGTCTAATTACACTAGCTGGTACTTCAAAAATGATGTGAAAGGGCCATGGACATGGTGAAAGATGCTGGCCTTAGGAATGAGATGTCAGTCTTTCATCATTTTAAGGAGATAGTCACCTATATATATTTTCTCAAACATTTTAATTAGGAAAGAATGTTAAATTGTGTCAAAGAGCTTTTAGCATCTCTACAAAAAATCATTTGGATTTTTTTCTTAGGTCTATTAACATAGTGTCTAACATTTAATCTCCTTTGAATTCCTGGTATAAATCCCATTTGACTATAGTGTGTTACTTTCAGCATTTTCTTAGTATTTCTTAACATGGTTTCAGGGTATGTTCACTAAAATTCAAGATTTTCACACCAGTGTTCATAAATCATGCTGATTTGGTCTAAATTTTTTTCTTTAATTTTTTAAAAATCAGATATAGGGTTTGTTATACTTGCTTCATAAAAAGAATTTGGACATTTTCCTTCATTTCATATGCTCTGAAACAATGTGTGTGCCATATAAAACATATATTGTAATTTTGATGCATTTAGTTATTTTTAATTCTAATGAGGTTATTTCACTATAAATTTTTACTGTGGGCTCCAGGTACACCCACATTATCCACTGCTGTGCTAAAGAGAATTTTTTTAGTATAATGGCCAAAGTAAGGGCTTTGGCTAACTAGTATCTAGTATTATCTTTAATTTTAGAGATGGGCTTTACTTTTAGAGATGTGAACATTAGAGATACAGGTGCAACACAAAAGATTGCCTTTCTTCCCACATAACCTGAGATCTGACCTTTAGTTTCTTGACACCACAGTTTGACAAGAACAAGCTTTATATCTCACATGGTCCACTGATGTGTGAGTTAATCTTGGATTGAATCTTAGACTCCCGAGTCCTTCACCAAGGATTGAATAAAACACCATTCTGGAGGGCAACTTTATAAACTGAAAAACACATGTAATGTTAGTTATGATTAAAGCTTGTGTAGAAGGACAGAGCACTGGTTTCTATCACTTTGAGTAAATTACTTAACCTCTCTAAATTTGTTACATAGAAATAGTAGGGCTCTTTTGTGACATAACACAAGTAAAGCCCTAGCACAGTGTCAATAGAAATATTAACTGTCGTTGTTGCTGTCACCTTGATTTCTCATTCCTGGTTAGCAGCTGGTGGGACCCCCTGGCCGAGGTCCGCAAGGACAGTGACAAGCATTCTGAGCTCTCAGCAGTGTCGTTTCCCCAGCTCGCCTCTCAGAGACCAGATTCTGGCAGAATGAGCACTTAAATTGGTGAGCAGATACATGAAAAGAAAATAAAGTCTGGTAACGCTCAAATAACTCATTTTGGGTACGGGCTGTAATGAAGATGCATTCTTCAGAGCTTGGAAATAAACTCTGAGCTATTTCTTTGTGCCTTCCCTTGGGTTCAAATGAATCCACCATCTCTGCCTATCCTTACAGGAACATACACACACACACACACACACACACACACACACACACACACACACACACACACCCCCTTCCAGGGCAGAAGCGCTTTCTATCCCCTTTCCCCACTTGAGATGCAGAGTCTGCATCCATTCTGGGCTCCCAGGTATACCCAGGATGCCCTAGTTATGCAGCTGGGAGATGACCGGGGCTTGAGGCCCAGGGAAGTCAAATATACAGAAAGAAAATGCAGTTAGGGAAGGAAGGAAAGTTGTACAAATGGGCTTTTAAATCGTGTGCTAACTCCTTAAGAGGCAGTGAGGGGTGGAGGGAAAAGCCTGGGGCTTCCCATGAAATAGAAAGAGAAATCCCCACCCCCCGGCAAATACACACTCCCCTATGGTTCTAACTAGAAAGCAGAGCCCAAGATGCTGTCACTAATATATAAGACACAACCCAAATGTGGACATCTTCCCTTCATTATAAACCAGGTAAATACAGCAATAAGTACACCCGGTTTGAGACTATGCAGGAGAGGACCTTTTCCAGCTACAGAAATATTTACTTTAAAAGTAGTACTTCATAAAAAATAAAAAAAGAAAGAAAAAGCACTGGAAGCAATTCAGGTTAATCGCTCCAAGGCATATTGTTTCCAGTGGGTGCTATGGCTATCTGTACCTTCATCTCACTAATTAAGTGGTTTCAAGTAACTTCAAGTTTTGGGAAAAACCCAAATGGTCACCTTTCGATTTGCAATCCTCTGGCTGTGGCTGCTTTAGTCTCCTGACTCTGATGACGTGCTACCTGGTTGCCTAGAAGTTGAGCCCAAGCTTCCAGGTCCCTCTTGCAGTCCTCAGTGATCCACACACACTAGTTCATATCTATTTTTTGAAAAACAAAGAAAATCAACTTTATATGAAAAACAGAGCGTTTGTAGACATATTAATGACATTTGGTTTATTTCATTTTATTGTAGTCATGCTAACCTACAGAGGTAGTGTCCCAGGTGATTCCAAATCTTTGACTGTGTCCATGGTGGAGCCTTTCTGTGCACACCCAGACAGCCTTCAAACTCCGGCTCCTAGCCCGCCAAGTTCTCCCTGAAGACTTCTTGGGCTTTTCATTACATATGATAGAATTATCCCACACAGCATGGAAGGGTTCCTTGGTGGTTACAAGTTAGTTGCTTCTATGGAACTGGATTCTGAGTACCTTGACGGTAAAAATCCCATCGCTTCCCTGTTCCCTCTTCCTGCCTACTGCCCTGTGCCCATTAGGACACAGACTATGCACCTAGTGTATAATAAAAATACTGTGTAATGTACACGGTATATAACACATGCAACGTATATTGCATGTAACTCATAATACCTGTAGGGTATGATGCACCAAACTTGTAACGCACATGGTGTCTAACGCATCCATTGTATGATACCTTGAGAATATAATACACCTAGCATTGTGTGATGTGAATTCCCTGTGATTGTACAGACTCTGATAAAGGTATTACCACCAAGCTTTTCAATCTTTTTCTGACAATTTGTAGATTCTGACAATTGTCACTGACAAGAAACAGTGACTTTTTTGTGACATTATTTTTGGGGGCGGACTCCAAAATCACTGCAGCCATGGTGACTGCAGCCATGAAATTAAAAGACGCTTGCTCCTTGGAAGAAAAGTTATGACCAATCTAGACAGCTCATTAAAAAGCAGAGACATTACTTTGCCAACAAAGTCTGTCTAGTCAAAGCTATGATTTTTCCAGTAGTCATGTATGTATGTGAGAGTTGGACTATAAAGAAAGCTGAGCACTGAAGAATTGATGCTTTTGAACTGTGGTGCTGGAGAAGACTCTTGAGAGTCCCTTGGACTGCAAGGAGATCCAACTGGTCCATCCTAAAGGAGATCAGTCCTGGGTGTTCATTGGAAGGACTGATGCCGAAACTGAAACTCCAATACTTTGGCCACCTAATGCAAAGAACTGACTCATTTGAAAAGACCCTGATACTGGCAAAGACTGAAGGCAGGAGGAGAAGTGGGCAACAGAGGATGAGATGGTTGAATGGCATCACCAACTCAATGGACACGCTGCTGCTGCTGCTAAGTCACTTCAGTCGTGTCCGACTCTGTGCGATCCCATAGATGGCAGCCCACCAGGCTCCCCTGTCCCTGGGATTCTCCAGGCAAGAACACTGGAGTGGGGTGCCATTTCCTTCTCCAATGCATGAAAGTGAAAAGTGAAAGTGGAGTCGCTGAGTCATGTCCGATTCTTCCTGACCCCATGGACTGCAGCCTACCAGGCTCTTCCGTCCATGGGATTTTCCAGGCAAGAGTACTGGAGTTTGAGTAAACTCTGGGAGTTGGTGATAGACAGGGAGGCCTGTCATGCTGCAGTCCATGGGATCACAAAGAGTTGGACATGACTGACCGACTGATCTGAACTTGTAGATTCCATGTCAAAGTCCTTTATCATCTATTTTTAACCATATGCCACATACACCAATAACTCACCTTCCTTTCACTCTTTTTAGGGTCAATTATTTAGGACAAGGGTCCCCAACCTCTGGAATCTAATGCCTGATGATCTTAGGTGGAGCTGTTGTAATAATAACAGAAATTAAGTGCACAGTAAAGGTAATGCACTTGAATCATCCCAAAACTATTCCCCTACCCCCTACCCCCATCTGTGGAAAAACTGTCTTCCACAAAGCCGGTGCCTGGTGCCAAAAATGTTGGGGACCTCTGCTTTAGAGTACCTTGAATAACCAGAAGAAAACCATGAGCGCAGTTTACAATGGTTTGCAGCCTCACTTGCCCAGGCAGCACGGTTTGGTCAATCAACGCAGTTTCTTTCCCATTATTAACACTTAGCACAGGCATGGGCTTCCAGTTTCCTCCTGGGTCACCCAGCCTGGAGAGGAGGTCTGAGTCCTTGAGGTGTGGTTTCCAACTCGGCCGGCCACCCACAGCCTGACTCACTGGGACACACACAGGGGCGAGGGGGCGGCTGTTTGTCTGCGAAACTGTTTTATAAAAGCTCCCCCTGCCCTCTATCCCTCGCTGGCTGCCAGCAGTGAAGTCTCGCATCTCCACTTGGCAGCCATGACCCGTGAGGTCATCTTTTCACCACGCTGTTTCCTTCAGCATTTAGACGCTCTGGCTGGGACTCAGTGTTTACAAACCCATCAACCTGAGAGGAGCTTGGTGTCGAAGAACATGAACATGCCCTTGCTGGCACCAAGGGAAGTGAGGACATGTTCTTGGGGGCAGGAGGGGAGCAAGGAGCCAACAGCACGCAGGCTGAGGATACCTGTCTGTGAAGCGCTCTCTTCAGCTCTTGGCAGGACATCAAGTCCTGAAAGGAGGTGAATGACTCGTCATGTCCAGTCTAGTCCATGCTGTTGCTTGGAAAAGAAAAGGAGCTGCGTGCTCAGGATGAGCGCAGTCCCCAGGCAGCCAGTCCATGTGCCTAAGTCACACAGCATGACATCCATGCAGAAGGAAGGCCATCTCGGGAGGTGTTACCCTGGGGAATCCTCCGCTTCCCAAACACACACTATGAGTTGATCTTGCTCACAGAGCTAGTGGCAAAGAATCTGCCTGCCAGTGCAGATGACACAAGACAGCAGATTTGACCCCTGGAAGATCCCCTGGAGAGGGCAATGGCAACCTGCTCCAGTATTCTTGCCTGGGAAATCCCGAGGACAGAGGAGCCTGGCGGGCTACAGTCCAAGGGGGCCTGAAGAGTCCAACACAACTGAGAACACACACACACACACACGACTGAGAACAGCAAGAGGAAGTGCCTTCTTACGGGGAGGTGAGGGAACAGGGGCAGGATAGGGACAAACGACTGAATGGCATCCTTCAGACACCAGAAGATGGTCTCCAGCAAAATGTGGTAACAGTTTCTAAGTCCGGGGAGAGCACAGATTTCATTCACACCATGACCCAAGTGTGCACACCACAAGACACAGCTCTCCGTTTTGTCTGCAGCTGCAAGGGTTTCTTTCCTGAAGGCTCACTGACCAGTGGAAGAGGGGATACTTAAAGCTCTATCAGCTTAAAACCCTAACATTTTAGGTCATTTAAACAGTCTCTGATGGACACTCAGGTCACATGTCGAACTTGCCTCTGCCTTTCTCCCTGGGAGGTGAGATCTTCAGAGATAATATCTGAGCAACTGATGCTGTCTTAGGGCTGAAGTGAGCCTGTGGTACCTCCAGCCTCTTCGCTTCCTAGAGAACCCAGTTGTTACGCTGCTGCATGGATGCATAAGTGTGAGTCTGGGCTTATTCCCAGGGGACTCTTTCCAGGTCCTTACCTTCCCACAAAAGAACCAAGGTGGGGCACCAGCAAGCTAAACTTTGAGACCTCCTGTCGCCAGACCATATGCAGTATGGCCAAACAGACCTTGATGGGGCTGCACCCAGGCCAGGATGAAATCGCCTTCTCTCCAGGTGCTCACAGGGAGCCAAGTAAGAGTCCTTCCCCAGCCTTAGTTCCTCTCTCTCTCTCTCTTCCTCTCCCCCCTCCTCCTTTATCTGTGCCTCACAAACATCCGCATCCTGGAATATAAACTTAATCTCCAAAGAAAGTAAGAACAACCCTGAGTGACAGTGTGATCATCTAGTCTGGCACTATTCTGTCATAATTTAGAAACACTTTATCAAAATATGGTCTTCCCTGATAGCTCAGCTGGTAAAGAATCCAGTTCAATTCCTGAGTTTGGAAGATCCACTGGAGAAGGGACAGGCTATAGACTCCAGTATTCTTGGGCTTCCCTTGTGGTTCAGCTGGTAAAGAAGCTGCCTGCAGTGTGGGAGACCTAGGTTTGGTCCCCGGGTTGAGAAGATCCCCTGGATAAGGGAACGGCTACCCACTCCAGTTTTCTGGCCTGGATAATTGCATGGATGTAGTCCATGGGGTCACAAAGAGTTGAACTTTTTGAGCGACTTTCACATACATATCAAAATATAATAATTATTATCATCTAAACTTGAGAGCACAGTATGCCAAATAGATGAGCAGAGCTGGCCTGTTGAAGAACATAGAGAAGAACCAGACCTACAGGATGTGAACCCTGGAGCTTCACAGATACTATTCTGTGCAAGTTACTGATTTTTTTCCAAACCCATCATCTTCTGGAGAAATTGTGGTCTCATGCATGGAAGGAAGTTGCCATGCAAGTTGCAAATGGCATAGCCTAGATTCAAAATCTGTCTCTGAACTTTCCACTACATTATGCAACTAATTTTCCCCCAAATCTTCACTTGATCACAAAGACCATATGCTGCTGATACTCAGCTGCACACCAACCTTCTAATTCCCCCAGAGTCAATGACTCTCATATGCGAGAAACAATCACCATCACAAACAGTCTCACAGTCATGCTTAACTGCAAAAGAAGTGAAAACTTCTAACATGTTTCAATCTGATTAATCTTGACTTAATGACTTCCTCATGTCTAGCCGTAATGAGACATCCCAGTAAATCTCCTTCAAGCACATAGTCATGCTAAAGTCACAGAGACACAGCAGACATGACCTACTCAACACTTCAGCTGTTTAGCTGCAGTCTATTCTGATTAATACACTACCGAGGAATGGATGAATAAACCTCAGGATGTTAGTGGACTGTTTCACACACTTGCTGAAGTAAAGTTTACTTGAGGTTTACAGAGCACAGGGACAAATAAATGACTTTATCCCATTATCAGAATGACCTGCAAAAAGGACTGAGGAAGAAACAAATTTCAAGGAGACACTAAAGATAAAGGAGTCAGGCACTTTCATCCCCCTATCAAGGCAGCTGGCATTTGAATCTTCAAAACCTAAGTGATCACAGGCTGGGAGCACTGTGAATCAACAGATCATTTACTGCATGGCTGATGACTTGTAAACACACCTTGTTGCTACATGGGTTCAGGCAATTACTGGGCAATTATACCTGCAAACTACCTAGTAATTAAAAGATGGAGTCTCATGTGGGTTGTCATTTGAGAAGCAGTGGCTGCTTTCTCACTTCATTGGCCTGATCACATCCTCCTGAGAAGATGTTTGGAAGCCAACAGATAGGTGATCCATTTATAGAACAGCTGAATCTCAGAGGGAAGATGGCTCTAATCCTGAGATGATTCAAAGCAGTGTTTCCTGGGTTAAGAGAAAAGCCATAAATGACTAAGGAACCATGTCTGCAGATGCCGAAGTCCAGGGCACATGTGTGGAATGAATATTTATTAAGCAATTATCCTCAAAAGTCTGGGCACATGAGAAAACTTACACCCACCAAGAAACCCTTACAAAATATCTATCTGGACACTGAGCTGAGAGCTTTACATCTACTTTCTCCTTTAATCTTCCCAACCAGCCTGGGAGGTAGAGATGTTGTTATCTGTATTTTCCACACAAGTTTCCTGAACTCAGAAAGGCTACACAACAACCTCATATCCCCTCTGCTAGTGAATGGTCAAGTTGGGATGTTAACCCACATATTCTAACTGCAGAAACTGTTTATCTCTGTTTCTCTTCCTGGCATAAAGGAAAATGAAAGAGAATTTAAAGACAAAATTCTAGTCTTTCAGATTACTGAGAGTTAAGTGACTCTAAAACAAAAGTTGCTCACCCAGACCAAAGGGCTATAATGTGCATTAAAGACAATGTACCAAGGCTTCCCAGGTGGCTCAGTAGTAAAGAATCTGCCTATCAATTCAGAAGATGTGGATTCAATCCCCGCATCAGGAAGATACCCTCAAGCAGGAAATGACAACCCACTCCAGTATTCTTGCCTGGGAAATCCCATGGACAGAGGAGCCTGGTGGGCTACAGTCCATGGGGTTGCAAAAGTGTTGGATACGACTTAGTGATTAAACAACAACCACCGAGAATAGAGAAAGTTTAAGGTATGTGGTCCATGCAGACAGTTAACCTTCTATATGTTCTAAACAGGTGTGAATTTTGAGCCAGATTTAAAAAAAAAAAAAAAATGACTATTTTAACCTCATCTACCACAAGTGTGTAATTCAATTTCTCAAGTTCCATAAGCCTACCTCTGTGACTATTGGACGGAGTGTGGAAACATGTTTTTCTTGCCCTTGAAAAATATGACGTGCTAGAAATCACTGGCAGGTGTGATCATACTTTGGCTGAAAACCACCTGGTGAACAAAAACCTTAGTTTGAGAACTGATTTTAGGTGTTTGATACCTATATCCCTAATATTTTCTTCCTTATCATTTCAAAGAATATTGCAAATCTGAGAAATAGTGTTACTAACAGTCATCAAGTTTGTTAGTCTGGAGACAAGGAGACCAGGCATAAATGGTAGACATTTGGAGCAACTTTAAAATTGAAATATGAACTCATTTTTGGCCCTAGGAAGGGATGATTGCTAAGAACAGGATTTCCATTTTCTACTACTGTGAAGGATTCTGGAGGTTGGTCAAGGTCAGGTACTAGAGTGGGTGACTGAGCAGAGAAAAGGGAGGGGTCAGGATAAAAATTGGTTTTGTCTGTTACCAGCAGGTTGGATTTATCACTCTATACATTACTATTGTCACTTGTAAAACTGGAATAATACAGTGTATTTGTATTTGAAGTGTATGCAAAAGTGCTTAGAGAAATTCTGTAGTCATAAGGTATTATATTATCATTATGGGTTATTACTACACAATTCCAGGTCAGTGAAATTCATGTATTCTTATAGAAGCTCAATTATGTTCTCAGTTATTTATAATTACTAATAACTGTGATCCAAGTATAACATATTTTTAAAAATAACGGATCGGTTTTTATAGTAAAAATATTTTTAAATTCCTATTAAAAATTGTAAGTAATTATCACTGCTGTACAAAATAACAGTCTTTCCCAACTAAAAGACCCAACTCAATGGACCTGACAGTCCTCCCTGACAGTCTAAATCATAGCAGTGAAAAATCTTAATTTTTCTTTTTTGATAATGATGGCATTATCACTGACTTGGTTATGTGTCACTGGTTTACACTATAGGCAATACACTTATAAAGTATCCTAATTAGACTGCTCTTTGCCTCTCTTGAAACAGAATGAGAATAAATGAGATTGTATACAGTGTTACTGATCCTAGGCTGTCACGACAAAATAACTAGACAAGCCCAGGGTTCTGATATCTTCAAGGGTAATGATGATGTTAACAATACTTCTAAAAATGTTTTTATTGAACTATAGTTGATTTACAATGTTTAACATGTATAGCAAAATGATTCAGTTTTGTATATATATTCACTTAGTATGATAATCTTGAGGTCCACCCATGTTGGCATTATTTCATTCCTTTTTATGGCTGAGAAATAGCCCGTGTGTGTGTGTGTGTGTACATATATATATATATATATATGTATCCGTTCAGTCGCATCCTACTCTTTGCGACTCCATGGACTGCAGCACACCTGGCTTCCCTGTCCATCACCAACTCCTGGAGCTTGCTCAAACTCATGTCCATTGAGTCAGTGATCAGCTTGACTTCCCTCTCCCTTTTTTACTGATTCCATCCTCCATACCTACTCATCTGTGAATCACATTCAACTCTAATTAACCACAACCTAACAAAAGCAACAGCAGCAGCCAGACAGTGAGGGCAGTAACTTGGCCTCCAACATGAGGTACAGCTCTCCAGAATGGGGCTCCAGAGAGAAGATTGGATTTCAGACTTCCTACCTACATATTCTTACAAAAGTTCAAGATTGGGAAGGAACATGTAGACTCTGCAGGACCGAGAGCCAGCAGACCTGGGAGTTTGCCCAAACACAGTTATTACACTTCACTGCCTTAGGAAGTGCAGCAAAGACATACAGGAATAAAAGAGTAAATAATTGAAGGAAAAATTACCCACAGCCAATGAGGATACCAAGGTGTATGATGTTGGGGAAGTTACTGAATCCAGGGTTAATAACAATTTTCTTCAAATTGGATTCTGGGGGATTTTAAGCAGAATAATTGGGCAATTTGCTGTTACTATTGGAAAAGACCCTGATGCTGGGAAAGATTGAGGGCAGGAGGAGAAGAGGGTGACAGAAAATGAGATGGTTGGATGGCATCACCAACTCAATGGACATGAGTTTGCACAAACTCCACGAGATAGTGAAGGACAGGGAAGCCTTGAGTGCAAAAGTTTGTGGGTTCATATAGAGTTAGATATAACTTAGCAACTGAACAACATCATTTCTTATTGTTGTCATCACCAGTTTATTTTTATAGCATAGCTCATGTTGGAAATATCCAAGTTAAGAGCAGAACTGAAAATCCAGCAGAGGATACTGAGAGAGGAAGACTTGGTAAAATCAAGTACCCATAGACTTTGATCGAGGGGCTTCATGACTCTGAGGACCCACTTCCTTGCACCTGGAGGAGGAACACTCGAAGCCCAGGGGATCCAGCATCTGTGGGAGAAGCTCTGGGTGCTCATGTCTTTATAGATAAAAAGAAAAGGCCAACCCTGTCTTGTGAACAGCTTTGGCTTGTGTACAAAAAATGTCACACCTGTAACAGAGACAATCCCATAGAGAATTCCTTACTAAGTTCAAGTCTCAGACAACCTCTTAGAGCTGCTGCGCTGAGCTGCTGTGTTAAGAATCTACCTCCCTTTGTCTCCCCAGCCCATCCAGTCAAGCATACAATAGGCATACTGGTGAGATAACTGTTTTTTCCTGCCTTATTCCATTCCTTCTCCTACATCTACAATCACTTGTTTCCATTTTCTGAAACCCTTGTTTCTTTATGTCTTGTCTTCCTCTAGGAGGGGTCAGCAACTGTGAAGGTAAACATCTCAGTGGTGACAACAGTCATTCACAGTTCTGAGTCTCTAATCCACAGATCATCCAATAACTTCAAATTTTTATCCCATCTTGTGCCTGCCTGATTCCAGGTATCTCACAATGTCTTGAAGGTCTTAGTTTGGGTTCTTCCTCACCTGCAGAAGATGTTGAGACAAAGATTAGAGTTCAAGTTGTTTATTTGAGAAAAAATTGCAGGAAACACTGGTGGGGGAGTTGGGATATGAGACAGAGAAGAGAAGCCAGCCCCAAAAAGAGTTATGAAGTAAGTGATCACTTTGGGCAACTGAGGTTTAATCCTGCTGGAGAACTTGATGGAACACATGTTTCAGAGGATACCACCAGAGAAGTGGGGGAGGTGGTGTATTGATACGCTAAGTCCCCCAGTGTGGGTCAAGAGCTCTTGTGAGGGAGACATTAATTCCTTGGCATTTCTGACTTGCTGCAAACCAGCCTCTGGTGACCACAGAAAGCTATGAGAATCAAGCAGAGAATCATAAGCTTTGGAGGAAAGAAATTGATCCTTGTACTCTGAGGTGGGAAGGGCAGGAGAGATAGGGAAGGACACTGAGAGTTTCTATCACACCATGGAAAGTCCCTCCCTGCTGCTACCCAGGCTGCTTTCTGCTCCATGCCTGTCTGTGACAACCCAGGGCTTTGATGACTTGTGCTAGAGTGTTCCTGCTATCAAATTATGGATGGCCTGGAAAAAGAAAAACATAATAGTAACCCACTAGTGTTACTTCAGGTAAAAGGCTTCCCAAAGTGTGGCCATCTGTCTCCAAGATATTGGGACTAGTTTGCTAGGGTGGAATGAGTTACACTTATATGGCATCAACCAGGGTCCCAAACAAAATTGTGCCTGTCTTGCTGAAAACTAAAAATAGGCTTCTAAATGAAGAAGGTATTAAATTGAGTTGTTGACTCACCTAGTGATTATTTGGGGGTAAGTTGGTATCCACTTCTTTTTTTTTCTTTTGAAAGATCTAAACCCAGTTTCACAAGCCTGGTCCTTGGTCTCAAAGTCCCATAGCTATTCCCCACTGGAGACCATCAAACACTATGCCGGGTCACTGGAGGGTGGAATACTCTTTAGACCCCCCACATAACATACATTTCTACATTGCTTTGTATATACCTGCAGCATGTTGTTGGTTTCTGGAAGGTAGGTCTGCTTCTTGTATACCTCTAGACTTGCCAAGGACAATCTTAGACACTGGAGGATGGTCATTAAATATTAGTTAAGTTGATATGCGCAAAAAAGTGGACACATGAAAACCCAAGGTCCCACCCCAGATCCTTGTGCTTCAGGAGGATAGCTGGTTCTCCTCTTTTATGCAGGACACTAAAGCCACCCCATGTGAGTTCTCCAAGCATTGCTGTGGTTTTTTTGAGGGGAAAATGCGGGGAAGGACAGCTTAATTTGAAAGTTTTGTTTATGATGTGGAAAGAGTAGATGTCCCCCAAATGTGGCCTGAAGGCACGGTAGCCTGCTACTTTTAGTGAGAGGAGGGTAGTCTCGAACACTTCAGCAGCTTCTACCATGTCACTCCCCTTTGTCCTTGAACTTCCAAGGAGAACTTGATGGACCAACCCAGTATGGGCATTTAACTGTTTCTGAAGAATGGTGGATGCAACAGAAGCAATGAGCTGGTGCTCAGGATCCATATTTGGCACATGGAGGTCATTACATCCACTTTTGAATGTTTCAGATGAGAACATGGACAGCAAACCCTCAAAGTCATACAATAGTTGGTGGATAATCACGGGGAGGCTCTTGCCTTGGGAGATGCTTTAGGGTTTCCGGACTTTCTCTTTAATGGAAGACACACAAAAGATCTGCATCCCTTAAATATAAACCTAATCTGTCTTTAATCACAGAATAGTCACTTTGCTAAGCGTATAACTCATGAAGACAACCCTGAGACTAAACACATATACACATACACACTGAGAGCCTCTTTTCAATCTCCTTCTCAGCAACTTGACTATAGCCCTGATGACTTTCTGTCTTGGCTATATTAGGAATATTTCAGAGATAGCAAATTGGGTGGTGTGTCTATTAAGTCCATTCTGATCTTTTTTTAATTGTTTAATTATTCTACACTCAGGTATCTGGGAGAACATCTATCTGTGCCTACCACTGTAAAAAAATGCTAAAATATATACTAAAATACCTCTAATGCAATATGGAGATGCTCTCTATGTTCAAGGAATTTGATGACCTAACAGTCAACAGAACACCTACCATTCAGGAAGCAGCACCAGGCAAAGAGTGATCCAGTAGCCTGGGAACAGCAGTCAGAGTAAGAGGAGCTCAGAGGTAGATGAGCTTCCTAGTGGCTGAAGAGAGTAGAGAAGAGGTCAGGGAAGGGGTAAAGATGCCCACCCAGAGCTTCTGTCTTCTTTGTGATGCCACAGGCACAGAGGTAGGAGGAGGGTAAGACTGAACCCTCAGGTACCTATTGCTCATATCTCTGGGTCAGACGAAGTCAGAATTTATGGGTAAGACACAGGGTTGAAGAGGAGACATTGCTTGTCCCAACTCTGTTCTCCAGGGAGACAAATCAGACTTTGAGCATTGTAAGTTTAAAAAGTAGCGCCATACCTCCTCATTACCCCCAGGCAGAAGATTAATTAACACGGAGCTTTAAAATAAGTCACTCAGTTCCTCAAAGGGTAATGGTAGGTAGCAGTCCTCAACATGTAAGGCACTGGGTTTAGAAACTTCATGAAGATTTATAGAAAGTGTAAAACACTACTACAACTGTTAAATGAGAAAATCTAAAACTTGAGAATGAGTGGCAGGGGAGAATGGAGAAATGATAAATCTGCCAAGTGTCAGAGTCAGCCTCATATTGAAAGACAAATTAAAAGCATCTGTATGTGAAAACCATGGTCACAGAATGGACCTGACAGCTTCTTGGTTAAGACGGTAGAATATAAAATGTTGAGAACCACTGCATTTGATGGGTTCTGTCTTTTTTCCAACTTCCCCCAGACTGGAAAGGATTGCTTTTCTTAATAGACTAGATGTGTTGGTGAGAAATGCATATTTATAAATTAAACATAAAATAAAAATCAAATCATCAAATGTAAAAACCATATGCAAACATCTGGAGAAAAAGCTTAAAAATATGCATTCTACTGCAGTTATTTCCAATTATGTAGTCATTTGGTTGATGGACAGAATTCTCATTTATTTCTAAACATTCTCATTATATTTAAGCATATAAAGCATCACTTTATAGAAGTGACTCCCAATATAATGCATTTATTCATGTATCTTGATCCTGCATGATTTTCATCTGGGCAATAGCTCTCCATTTTGAAACAGGAGCCAAAAGTGTTCATGTAGTATTCTTTTGAAAAATGTACCTTGCCTTTAGCAGGACAGGCAGGATTAAGCCAAATGGCAAAGAGAAATTGATCCACGTAAGGCCTGGGGGAGGGAACAAGTTAACTGTCTCTTCTACCCTGGACTAGTCTCTCAAGTCATCGCCTCTCCACTTGACTCAACTATTCGCTGTCCTTGAGAACACTTGACCAGCACAGAGAGTGGCTGATTTGTGGTCCAGTCCATTAGGCCCTAAAATTTATAAACAGTGGCGATAAGTCTGCCTTTTTCTTTTCCCATCAAATATTTATTTATTTATATTTTAGTTTTGGCTGCACTGAGTCTTTATTGCAGCAGGTGGGCTTAGTTGCCCTGCAGAATGAGGGATCTTAGTTCCCCCACCAGGGATCAAACCTGAATCCCCTGCCTTGGAAGGCAGATTTTTAACCATTGGACCACCAGGGAAGTCCCTTGGGTTAAATATTTAAGTGACAAATTTAAGAGTAGAATGAGAGGATAGCTGAGGGGTACTTGCTACCTAGACATCTCAAGAGAGATAGCTTCTTTTAGAATAAAGCAGAAATAACTATGTGATTTAAATCACCTGGAAATTTTGCAATGAAATACCAGAGAAGGAAATGATGGATATACTCATCATATGGAATCATACAGCTCACCTTAGCACTCAAGGAACCCACCTTTGTAATCAACACACACACACACACACACACACACACACACACACTCATCCCCACACGGATGAGAAAATCAAGGATCAGTGATGTGAAGTGACTCATTCTGACATAAAACTATTTAGTAATGAAGCCAGAATTACAATTCAGGTCTCTTAATTTTTAATGCATTTCTTTACTTCACTCTGCTTTTCCATGAGTTGGAATAAATCCATCCAAACTTCAAAATGATTCCAACCATTTGAAATTAGACATTCCAGCCCTCTACCACATTTCCCCTTCCATTGTCTGTTTCATTCAAATTGTCCTAAATCACAGTGAAGTGAAAGTTTTCAGTCGTGTCCAACTCTTTGTGACACCATGGACGACACAGTCCATGGAATTCTCCAGGCCAGAGTGCTGGACTGGGTAGTGATTCCCTTCCCCAGGGGATCTTCTCAACCCAGGGATTGAACCCAGGCCTCCCACAGGCAAATTCTTTGCCAACGGAGCTATCAAGGCAGCACACAGAAAGCTACAGCAATTCCTTATTTCTAACCAAGAGAGACCATGGAACTCTTCCACACCAGGTCATTCCACCCTTTCCAACATCTCTTCACTGGGATAGTTTTCCAGCCAAGGAAAACCACCTGCTGTTTCATTTTCTCCTCCGCCCTCTGGACCTCTGTGCATTGTCTATATTCCCCCTGAGAAGCCCCAACACCCATCTTCCCTGTGAAAATTCCACCAGTCCTTTCAGATCAAATCACACCCTGTCTGCTTTAGGAAGTTTTCCAGGAGACACAGCTGTCTTCCATTGCTCTCTTCCACTTCTTTTGTTTCTCTGCATCACTGTCTGCCAGCTGCTCCTTTGTAAGATCTTTGGGGAAAAATTCCTCTCTTACTCAGAGAGTAATTCCAGAACTTTTAACAATTCTAGACACATAGTAGGTGCTCAGTTAAAACACAGTTTTTTTTTGTTTCGTTGTCAAAAAAAATAAATGTGTAGTTTAATCCCCTCCTCCCTCACAGAATCAGTGCACTCACATAAAAATAACCCAAATGTGGTGAAGAGACAAAATAATTAGCCTATCATCTATCTTTTATTACAGACATGTTTTGCATGTTGTCTGCATAACCCTAGTCTCTCAGGAAAACTCTCAGTAGCTAGAAATTTAAAGTCAATTTTAAAGTGAAAAGCAACACACATAGTTTGGAAGAAAAACATACAATTGTACTAAATTCCCTAGTTATATACAGGGTCACAGTTGCCACCATTCATTAATCTCAATGATGCCATAGAAATGTCCTGTTGCAGAACTTATCAAATGGTGTGAATACAGTGTCCACTTCTAAAATTGCTTACTAAACATTTAGCATCAATGTATGCATGTGTGCATGCTGTCATGTCCCACTCCTTGCAACCCCATGGACTGTAGTCCCCCAGGCTCCTATGTCCATGGAATTTTCTAGGCAAGAATACCAGAGTGGGTTGATGTTTCCTACTCCAAGGGATCAATGTATAAGTATTGAATATTACCAAAGAAGATTGCTTGGAAGATAACAGCAGATATAGAAGGGGATTGTGAGGATTAGAATGTCATGGACCACACGGCTTACTTAATAAGTCCTGCTGATGCTACCAAGTTCAGCAGTTAAACATCTGAGGAAGCAACATTATCCTCTTGATGCATTCATTTTACAGTTAATAAGTATAGATGGTGAGTGACTCTCCCTTCGCAAACTGCACGATAGTCAAACAGAGAAAGTAGTAGTACCCCTGATTGATCAGGAATTGGTCCCTTATGTTGAACACAGCCAAGGAAAGTAAGGTCCGTGTTGCCTGTCCCAGACTGGTCCTGTCCTTCTTTCTCCATTTTTTCCCTTTCTGATCATCTTACTATGCTCACAATCCAGGTGTCTGGCCTTAGCATCACTCTTGTTTTTCACTAGGTGTTCTTACAGTGACCTTACACGCCTCAATATGCCCTCTTTCAATGTAGCACATCTAACTCCTCCTCCTGAAGAATATTGAATTTGAGATACTCTTCAAAGGAACCAAAACAAAATAGAAAGAAAACAAACCCCAGTGGCCCTGCAAGATGAAGTGGTGATGAGGTATTGTCAGGTATCTGGAGCTTGTATGTTACGTCCCTGGGAAAGACTGAAGGCAGGAGGAGAAGGGGACAACAGGATGAGATGGTTGGATAGCATCACCAACTCGATGGATATGAGCTTGAGCAAGTTCTGGAAGTTGGTGATGGACAGGGAAGCCTGGCGTGCTGCAGTCCATGGGGTTACAAAGAGTCGGATACGACTGAGTGACTGAACTGACTGAGCTGATGTTACATGGCAGATTGTTCATCCATCTTTCCAGAAGGGCATATTTTGAACATGGAAACGGGTTGAGAGCACTCCAACGGGGAGGGCTTGGGGGCAGAGGGTGCTCCACCAGTCTGTTACCCCACCCTGTAGGGGTGTAAGGAAGAAGTAAATGAAGACTTGGCATGTCACTTCTGAAAGACTGCCAAGGTCTGTGTCATCCCTGGAGTTCTAGGTTTGTTCTTTCTCATCCAAATGAATGCCGTCTCCGTGGACCTTATAAAACCAAGGCTTTCATGCATGCATTCTTCCAAAGCTGGGCAGGCCAGCTCTACGGCATTAAATCAATTGTGATCCAAGCTGATTCTTTTTTCAGATGACTTGTAATTAGCATGCAGCAACATGGTACAAGGCTTCCAAATAGATCAATTAAATAGCTGGATTGTGAAGAAATCATTTCCCATGGGTCTCATTTTATTTTTGTCCTTGATGTACTGGAACAGATATATATCTTTTCCTTGTTAAAAAAAAAAGTGACTCAGTAAAAAATATGAAATTATCTGATTAAAATATTGCTTTTGAATGCTGCATTTGGGGTTATGGAAATTTTTCTTTCAATCTTCTGTGACAGTCATTTTCTATCAGACTTTGAGTCATAACACTCACCTTGTCACCCTGACATCTTTCTACCTGGAGAATGCACACATCACAGGTTGTTATGACCTAAGTGTGTACATATGTAGCCCAAGGACTGAAAAATAAACAGCCTAAGCCAAGTGTTTAGCATCCTGAAATAGAAACAGTGCATGTGTGTGTGTGTGTACACCTCTGAATGTTCTGTGTCTACCTCTGAATGTTCTGTGTCTCTCTCCAAAACACCTCAGAAGATCTTTATAACTACTTTCTTATTTATTATCACGAACTAAATGCTAGTACATGTTGACAATTAAAATAACACTCTTGCTTTCAGGATTATTAACACATTCTTATTTTAATCAACCATTTATTCTGTCTCTTCAACATTATACTTCAGAATGGTTACACATAAAGAATAACAACGTATACAGTTTTTTGTTTTGGTTTGATTATTTGCCTACACTTGTTTATTCTTTTGGTTTTCCTTGATAATTGATTTTACTTTCCTTGAAATAAATAGTCACCTCTCTGAAAGTCCAATTAAAAAAAAAAATTCTGAGTTTGTCTCAGACCTGACTCCACCTAGGCTATGGTTGGTCATCCTCCTTGTTATGGACAGGCACCTCCCCTGTCCTTGTTGGAAGAAATGCATGTGTGGTTCTATGACTGATTAAAAGTACAACAAGTAGAAAAAGTCCATGAACCTGAGTCCAACTCTGCCATGAATTTTTCTTGCCCCTTTGGTGAGTTTCTTGCTGCTGTCATCTTTCTTATCTGTGAAGTGGGGTGATTCCACCACTGAATTTGATTGGGAAATTGCTCTGAGATATGTAGACAAAGATACTAATGAATTTTTGCTAGTCAAGTTTGCAGAAGTTTTTTTTTTTTTTCTTTCAGAATAAGTTGAAAAAAAAGTCTTTTCATTTAGACTGTATTTTAGTGAAGTTTTTAAATATTTATTTATTTGGCTGCACCAGGTCTTAGTTGCAGCATGCAGGATCTTAGATCCACATTGTGATATACAAGATCTTTAGTTGCAGCATGAGGGATCTAGTTCTCTGACCAGGTATCAAACTCAGGCCCCCTGCATTGGAAGTGTAGAATCCTAGTCACTGGACCACTAGGGAAATCCCTTTAGTGAAGATTTCAATCATAGAAAACACTTAATTTTTTTCTATTAAATGGTAGCTTTAGTGATATAGAATTCTATTATTTTCTGTTGACCAATCATGATACAATGGTATTAAATGAATAATAGTTACATAATCACAATAGTAAAAGATGAGAAAATATTTAAATTTTAAAGGACTCAAATCTGTGATTTACCAGATTCCTTAGAGTCTTCTTCTATTACTTCCATTCTTAGAAAGTTTTTACCTCTTGAGGTTTTAGATAATAGTTTTCTATTATTATCTTCTGTGGTTTTCTTCTTAAATACTTAACTCATTTTTCCCCAGCTCTAATTTATTTTTTGTATGTCTGAAGAAGACACACACATGCTAATAGTTTTCATACCCCTATAAATAGACTGTGGATAAGCCCACGTTTCTCCAATGGACTGTGGCACCTCTTTTTACCACATATTGGATTCTCATATGTAAGAATCAATCTTCTGAGAGAATGTTACTTCTTTGTCCTTTGAAACCACATAGCATCTTATATTTTGTCTTTCTTATACGTCTCTAAAAATACATATATGCCCTCTACAAGATTGTGACCTTTTCCAGCGTGTGGAAAATATATGTTTTTCATTCTCTTTATCTTTACTTTAATATTTAGCTGTTAATTCACAATATGCTGTTTGAGTTCTATTCTGACACTATATACCAGAAAGGATATTATATACACACAAAGATAGAGGAATAAAAAAGGAAAATGTAGTAAAAATCCTTTTATTGAAAACAGGGTTGGGGCTGCTGGTCAGTACCCTTGACTGCTGGTCCACAGGACGGTCTGCAGGGCTGTGGCATTGGCTCCCGGAAAGCACTGCCCTCGCTAGGTGGTCCTGGATGGGGGCTTGTGGGAACCTAAGCCCCGGTGCCCTTCCCACCCCTGGCCTGCCGCACTTAGCTTTATCCCCCACCTGAGCATTCCCATTTGAATCAGAAGGGCAGCTCCAGTTAGGACACTAGGCAGAAAGTTAAAGAGGAAGCTCAAAGAAATGCTGATGACCTCAAGGTCACACGTTCACTCTTTCCCCACACACTGTATGTAGGCTAAAGATCATTCCAGAACAAGTCAGAATTCATTTTGAGCAATCCAGGTGCACTGCCAAGCTGCCATCCAAACCTTGAGGTGACAATCAGGTCTACCATTCCTTGTGCAGTCTCCATCAGCTGTTAGATCTTGTACTGAGGTGCTTTCCATCCAGAAACTTACATGCCTAGGTCATCTGTTATCTCAGGAGGGACATCTGTCATCCTTTCTGGCAAGAGACTCCTGAGCTGTTAATATTGGCACCAAATTCCTTCAGCCTTTGTAAACTCTGGGATAAGGTGATATTGCACAGCCTCGAGTCCCCTGGTCAACGTCCCAAGTCCCCAAAAAGGATAATCTCTACCAGGCAGCTCAAGTGTCATTTTATTCCTTCTCAGTTTCAGAAGGTATGACTGCAAATCAGTGTCCTGCTCACTAAGGTCACTTACAGTGAGCCTGGGACAAAGAAGTGTAGTCCTTTCTTGATCCCACTCCTCTGCCCTTGGCAGATGGAAGTTATTGAATTATCTTGAAAGTACTCGCAAACCGTACACTGGAATTTGAGGAAAAGTGAAATGGTTCAGGAGAATAATCTAGTGGGTAGCTGTTTGAATCCAGACTCTTCCATGTTGAGACACGTGACTGGAGCTAGTTATTTAGCCTCTCTGAGCCTTGGTCTCCACATCTGTTAAATAGGACAACAGCCACCTCCCAGAAGAGCTGTGCATACAAGTCCTATGTGTTTGAGGTGCCTGGCCAGTAGTGAGCTCTCAATTCAATGAAGTTATTATTAGGTTTGGAGTAAGCAGGGTTTATTGACAGGTTATTTGATGGTATAGGCAGAGATCATTGAGAACGAAGACAGAGTTCTTCCCTGAGTGTTCCCTGGGGCAAGGCCAGAATGAGGACAAAGCAGCATATGAACTGTTAGGTGACTCCAGGGGTGGCATCTTTGTGATATTAGGAAAGGCTAGTACTGCAGTAGATGGTAGGGATCAGAATCTGTAGGCACCAGCTATGCTGGAGAGCAGCAACCTGGCCAGGTTATAGGGCTCTCACTGATCTCACCCCATTTGTTCAGTCCATCTCTCATGAATGCTTCATTCATGAGAATTCATGAATTCTACAGGTGCCATGCTGGTAGTCAAGGCTGATCACAATGTAATGGTAAGAAGCAAGCATGTGTGGTCCCAGATGGCTAGTGCCGCCTACTGTGGTGTTTCCCAGAGAGAAGAAAGGGGTGGCTCATGTTCGAACATCTTGAGCCCTGGCTCCCCCCAGTAAAGGAACAGAGAGCCGTGTTTGGCTACTTGGCCTTCTCTTTATTAATAGAAACCCTGGTAATATCATCTGGGAGAAAAATAAAACCCTGGCAGAAGTGGGTATGTATTTTCAGATGACACAGTGTATATTTAGAGATGGGGATTATGCCCCTTGAGAGGCATGAAAGAAGAGGAAGCAAGAGTGGAGCTAAGCATCTGGCCGCAGCAAATGTCATCTCCCAGAGTGGTCATGCTCGGCGCAGGCGCACATTAGAGCGAGGGAAGGTGGAAGATTCAGAGCTCGCCCACCTGCAGAACTCCCCACTGCCCAAGGTGCTGGTGAAATGGGGACCAGAGTCAGGGCTGGATCTGCCAAGGAGGGTAAACCCAGCCACAGGGCACATTTATGAACCCAAACACCTCTACTCCCACCAAGGAATGATGTTGGATGACGTGAAATAATTTGATGAATGCCAAGGGCTTGAGACGCAGCAAACTTCACCTAACGTGAGATACACCTTGGTGTTTTCCACAGAAGTATTCTTAAGGCTGACATCATCGTTGAAAGCAGTACTGGAGGTCGATGTGTTAATTTGGCATATAATCATCACCTGTCTATGGAGGTGGTATGATCTGTTCTTGGATAATTTTTAAATTAAAATTTTATTGCTGCTTCTCTTAAAGTTGAGTAATCACCATAAAAACAACAGTGCTCACCCACATTTTCTTCAGCTGCTTTCCTTTATTGTATCATTTTATTCTCATAATATCCATGTAAAGCTTGTTGAATAGCACTCAACATGTTAATATAAAATTGTTAATATAATCATCATAGATTTTTTTAATCTAGAGAAATTGTATTAAAATATTTTAAAAATTATCCACCCAGAGAAAACCATTGTTAATATTTTAGTGAACCTGTTTCTGTTATATTTCTATGCATATTTTAAGTAGCTGAGATATTCTACATAAAATGCTGTGCACAATTTTTTCAGCTAATAGTACACCAAAAGTCCCTGGTGGTTCAAATGGTAAAGAGTCTGCCTGCAACGCGGGAGACCCAACTTTGATCCATGGGTTGAGAAGATCCCCTGGAGAAGGGAATGGCAACCCACTCCAGTATTCTTGCCTGGAGAATCCCATGGACAGAGGAGCTTGGCAGACCACTGTCTATGGGGTCACAAAGAGTCAGATAATAGTGAGGAACTAACCCTTTCACTACTTTCAAGTATTTAGTATGCAAAGAGTTTTTAATGCCAAAATCTTTGCAAATGTAATTTTAAAGCAGCATAGTAGTGCATTGAGGGATGTGCCATAACATTCTTAATAAATTCTTGATGTTTTGAATTTATTGATTTCCAATATTCTCTGCTCTGCTGCTTCAATGAACACTTCTGTGGATAAATCATGGTCTTGGGAGAACATGAGGAACATGCTTTTACAAATGAGAAAGCACAGACATCTGGTCACCTCATCCACAAATGTTCAGCCTGTGAAAATGGAACAGTAATTATAGCACAACATTTCTTTATGCCTGACTCTCCGTAAAGAGGCATGGGGAAAAACTATCAACCAAGCCAAGGGAATAAAACAATCAGAGATTTTTGGACTCGAGTTTGTATCTGCAGTCACATTCATGTACTTGTAGACTCTTACAACTAGATTAAAACTTAAAAGAGTGTTTGCAATCAGCAGTTGCAAAACCGGCAGGCAAAAAAGAATCAACTCCAAAGTTTACTAAAATAAACCAAAAAATCTAAGATACAATTTTAAAATCTTTATTAAACAACAGAAGGAAGGAGGGAGGGAAGGTGGAAAGAAGGGAGGAAGGAAGAGGAGAAAGAAGAGAAAGAAAAGAAAGTGGGTGGCTCTTCCGCTTTGAAGCAGACTTGCTGGTACTGCTTTAACGTTATTTTGGCAACTACCCTATGGTATTTAGGGCTTCCCAGGTGGTGCTAGTGGTAAAGAATCTGCCTACCAATACAGGATAATTGCTGATTTTGTAGAGGTGGCTACCAAGCTTCTATATGTGCCACAGCCCTGGAATGGTCCATATCACAAGGGAATGTTAGGGGCAGATGGGCCAGTGGACCTCCCATGTATAGTGCTGGACCTCTGGTGGTCCTACTGAAAGGAAGAGCCACCTGATGGACAGAATATACAGCAATCTATACTCAAGTGTGACCATGTGTTCTGCAGCTCCTAACCCCATATGAGGCTGACCACGTGCCAGGGACCCCTTTGGGTGCCTATAGTATCATCAATTTTGAGTCAGGCATGCAGAAAAGGAGCTATCCTTTTAACCCTGGTGCAACTAGAACAAGGGTTTCCCAGGTGGCACAGTGGTAAAGAATTTGCCTGCCAATGCAGCAGATGCAGTTTCAATCCCTGGCTCAGGAAGATCCCCTGGAGTAGGAAATGGCAACCCACTCCAGTGTTCTTGCCTGGAAAATCCCATGTGCAGAGGAGCCTGGCGGGCTACAGTCCATCGGGTTGCAAAGAGTCAGGCACAGCTGAGCAGCACAGCAGCAGCAAATAGAAATAAGATGTTAAAGGTTAGCTAGAGGCTATAATAAATAGTTGAGAATGCTTGGAGTTGAGCTCATCAGTATCTCTTTCATGCCTTTAGGCACCACAAAGACTATTCCAAATGTGGCAATGGTGCAGAGATTAGTGCATCCATTGGAAATCTGCGGTCAACCATAAGCATGTTGTTTGAAAGAGTTGTGTGAAGGTCAGCTTTATGCTCTGGAATCAGGTCACCTTTCAAGGATGACATCAGGATCTTCTGGGCTTATGTTCTCCTAACAACTTCCAGACTTCTTGTGTTCCACGAGCACTCCAGAGGATGGAGCCTCCAGATGCAGCTGCCTGAAAACCCCACCTGGAACTGACTCAACTCACCCAGCGAGATTTCTTTTCTTCTAAGACTGCAGTTGGTCATGAAAGCAGGTCCGGTCTGCCTCTGAGTTTGTCCAGACAGCTGGCAGATGATTCAGGGAGTGGATCCAGCTTGTTCTCACTTCCCCCGTTAGCTGGCCAGCTTGGTCTCTGAGATGGAGTGATTGCTGTGCCTTGGGGGGCCATGAAGGGAAGCAGATGCAATTCCCTCTTCCACAGTGAGGCTCTGCTGAGTGCTAAAAGCATTAAAAAGTGAGATACCGCCAGGCAAATCAGGATATGCTCCTTTTGCCTGGAAGTTCATTGCCATGGCTCTTGAGGTTAACCAACGCCAATGGCACCATTCCAGAGTAAGCAGTTGAACTGAAGAGCTCAACAGGAAAAGTAGCTCTCCTTCATTCAGCTAACCAAGGAAATGGCCGTGATGCTACATCCTGAAGAGGAGCCTCTTCCCTTAGGTGATAGGGAAGGGGACAATGGGAGTCAGAGATGAAGGAGAAGGAAGAGATGGGTGTCACCAGAGGCCAAGGCTGAGCTGGGGCAGGATCATTGGGAAACATCACTGCTCTTCCACCCTGACCCACCCTCTCCCTGAAAAGTGTTATGCCTAGTAGGCAATTACTCAGAAACTCTTTGAAAAATTCTTTCCCACTAGTTTAAATAGTTCCTATACTTTGGCCAACTGATGCAAAGAGCTGACACATTGGAAAAGACCCTAATTCTGAGAAAGGTTGAGGGCAGGATTAGAAGAGGGTGGCAGAAGATGAGATAGTTGGAAGGCATCACTGACTCAATAGACTTGAGTTTGAGCAAACTCTGGGAGATAATGAAGGATGGGGAAGCCTGGTGTGCTGCAGTTCATGGGGTTGCAAAGAGTCAGACACCATTTAGCGACTGAACAACAATAACAAGATTAAATAGCAGACTTTCACTTAAGATCAATAGGTATAATGGGCTGGCATCCCAAGTTCACTATTGTATTAACAGTGTGAGTTTTCTCATCATCTTCAAGAGACTGCCTGAAAAACCATCTATATGACCATGTCTTAGGCATTGAAGTGTTGCTGTGTGTTGAGGGGGTTGACATTTTGTGTTCCTATGGCCTGGGCTTGATCCTTCACTTGAATTTGAGTGTTATCCAAGCTTATCTCATCCTCCTTCCTCCCTCTCTGTACCGCTCCCACAACTAACTTTATTTTGGAATCACGCATAGACTTCTCCCTGCTCATTTTTTATTCCAGGAATTTTTCTTTAGAATTCTGGTCTCCTTCCCCCCCCCCCAAGTGCTATCAGGCTGTGGGTACAGAAGAGTGCCAACCTACAGGGATGTTTCCACTTTAAAAGCCCATCATCTTAAGTGAAATATGTACTAAAACTACAAAGACCAGATGAAGACAGATGGATGGATGGATAGGTAGATAGATAGATAGCTATCCTTAGAGACAGAGATAGATAAATGATAGATTTGTTGTTGTTCAGTTGTTCAGTTATGTCTGACTCTTTGTGACCCCATGGACTGCAACATGCCAGGCTTCCCTGTCCATCACCATATCCCAGAGTTTTCTCAAATTCATGTCCATTGAGTGGGTGATGCCATCCAACCATCTCTTCCTCTGTCACCCCTCCTCCTACTGCATCCAATCTTTCCCAGCATCAGAATCTTTTCCAATGAGTAGTCTCTTCACATCAGGTGACCAAAATATTGGAGTTTCAGCTTCAGCATCAGTCCTTCCAATGAATATTCAGGGTTGATTTCCTTTAGGATTGACTGGTTTGATATCTTTGCTGTACAAGAGACTCTCAAGAATCTTCTCTAGCACCCACAGTTCGAAGGCATCAGTTCTTCAGCAATCAGCATTTTTTATTGTCCAGCTCTCACACCCATACATGACCACTGGAAAAACCATAGCTTTGACTATGCAGGCAAAGAAATGTCTCTGCTTTTTAATATGCTGTCTAGGCTTTTCATTGCTTTTCTATATCCATATGATAGATAGATATGGATATAGAGATAGTGGGATAGATAGATATAGAGGGATGTGTGTGTGCATGCTAAGTCACTTCAGTCACGTCTGACTCTTTACAACCCTCTGGACTGTTGCCTGCCAGGTTTCTCTGCCCATGGGATTCTCCAGGCAAAAATACTGGAATGGGTTGCCATGCCCTCCTTCAGGGCATCTTTCCAACACAGGGCTTGAATATCCACATCTCTTAGCATCTCCTGCATTGGCAAGCATGTTCTTTACCACTAGCACCACCTGGGAAGCCTGTAGTGGTATAGATATATTTGTATCTATCTATCTATCATCTATCTAACATTTCCAGGATATAAAAATAAAAATGTATTGCAGCAACAAAATGCCACCCTTGACATCATGAAGCATACTTGAGGGGACCTAGTGATACAGGCAAACTTTTCACACCCATATAACAATACCTTTCCTGAGTTGACATTTTGTCTCCAGTGCTCATTCTCTTGCTGACCTGTGGCTCATCACTGTGGGTCAGGTCCTTATCAGCCATGCTGCTGGAATGTCAGTGGAAACTGACTAGAGGCCCCTAGAAGGTTGGTCTCATCTTAGTTCAAGGAGGTACATCACTCTTGCTATACTCAACTTAAAATCTGAGAATCATGTGAGATATTCATAAGACAAGATGTCACTTAGACCAAAAAGGGCAAGTGAGAGTGAAAGTCACTCAGTTGTGTCCGATTCTTTGTGATCCCATGAACTATACAGTCCATGGAATTCTCCAGGCCAGAATACTGGAGTGGGTAGCCTTTCCCTTCTCCAGGGAAAATGGGCAAAGTATGTAGCAAAAGCACTGATTAAAAGGCATACTCTACAAGTTTCATGACTTCCAAGGTGGTGCAGTGGTAAAGAATCCATCTGCCAATACAAGAGACATGGGTTCTACCCCTGAGTCAGGAAGATCCCCTGGAGAAGGAAATTGCAACCCACTCCAATATTCTTGCCTGGAAAATTCCATGGATAGAGGAATCTGGCAGTCCATGGTGTCCCAAAGAGTCAGACACAACTGAGCACACACACACACACACACAAAGTTTCATAAATATATGTATATATATACTCCTATAAGCATTTGTTGTATTTCCTATTATTATTCCTTATGAAAAGCTAGTCATTGTACAGTCATATGCTGTATAATATCATATCAAGTCTTAATTACTCCATGCCTCTGTTTTTCATGAGAACAGGAATAAATAGCGTCCAACCCACAGGTTTGCTGTGATGATTAAGTAAATTAAAACATAAATCATAGAACCGTTACTGGCAGGTAATAAACCATAATACAGTTTACCTTATTTTATTATTGAAGATAATAGGCTCTCTTTATTGGTTTTGCTACTACAGGAATAGTGTAAGATGAGGCAAAGAAACACTGTTAACAAAAATGAGCTTTTTTGTCCATTCAGGATCAGGGAGTAGTCTGCTTGATACTATGCAGGAACAGTCCCTGACTGTGCAACGAGGGCATCATGCCCACTGTAGGATAACAGCAAAACAAGGACCTCTCCAAAACTGGTAGATTTTTAAATGATTTCAGGAACTGAGATTGCTAAGAGTAAAGAAGATTGGAAAGAGAGACATAGCCGTGATCCTCAAATACTGAAGCTCTGAAATGAGGAAGAACAGTTATATTTATTTTATTTAGACCCAGAGGACAGAACTATGACCAACTGGGAAAGAGTTATAGGCAGACTTGGATTCAACATAGAAAGAACTTTCTAATTCCTGGAAATGGGCAGTTTATAAAGTAATCTCCATCAGTGGGAATGCCCTGTGACTGAGCAAATAAAGTCTCTATGTCTCAGTTTCTCAATCTATAAAATGTGGATTATAATGTCTATTTTTCAGGGTGTTGTAAAAACTGGATGAGTTAATATGTACACAGCATTTCAAATACTGTGGGCACACATTTAGCATCCAGTAGACATTAGCCATTATGTAACTGTCCTATAGAGATGGAGACAGGCAGGTGTTATTATTCCTTTTGTGATGGATAAGGAAATTAGACCAGTTATCAAGCAACCTTGTCTACTCTTAGGCAACTGATCAAAATGACAACCAGAATTACCTAGACTGTCACTTCAGCATTCCACTGGTGTGTCTCACAGCAACATCTGTCCCTGTGATCTCGGTTCTTAGGGTCATAAACTATACTGTATATATTTTGGGAGATTTCCCGGCAAACAGTGAGTCTTCAATAAGTGGTGTTTGTTGTCTAAACATATACATCAGTGCCTTCTCATAGAAAGTGTATTGATTTATGCTCTATAATTCCAACCATCTCCACATCGCTCTCTAATCAGCATCAGTATAAGCCACAGTCTAAATGGGCTCCAGACAGTCATTTAACATTTTTTCCTAACTCAACAGTCACTGCAATTTAACTTGCTTGAATACAACATGGGTTTAATCGGAACATAGCTGCAAATTGAGAGCAAAGAATCCCTACAACTGACTGCTCTTTAAATATAGTTTAACTCAGCAAGTTAATAGCTCTTCTTTGGAGAGGCCATACTGGGGTAGACATTAAACTGTGATTCAAATAGCAAAACATATAGTGTTTGGGTCTCTCAGTATTTATTGTGATTATGCTATATGAGTAATAAGTAATATTTGAGGACATTAGTCATTATTGGCTTTGCGTACTTCCTAAGCAGTCAATTCTAGAGCCAGGATAAACAAGCCCCAGGATGCTACCCCCCTCCCCCTTTTTTTAGCATGTGCTCATACGTAAGTGCTACGGGAGAGTTATCACCTCTCTAGACATTTGCTATGAGCTAGGAGAAAATGACATATTTGTACAAGTATTAGACTTACCATTATGAGACAGCTTGTCTTCCCACAAAGATATAAAAATCTGCAGGGGATATGGCCACATAGTCCTTATGACAGATACAGGGGTTGAAAGAAGAGGAGAGAGGAGCTATTTCCCATTTGCTTTGAAACACCTTTTTCATGGTTTCCTTAGACATTTTGTGTAGGTGGTGAGGACATCAGGGAGGATCTCCCAAAGTAGGAAGATATAATCAGATTTGGGGTTTTTTTGAGAGTTAATTTTGGCAACACAATTTTCAACAGTGAAGACTGAGCTAAAAAGGAGGGAAGCTGGTAAAGAGAAATGTCAGGAAATCTATTGAAATAATACATATGTAAGATGGAGAAGCTGTAATAATAATAATTTTTAAAAAACTGGCAAGGAGAGAACATCAAATTCTAGACACAGACATAAGGTAGAAACAATAAGAGTTTTTTGGCCCATTGGTTGTGATAAATGGAATATTACCTACCATATCAGTAAACAAAGGATGTCACACTCATCACTGATTGCAACCACGGCGTATGATAAGCTGGTGAGCCCTAAAGGAACTCAGGAAGAAAATAATATTTTCCATCTCCATCTAGTCAAAGCTATGGTTTTTAAAATAGTCATGTATGGATGTGAAAGTTGGATCATAAAGAAAGTTGAGTGCCGAAGAACTGATGCTTTTGAACTGTGATGTTGGAGAAGACTCTTAAGAGTCCCTTGGACTGTGAGGAGATCAAACTAGTCAATCCTAAAGGAAATCAGTTCTGAATATTCTTTGGAAGGACTGATACTGAAGCTAAAACTCCAATACTTTGGCCACCAGATGTGAAGAACTGACTCACTGGGGAAAAAAAAACAAAACAACAACTTGATGCTGGGAAAGATTGAAGGCCGGCAGAGAAGGGGGCGACAGAGGAAGAGATGGTTGGAAGGCATCACCGACTCAATAGACACGAGTTTGAGCAAACTCTGGGAGATGGTGATAGACAGGGAAGCCTGGCATGTTGCAGTCCATGGGGTCGCAAGACTGAGCAACTGAAATGAACTGAAAGGATCTAGCAGCCATCAGACAATAGCCACTCCCTAGTGGCTGGCCCCACAGGATAGTGACTATTCCCCACAGGATACTAGCCCCAGAGAGCTGAGGTACATATCAAAGGAACGATTTCAATAAGCCCAGACTCTTGAATCTCCCCATATAAAGAAAAGTGCTAAATGGTTTTCTTTAACAGCAATCTTAAGACATTCAGATTACTTACCTTTTGTTGTAAAACTTCTATGTAACCTGACTCCCCACATTTTCCTCCTCAGAGAAGTTTGCTACTTGAGACGCTGCCTCCTGGGCTTGAAGCCCTAAAAATTCCCACCAAATAAAACATAACTCTCAACTTTTAGGTTGTGAATATCTTTTAAGTTGACAAGAGGAAAGACCAAATTCTAGACACAGACCTAAGGTAGAAACAATAAAATTTATTGATCCATTGGCTGTGTTGAAATGAAGGAAAAACAGGAACTAAGATTAATTTATAGTGTTTAGAGGATGGAATGAATGATGATACCATTAGCTGGGATTTAGGAATTCAGGAAGAAAAAAGGACCAGGGCATGATGCATTCTATCTGGGACCTGCTGTGTTTGAGATTTATGTGTGACCCTTAAAAATAGTTTTGCTGGGCAAGCTAAAAGTCGTGAAAATATTTGGCCCTTATGCCACATACCCTGACTGGTATATAGATTTGAGAGCATAATGTCTTCACTGGCGCCCACTTTCATGGTAGTTTATAAACTTCTCTATAAAATATAAAAAATATTCCACTCCCAAATATAAAGTTCCTTAGATACTGGAGAAAGTGACATCATTTTGTTTTCCACCTTCTCCATGTTCTAAGAACTAAATAAAGATCAGGAAAAGTCTTCTGTGGTAGACAGAATAATGGTCTCCAGAAGATGGCCATTATCCTAATCCCTGGCACCTTTGAATTTGTTACCTGATGTGGAAAAGGGGACTTTGCAGATGCGATCAAGTTAAGAAGTTGAGATGGGGAACGAATACTGCATTACCCAGGTAAAGCTAATCTAATCACCTTGTTGTTGTTGTTTTTTAATTTAAAAAAAAGGCAAAGGAATCTTTATTTAAGCCAACATCTGTCATAGAGAGTGAAGTAAGTCAGAAAGAGAAAAACTAATTTTGTGTATTAACTTATATGAAAGTGCAAGCCACTCAGTCATGTCCAACTCTTTTTGACCCCATGGACTATAGCCTCTGTCTATGGAATTCAGGAAAGAATCCTGGAGTGGGTTGCCATTCCCTTCTCCAGCGGATCTTTTCAACCCAGGGATTGAACCCAGGTCTCCCACATTGCAGGCAGATTCTTGATCCTCTGAGCCACCAGGGAAGCCGGTATGGAGAATCTAAAAAGATGTTAGAAATGAACCTATTTGCAGGGCAGGAATAGAGACACAGACATAAAGAACAGACTTGTGGACCCAGGGAGAAGGGGAGGGCGGGATGAATTGGGAGACTGGGACTGACATGTATCTGTGTAGACACATAGCTAGCAGAAAGCTGCCGTGTGACAGGGAGTTCAGTTTGGTGCTCCGTGCTGAGGGGTGGGATGCGCGGGTGAGAGGGAGACCCAAGAAGGAGGAGATGTATGTACACAAACAGTTGATTCACTTCGCTATACAGCAGGAACTAACACAACATTATAAAGCAATTATACTCCAATAAAACAAAGTCACATCGGTTCTTGAAAGTAGAGAATCTTCCCCATGTGTGATCAGGGAGAGCTGAGACTATGGAAGAAGAGTCAGAAAGATGTGACATCACTGGCTTTGAAGATGGAAGAAGGGAGCCAAGAGCCAAGGAGTGGCCTCCAGAAACTTGAAAAGGAAAAAGATTTAAAAAACAGATCCTCCACCAGAGTCTCCAGAAAGAAGGGTAGTCCTATCTACACCTTGATGTCAATTGGGACACCCACTTTGGGTTTCTAATCTAAGAATTTTAAGTTAATAAATTTGTTGTAAGCCAGCAACTTTGTACCAACTTGTGATAGCAGCAATAGAAAATGAATATATATCTTCTCAGTTGAAAAGTTTTAGCATGTGCTACAAAGAAGAAATAGCTTTTTTATCATCATTAGTATATATTAAGATTATTATTTATTAAGACTATTGAATGATACAGTGTTCCTCACTTGCTTCATGGTAAAGAATCCTTCTGCCAATGCAGGAGACAAGGAGACTTGGCTTCAATCCCTGGATCAAGAAAATTTCCCTGGAGGAGGAAATGGCAACAAGCTCCAGTATTCCTGCCTGAAAAATCCCATGAACAGAGGAGCCTGGTGGGCCACAGTCAATGGGATCACAAAGAGGCAAGCCTGACTGAGCACACGTACACACACACATTGAATGATATGTGCCTCATCTGTACTTGGTCTCCTGAAATGTCAAGTGAAATGATGTCAGTTCTGACCTAATGGAGGTACTGTGAGGACTTAAGGAGGAAGCATGTGTAGAAGCATGTCATGTACTGGGATGTGTTGGCCAGACATTAACTGACAATGGGAGTTTCTTGGCCTGGTCGCTGGAGGTACAAAGCTTAAAAAACTTTATATCAAAAACTGTCCTGCCTGTTGGGAGAGTGAACTACCACAGACAATGTTCTGAGAGGCAGAAATCACAGTCGTGGGTAATTTCAAGGAGGAGTTAATCATTGAGCAACCTTCGAATGAAAATTGGAGCTTGATCAGAAGTGGGGAAGGTAAGACTGCAGGAAGTTGGTCCCTTTGAAGAAACCCATATCAAGAAGTGGGGGGAGGGGGGATCGGGATGGGGAATACGTGTAAATCTATGGCTGATTCATATCAATGTATGACAAAACCCACTGAAATGTTGTGAAGTAATTAGCCTCCAACTAATAATAAAAGAAAAATAAAAAAAGAAGTGGGGAACACTTTGGGATAATGAAATTGACATCAATCATAAAAGACCCTGATTGAAAGTGATAGATGCAGAGGGTATGAAAAATCTGCCTTCATTTCTTGTGGTTTCTCAGTTTTGTAATATCTCTGACCATTCTGTCATTATTAAAACACTCATTCACTTACCTGAGAGAGTTCATTTTTAGTTTCCTCCCAGTCTTTTTTGCAGATTACTCTTTCTTGACTTAGCTCTTAAGCTAACATCTTAATGTTCTTGATGCTGACATCGCTTAAGTTGGCTTTGGCCTTTTTTTTTTTACTTCTTTGTACTCTTCACAGGGGTCTCACACATTCTCAACATTTAAATGCAGCCGTTGGATCACGTCTCTCAGTCTGTAGCTGCAGATCAGAGCTTACCCAAACATCTTGTCTGTATTAATGATTGACCACTGAATGTGTCTGCCTCAGTGTTTCCTGTGGCCCTCAGATATAATCTATCCCTGATTCTACTTCCTTCGATCTGCTCCTCTGTTTTTCTTACCTCCCGTGGCCGTGTGGATATTGGTGTCATTCATTAACTTGGAGTTGATCTCAGTTCTCTTTCTTCTATGCATCCATTCTAGTCACTGCTCGGGTTCTATTGGTTCTATTTTTCTTTACTTTTCCTATCTAACTGTTCCTTCCAAATTCATTGCTACTTTCCTAATCCAGGACTTAACCTTTTCTCCCATAGTCCATTGGGCTCCTAACAACTTTAACTCTGCTGTCAGTCTTGTTTCTTTCGATTATCCTCCACCCTACAATCACACTGGTCTTTCAAAAAGAAAATCCAAATCTATTTCTTCCCTTTTCAAATCTTTCCCTGGCTCCCTGATGCCTAAGTATATAGATCTTCTTGTGGCATATACCACCCTATATGATCTAGCCTGCCCTAACTCTAGTCCTGTCTCTCACCACCTTATACTCAAGTACTTTTAAAGGACAGGTCACTTCAAGTCTGAGGCCCTCATCTGCATGGAATGTATTCTGTCTTCTCTCTCAGAAACACCTGTCTTTTAACGACTTAACTCAAATCCCTTCTCCTTTATAAAGCCTTCCATGGCCACCTACTCTAAGTATAGTTGGCCACTATCTTCTTTGGGTTTTTCCATTTGAATCTTCTATACATTTCTATAAAGATTTTGCAATGTTTGTACTGCACTTAATGATTTGCATGCTGTCCTGTCCATTTGTGCTGCTATAACAAAAATACCATAGACTAGATGGCTTAAAAAAAACAAACATTTATTTCTTATCATTCTGGAGGTTGAGAAGTTCAAGATCAAGACATCAGCAGATCTGGTATCTAGTGAGGATCAATTTCCTGCCTCATAGATGTCTGTCTTCTGCTATAACCTCACATAATGGAAGGGATGAATGATCTTTCTGGGGTCTCTATTACAAGGGCACTAATACCTTTCATTTGAGTTCCGCTCTCATGACCCAACCACCTTCCAAAGGCCCCCATCTCCAGAAACCATCACCTTGGTGGTTAGGATTCAACATATGAATTTGTACAGGATATAAGCATTCATCGCTTCATATGTCCTTCTTCTCCCAGTCCTCTGTAAGCCTTTGGGTGCAGAGACTCAGTCTTCCTCATTTTTTATCACTTCAGTGGATTATCCAACATGGCACGGGGTTTAGGCATCTATCAGTAAGAAAGGGGGTGGGGAGTGAAAGGAAGAGAGAATGAAAAGATATATGCAAAGTGGGAAGGCAGGAAGGAAGGATTTGTGTGACAACATTTGTGTGAACATGAGTTTGAGCAAACACCAAGAGATAGTGAAAGGCAGGGAAGTGTGGCATACTGCAATCCACAGGGTCGCAAAGAGTCAGAAACAACTTAGTGACTGAACAACATTATTGAAGTGACGATGAGATGGGAAGCAGGAAGACTTGTAGGCTAACCTGGAAGTGGGGATACAGGGATGACCAGTGTCCTGGCAGGGGAAGTAAACAGAAAGCATAAGACATGCAGGAGACTGCAATAAAAGACCAGAACTGGGGACATAGGGTGTCCTGTGAAAATTCACTCTCAATCCCTAAGCCCCTGAGTGGTGGTCTTTAAGCAGAGAAGTGCTCTGTCTAAAAATGACACTATGAACTCAGAGTCCAACATTCCAATGTGGTCTTCCCACTAGAACAACACATGGATTCTTTAAACCATCAAAAGGTAATTTAAAACAGCAGGACCCAGGCATTATTTTTCAGTGAGTCACCGTGCCTTTTTATTAAAATAAGTTTTTCACACATCTGGTCAATGTTTAGACACAATGCCTTCTGCATTTAGTTTTCTCTAGGACTGAGATAACAGCTTGGGTATGGATTTGGGTAGCCCTTTGGATTTATTTATTCCTGGAAAATCAACCAAATCACATTGTCAAAAGAGCGCAGAAAGCAATGCTTTCTGCTTCATTTATTAACTGAGGGCACCCCCCCATCCCAGGCCACAGCTTCGGGGCGCACTCAAGAGCTTAATCGTGAGAGACAACCCTGCCACTGTGGGTTACTGTCTGCCTGGAAGACCACACAACCCAGGTCCTGCTCTGGGGCTATGCATTCACCTGCCAAACAGTGGTGGACTGGATGTCTTCCCTGCTCTTCCCTGCTCTGAGGTCTCTTCCTCTCTGCTCATCTTCCCTGAATACCTCCTCCCCCATAAGGAAGATGCAGACCTTCAGCTCTCCAGAAGTGTGTCTTCAGAAAAAAGCTAATTTTGCATTAGGAACTAAAGCACTGTTGCATTGTAAATGAAATATCAGATAATTCTGCAAAGAACCATTGATGAACGATTTTGAGTCTGACCTAGATAATCTACTAGGAGCACAAAGAAAGAGCTTGAGCTTCCAAAACTGGCCACTAATGCCCTCTGGGCAGCCAAGGGAAGATTAAGTCCTCAGCAATGACTCTACCCACAGGTCAAAGCAACAGAGAGCCAAAGGTGATGACAATGAGGGTGGAGAATGGGCTATGAACCCCTCATTTGGACACATTATCTCCCCCTCCAAGAACTCCTTCAGCATCTCACTTCTCTCCTGCAGCCCTTGTCATTTCTAGCTCCTGTTGGAATTCGCTAGCTGGGTGGTGTTGAGAACGTTGCTGACAGTTTTTGATAAAAAAGATGGTGATAAAAGTATCAACCTACGGGATTTTTGTAAGGAGTAAACAGTTAATGTGTGGCAGAAGTATCTAGCTAAGTCAGTATCTAGAAAGAAGTAAGATTTGATAAATGCTGTTTTTCTTCAACGTGTGTGTAGTACTATGGTTAAGGGTGAGGGCCAGAGAGCCAAAGAATCTGGGTTAAAATCTGGCACTGCCAAACTAATTGTGTGACCTTAGGTAGATTTCCTCGGAGAAGGCAAGGGCATCCCACTCCAGTACTCTTGCCTGGGAAATCCCATGGACGGAGGAACCGGGTAGGCTACAGTCCATGGGGTCGCTAAGAGTCGGACTCGACTGAGTGACTTCACTTTCACTTTTCACTTTCATGCATTGGAGAAGGAAATGGCAACCCACTCCAGTGTTCTTGCCTGGAGAATCCCAGGGATGGGGGAGCCTGGAGGGCTGCCGTCTATGGGGTCACACAGAGTCGAACACGACTGACGTGACTTAGCAGCAGCAGTAGCAGCAGCAGGCAGATTTCCTAACTTCTCTTCACTGCAGCTTTTTCATCTGTAAAGTGAGGATAAGAATCATATATGCATTCCTATAAGATGTTAGGATTAAATAAATTGCTACATACAACATGCTCAGAACAGTATTATGTGCATAAAAGCATTGGAAAGCTTGGTTCTTATCATTATTAGTCTCATTATATAGGAGTTGAAGCTGAAGCTCTAATACTTTGGCCACTTGATGTGAAGAATTGACTCATTGGAAAAGACCCTGATGCTAGGAAAGACTGAGGGCAGGAGGAGAAGGGGGTGACAGGATAAGATGGTTGGATGGCATCACCGACTCAATGGACTTGAGTTTGAGCTAACTCCAGAAGATAGTGAAAGACAGGAAAGCCTGGTGTGCTGTAGTCCATGGGGTCAGAAAGAGTTTGACAGAACCAAGCAAGTGAATAGCAACGATGTAGGAGTGATTCATTTATGTAGTTTCATGGAGTGAATAAAACATTAATACATCCATGGTAGGTGCTCAATACCTCTTTGTGAACTGGATGAATGAATGGAGTAACCTTTCTTTTAGACACCAGAGGTACTTCATCATGCATTTTTAAAGATTTTTCACTCAGACGAGAAGTGCTTAGTGAGGGTCTTCTATATGCCACGGGATGCCACCCCTTACAAAGCAGGCAAAGGTTCAGCTCATGGCTTGCAGTCTAGATGCAGAAATTTTAGCTGTCCTCCAGTCCTTGGTGCTTCACTCAGCAAATGGGGACATTGAGATCCAGAGAGAACAAGGAATTTCGGCGAGGTGGTCACTTGTGGACTTGCTGTCATAGAATCCATGGGTCAAAACTCCATTTGGTTTGTTGACACCCTCTTGTTTCAATGTCTTTCTCGGTATGGAAAGCAATATGACCCAACAAGAAGAGCTTAGCTCTGGGTTTAGATGAAATCCAGCTCTGCCATGAGCTCATTGTGCCATTGGGCAATGTACTTCGACTGTCTTGGCTCCAGTTCTTCTCTATGATGCAATTTTAGCTTATGCTTCATATGCTAATATGAAGTCCTCCTCTCTTTGTGCTGAAGAGGTTGCAGAATGAGACACACATGTCCCACATCATGTCTTTTTTTGTTTTGTTTTAATTAAACTAGTTGCAGATGTTTAATAACTTACATAAAACCTAGATGTCTGGCTTCTTTCGACAAGTCAGACGGTCTGGCAACCACACTTAGCTGGAGTGGACAGCTTCCCCCTGCGATGGGGCTCGAGTCTTATAATGTGGCACAGTCTTCACCCTTCTGCATTCATTTTATTCCTGGTCTGTTTCACTCACTGACTCACTTGCCTGACCTTGATCTGCACCTAAGTTTTCAGTGCCTACTATACGGATCCTGGAGGAGGAAATGGCAACCCACTCCAATATCTTTGCCTGGAAAATCCTATGGACAGAGGAGCCTAGTGGACTACAGTCCGTGGGGTTGCAAAGAGTCGACTGAAGCGACTGAGCCCATTGTATGGATGAGGTTTTTATAGGGGAATGTTATTATAAACAATTAAGGTGTTTTCCATCCTAGTTAATTTTCACTAGGCTATTTGCTTCTTTTGTGGAGACATAATAGAGTTGTGTTTTCTCAAAACATGAATCTTTTTCACCTCATAAGAGATTTAGGGGGAGAGGGATGGCAAGATGACAATGTACTAATTCAGATACAAGAGCACAGTTGTTTCCACCACCCCAATTACCTCTAGTCCAGCACCTATGCAAAAAGAAGAGATAGAGGGGCTTTCCCTAGTGGTACACTGATTAAGACTCCATGCTTCTGAGGCAGGGGGTGCAGGTTCAATACCTGGTTGGGGAACCAAGAACTCATGTGCCTTGGAGACAGCCAAAAATAAATAAATAAAATAGTCTATTCCCAAGCTCTCTTTAACAAAAATTAAAAAAAAAAAAAAACCAAGAGAGAGTTGAATAAGATACCAACCTGAGAAACCAGGAGCTACTGAGAAGTGATGGTCTACTTGGGGTCTCATGAAGAATGGCAGTTTGGTGGACCACCTTATCTCCTTCCTCCCAGGGCTAACATGAGTATTATTTATAACTTTGCTCTCAGAGCTCCTTCATGTTAAATCACAGCAACTGAGAAACCTTCAGGACTGGAAGTAGGAAGTAACTTTTGAGACATCTGGACTAGAAAGCTGCATCCTGCCACTTGCAAGAACCCTCGACTGGAGATCAGAAATCTGGAGTCCTTTATCTGGCTCTTGATCTGTCACTGATGGGTTGCATCTCCTTTCTAAGTCCTGTGCCGGAGTTAGGGTGTTTTCATCAGATCTTAGCAGGGGCTGTTCATCTTCATACAGATGAAGATACAGATACGTATATAGATATAACCTAGATAGCATGAAGGATAATTTAGATACTTCACTTCTATTAGACTCGTAATCCATGAGGATCCATGCTGATGGGTCCAAGGCCTTGAGGTGAGGAAGAATGCACTAAGATTCCTCACTGCAGCAACTACAGAGAAGGCAGGTCTACCTGCTGATGGGTAGTGGGGCAGAACTGTATTACCCAGAGTCTCCAGGTTGTATGATGGGGCATGTGGGTTATTAAGTAGTCAGTGAGAAGTTGGAAGATGGCTTTGCAATGCAAACACTACCCCACCCCACTCAGGACATGCCTTGAAAGAAGCTTGGCTCACCAAAAGAGTCCATCAGGAGGAGCCCCACCAAATGGGAGGAAGTACAGCAGTTTCAGAATTTGACCAGGTAAAAGGTGAATGTTAATAACTAAGAAATAATTTTTTTAAAAAAATTCATGTCTATTCTCTATGTCTGTTTCTCCATTGTTGCCCTGTAAGTAAATTCTTCAGTACCATTTTTCTAGATTCCGTATAAATGTGTTAGAATATGGTATTTATCTTTCTCTTTCTGACTCACTTCACTCTGTATAATAGGTTCTAGGTTCATCCACCTCATTAGAACCGGCAGGGGAGGGTGAGATGTAAGGAAAGAGTAACATGGAAACTTACATTACCACATGTAAAACAGATAGCCAACAGGAATTTGCTGTCTGGCTCAGGAAACTCAAACAGGGGCTCAGTATCAACCTAGAGGGGTGGGATGGGGAAGGAGATGGGAGGGAGGTTCAAAGGGGAGGGGATATATGTGCACCCATGGCTGATTCATGTTGAGATTTGACAGAAAACAGCAAAATTCTATAGAGCAATTATCCTCCAATAAAAAATAAATTAATAAAAAATTTCATTAGGTGGATTCTTAGGAGATATTCAGAGGACAAAGGGACTTGAAGCTACCCATATGAGGAACATACAGTTATATAGAGCATGAAAAATACAAAGACAGAGGAAGAACAAGATGTAAAGACAACTCGGAGCTGTTTTTAAACATGGCTCATGTCATATGAAAAAGGGATTTGACCAGCAACAAATGGATATTTAAGATCAATGGCAAAAGTTACAGGTCTACTGATTTTTTTCTCATTAGTTTATTTGTTGATCCAAAATAGCAATGACATGAACTCAAGCTCGGAGCCACATATTTGTATCAAATCCTTACTTTGTCAACAACTAGTGGTGCAACCTTAGGCAATTTACTTAGACTCTCTGAGTCATATTTTTTTATTCTGCAAAAATAGAGCTAAAAAGAATGCTTATCACAGAAGGCTGTTTTGAGGATTAAATGAGGCAAAGCAGAGAAAATGACTAATATAAGATCTTGCATATACTGAGCACTTAATAACATAACAACATAATAATTATTAATAGTATTATTATTATTCAACAAGCACTTGCTATGTGCTAGATTCTGTACTAGGCGCTGTGTTTACAAAGGTAAAATCAGGCAGTGAAAGAGACACGTGTACCCCAATGTTCATCGCAGCATTGTTTACAATAGCTAGGACATGGAAGCAACCTAGATGTCCATCAGCAGATGAATGAATAAGAAAGCTGTGGTACATATACACAATGGAATGTTACTCAGCTATTAAAAGAATGCATTTGAACCAGTTCTAATGAGCTGGATGAAACTGAAGCCTATTATACAGAGTTCAGTTTAGTTCAGTCGCTCAGTCATTTCTGACTCTTTGCAACCCCATGAACCACAGCAAGCCAGGCCTCCCTGTCCATCACCAGCTCCCAGAGTCCACCTAAACCCATGTCCATTGAGTCAGTGATGCCATCCAACCATCTCATCCTCTGTTGTCCCCTTCTCCTCCTGCCCTCAATCTTTCCCACCATCAGGGTCTTTTCCAATGAGTCAGCTCTTAGCATCAGGTGGCCAAAGTATTGGAGTTTCAACTACAATATCAGTCCTTCCAATGAATATTCAGGACTGATCTCTTTTAGGATGGACTGGTTGGATCTCCTTGCAATCTAAGGAACTCTCAAGAGTCTTTTCCAATATCACAGTTCAAAAGCATCGATTCTTCGGGGCTCAGCTTTCTTTATAGTTCAACTCTCACATCCATACATGACTACTGGAAAAACCATAGCCTTGACTAGATGGACCTTTGCTGACAAAGTAATGTCTCTGCTTTTTAATATGCTGTCTAAGTTGGTCATAACTTTCCTTCCAAGGAGTAAGCGTCTTTTAACTTCATGGCTGCAATCACCATCTGCAGTGATTTTTGAGCCTCCAAAAATTATACAGAGTGAAGTAAGTCAGAAAGAAAAACACCATTGCAGTATATTAATGCATATATATGGAATTTAGAAAGATGGTAATGATGACCCTATACATGAGGCAGCAAAAGAGACAGAGATGTAAAGAATAGACTTTTGGACTCTGTGGGAGAAAGTGAAGGTGGGATGATGTGAGAGAATAGCATTGAAACATGTATATTACCATATGTGAAATAGATCGCCAGTCCAGGTTCAATGCGTGAGACAGGGTGCTCAGGGCTGGTACACGGGCATGACCCTGAGGGAAGGGGTAGGGAGGGAGGTGGGAGGGGGTGTTCAGGATGGGGAACATATGTACACCTATGGCTGATTCATGTCAATGTACAGCAAAAACTACTACAATATTGTAAAGTAATTAACCTCCAATTAAAATAAACAAAAATTTTTTTTTTAAATCAGGCACAATCACTCCTCAAGGACTTTCCAATCTAGATGGAGATCAATACTTGTTAGAATAGTCCTAAGAGAGAAATCTGCATCTATAAAAGGACCGGTTCCCCGTTAGCAGCTGTTGTAACACAATAGCTGATCAACTATTTGGGAAGATGGATCAGAAGGGACTCAAGCTTCAGGAAGCTCCTTGAATCAGATAGTCTTTTAAGGCCTCCCATAACCCCAAGAATCCTTGATTCTAAATTTCTTCCTGGAGACAATGTTGAATGTCTATGTTTTCATCCAGAGCCTGCTGATAGGGTGTGGCGATAGAGGGCAGCTGCAGTCCTTGAGGAAAAGTCCAATGTCAAAGCCTGACCATTCCGCAGTCACTATGTTTTATCCTGCACTTGGGTCCCAGGCCTCAAGGCAGTGACCTCCCTGTCAAGCAGGGGCCCGCCATGACTTCTTTCCCTGGCGAGTACTCGAAGGTTCTATAAGAGACTCTTAATAGCCTTGACCTTGTCTACAATATTTTATACCTGCCATTCATTGAAGTTTGTTTACTCTGAAATTATGGGGAGAGTGACATTGTGCTTGGAACAACATTTGATGGATATGTTCCCTGAACCCTCACCCAACAAAAACTCACTTAGGAAAGAAAGTCTAAATTTAGGAATGTGTGTTCAATTATGGGTTGTGGCCTGGCTTACAGTTTTGCCTCTTATCTGTGACCCATTCTTGGGAGCTGTGACCAACAGCATAGCAATAATTTCAGGCCTACAAGAGAACTGTACAAAGAAGATACCTTTGGTTCATCAACTTGGAAATGCCCTCAATATGAAACCAACATGTATCCTCAAATTACACAGGAAAGAACAGCCCTCTTTCCTTTTGTTAGATGTCTAAATAGTTGGAAATACTTGAATCAAAATGAAAAGTACATGGAGTATTTTTAATTAATTTGTAATAAATTTAACAAATTTAACTTAATTTATAAGAAATGTAATTCATTTAATTTCACATTTAATATCCACAAAAGATGCCGTATTGTAACTAAGCATTGGTATGCATAGATACACAAATGCCATTGACAAATTCCATAACCTATACAGACCGAATCAAATAATTTAGCATTTGTTTCAATACTACCTTTCAATGTTTATCACGCTGTTAGTTTTGACTCCTGAAAATATGAAAGGTATCTTAAAGGTTGGAAGGCATTTTCTCATTCCTTGAACCTCATTTCATTCTTATTATAGCAATAGCTGACAATTATTGAACACTTTCTATGTGCCAGGCATTGGGCAAAGAGCTTTACATATATTCATTTATTTAACTGAATCCTTACAAGTCATGAAATAGTTATTAATATAACTATTTTACAAAGGAAGAAACTTAAGTTCATAAAATCTAAGTAACCTTGGCCAATGTAAGACTGCTAGTAAATTGCACAGCTGGAAACCAAACCCAGATCTGTGGGATTCATAGTTCATCCATCTACTTTGTTATGTTGTCTCCAGCTCATGCTGGATGCAAAGTAAGTGTTCCATAAGTAATTGAATGATGATTATCTAGGCAGTTTTATTGCAAGAAAGCCGACTGTGGCCTGTTCCACTGAATACTGATTATTTGTTGACCAGGTTACAATGGATAAAGGGAACTTTTGTAATTTTACTTCTTGAAAGTCTGGGCTTTAGATAGAAAAAAAAATTATCCTTTCCTCATCTAGGAAAGGTTATGAGTTGACTAAAGTAAAAACTATGTTTATGAAAATAAAAAGCTCCATGCAGTATTGGTTTAGGAAGGTGGAGATTCAAATGTGTTGGAATACGTCTTGGAATGGGGTGGGGTGAGTGACAACACCAGTGAGATATATTTGCAGAATATCCTCTTTAAGTTAATATGGATTCTATCATCTGTTCTCTGTCTCTTTTTCCCAGGAAAACAAACCAAAATAGGACCACGGATTGTTCTATTCTTACTTGAATTTTGGGGGAAAATTGCAAGCATATTTTGAATACATTTTAGTTGGGGCCTTCGAAATAGGGCCAAGTTTACAATACTAACTCTTAAGTACATTGCCTTATCTCCCCCTCATACTGACTGAACAGAAAAGAAACATTTCTTTTAGCTTTATATTTTGTATTCGTTTAATTGAGTAGATTTCAAATCTTGCAAGCAATCATTCAAAAAAATTTTGAAATCCATTTTAGAGAGATCTTACCACTTAAAAAGAATCTGGGATGGAGGGAGAGAGGAGGCAGGGAAATTCCAAAGCGTTGTCTTTGGTTTTTAGGTTTCAGAGTTTTGGGTGCTGGTATCTGGCCCATTTTCCAGGATGGGATGTTTCCTACATGATAACCTTTTTCAGGCAATAGCCATATCTAGCACAATGTTATAAATCTCTAGAGTGAGAGGCAGTCTATGGGCTCCTCGTATAGGAGGACACAGGAGAAAGAGTTTTTCTTAGGCAAGATATGGAAGCAACCTAAATGACCATCAACAGAAGAATGGATAAAGAAGATGTGGTACATATATACAACTGAATATTACTCAGCCTTAAAAAAGAATGAAATAATATCATTTGCAGCAACATGGATGGACCTAGAGATTATCTTACTAAGTGAAGTAAGTCATACAGAGAAAGTCAAATGTCATATGATATCACTTCTATGTGGAATCCTAAAAAACATATACAAATGAACTGACTTATGAAACAAATAGATTCAAAGACACAGAAAACAAACTTATGGATACCAAAGGGAGAAAGGGAGAGTGGGACAAATTTAAAAAATAAAAAATTCCATTTCTTTTAAACAGCATGAAGTTGGGACATGCCTTTTTATCTAGTCTGACATTCTCTGCCTTATCACTATAGGGTTTGTCATTTCCATTCAATATGATACGGTTGGGTTTAAGCCACATTTGAAGTTAAAAGTGAAGCTTAATGACAGACCATCTTTAACTTCAGCATGGATGAAGGCATGATTATAGCCTCACATTTTGTTAAAGTTGGAAATAAGAATTCTTCAGTTTGTCATCAAAATAAAAAAATCTACCTACCCATCTTTCTGTATTTGCCTTTATAAAGTACTAATCTATGGTGGTGTTTAGTTGCTAAGTTGTGTCCAAGTCATGCAACTCCATGGACTGTAGCCCACCAGGTTCCAGCAAGGGGTTGCCGTTTCCTTCTCCAGGGGATCTTCCTGACTCAGAGATCAAATCCAAGTCTCCTGCACTGCAAGCAGATTCTTTACCACTGAGCCACCAAGGGAGCCCAACTAACCTATAACTGCAATATTTAACAAGAGAGATCATAAATTAAACCTATATTCTACTATAGAGTTGGAGGCCTACTTTAAACAAGAAATATCTTAACTGGAAAGTTCTCAACTTTTATAGACAGTACTATATGCTGTGTGTATGTAAAATGTAATAATTGTCTGTTAAGCTGCAAAAAAAAATTTGGAAAAAGTTAAATTTTTAAAAAGCTCAAATTAAAGGAAATGAAAAGAGAGTGAGGAGAAGATAAAAACAACTGGTATCACCTGTCCCCTGAGACAGGAGGAAAAGGTGCCCAGGGAACATAGCTTGTGGGGAACATGGAACTCTTGATGGATGTATCACGTTCTGGGCATGTGAAATAATGGTCTGGATTTAACCTTCCAGTGTCAGAGCTATAGGAAGTTCTAATATTTTTCCTGTCAACCATAAAATACCTGAGAAGAAGGTCTCAAAAACACAATACAGTAGAGCCTGGAGATTTTATATGTAACCTTCACAGTCTGGACCAAAACAGACTGTCCCAAAACAGATACATAACAAGTAGAAGATATTTTGCTGAGGAAAGTCTTTTAAACTTGAATTATTTTGGATTATTAGGTTAAAAAATCTTTTTTGCATTTTATTGAAATATAGTTGATTTATAATGTTAATTTCTGCTGTATAGCAAAGTGATTCAGTTATATCAGTTATATATTCAGTTATATATGCACATAAACATACATACATATATATATATGGGGTTCCCAGGTGACTCGGTGGTAAAGAATCTGCCTGCCAATGAAGGAGACACAGGTTCAATTCCCTTGTTTGGGAAGATCCCCTGGAGAAGGGAATAGCAACCCACTCCAGTATTGGGAAATCCCATGGACAGAGGAGCCTGGCGGGCTACAGTCCATGGGGTTACAAAGGAATCAGACAGGACTTAATGACAAAACAACAGCAAACAAAACATACATACATATGTGTGTGTCTGTGTAATATATATATATATATATATATAGGCTTTCATGGTCGGCAGGGCTTTGACCATCCTTTCCAAATCCACCCAAGAACCCACAGTTTGAATCACAGCACCAGGAGCACAATTACCATCCATTAAAACCAAATGTTTATTTCCCCAAAATCAAGACCAAGAATGTTATCTTTACGAAGGGGAAGCATAGCAAAAAAGTTGTATCCTCAATGAAGGAAAGGAGACTCAGTCTGGATGTAGGGGAGCTTTCGATTCAACACTAGGATCTTTCTTGGTATCAGTTCTATGAACTATCAGCAGAGTCCAGGGAACACATTATTTAGCACTCTTCCTTAGAAGTCTGTGAAACTGGCATGGATGGGCCTTATGGCAGAAGACGCCAGTCACGGGGTCAGAGTAACCTGAGCCCCTCTAGGTGGCCTCAGGCAAATAACCCTTCTATGCCACAGGTTCCCACATAAAATAGAGACCATTATACCTATTTTTCAGGCTTGTTGTGAGGTTTAGAAACACTACCTGGTACATAGTGGGAACTAAATAAGTGGGAAAGTATATAGTTTTATTTTCTAGATGACAGAGGTAATTTATTGTCTGGGACCAGAACACTAGCTAAGTAATCTCCAGGCTTCTGCTTCAGGCACAAGACTTCTAGTACTCCTTCTCTTTGAAACACCCCAAGCTCTGAAACATCCTGGCCATAGAGATAATGTTCATTATCAGCAATGCCTCCTTTACTCCCCACTGGCCCACACTGCTTTTAGTCACCCTCACTGCCATCATGAGCTTGTCTGAATCTCCCTAGACACTGTCTTTATTTTAGCCATTTGCCTTTCTACCTCACTGAGTCCCATTTTCTCTTGAACAATTATTCACTTAAGTAGGTGACAAAGGGCTGATTTGTTTAATTCATTTGTGCCAATGTTCTAATCAGTGGCCATAGGTGACCTGCCCAGATAGGCAAACTTCAGGTATGTGTCTGCTCAGTCTTCAGGCATGTCTGACTCTGAGACTCCATGGACTAGAGCCTGCCAGTCCATGGAATTCTCAGGGAAGAATATTGGAGTGGGTTGCCACTTCCTCCTCTAAGCGATCTTCCTGACCCAGGGATTAAACCCATAGCTCTTGTGTCTCCTGCATTGGCAGGTGGATTCTTTACCACTATGCCACCTGAGAACTTGAGGTAGAGGAACTCTAGTAAATGAACATCCTAGATAGTCTTTTTTTTTTGAAGTTCAATGGCAAAGAGGTCTTTACTCCGGAAGATCTCCCTATATAATCCAGGTGGAGAGGTACTGTGAGATACTTGACCATACTCAAGCAGCACACAATTAGGCTGCTTTCTATTGTATCTGCAGAGAGATCAACCTGGACAAGATCCCTGTGGTTCACCAGGGGCGCTGACTATCGGGGCTGAGTGCTGCGAGTCCACCCCATAGCTGAGCCAGATGGAAAGAACCAGAATCTTGTTCATTCTGAAACCATTCCCTTAGTTGTAGGAATCCAGACTTTTGGAACAGCATGGTTTTGAGACACTTCCATAATCATCTAAACTCATGACTTGACAATTTTCGAAGCTGAAGCTCAGAGAAGGAAGAGTTGATTTGTTTGATGCCAGAGCTGGTGAAGGCTGAGCTGCATCTGGAATCTAGGTTCCCTAGCTCCTAACCCAAAGCCCTCTATCTGTACCAATTTACTTGTGTAAACCTTGGCACATCTTACCTGTTCTAGAAGAAGGGGCCCTAGTGGTGGAGGATCAGAACTAATCTCTAAACCCTATTTTACCACCAAGCATCTGGGAGACTCTCAATGAATTGTCTCGGGTTCCGTTTGCCTGTCTATAAACTGAGCAGAGTCTTCACATTGTCTGATGTCCCTGGGTATTATTCAGAATAGATGAGAGCATATTGTCCACAACAATCCTGAAAAAAGCATTGGTTGAAGAAGAAAGGAGTTTAGAAAGTCAAACAGTCACTCACACATGTGTACACACACACACACCCCCCCAAGTTTTTCCAACTTGTCACCATCCTCAGATTCAGAAGCCACTGATGCTGTTCTCCCTACTTTAAGTCTGGGGAGCACTGACCTTTACGCTGACACCAGAAAACAGCATGGTTTCCGATTGGCAATGACAACCTATGGGCTGCTGCATGACAGGCCCCAGGGGCAGGGAGCCTCTGTATCTTCTGCAATCTGCTGATGGGTTGCTGCTGCAGGCACCCCAGACCTCTGAACAGACACTGGAGAGGGTGCAGAGAGAGAAAGGACAAGTTAGCCACTGAAACTCATGACTGTAATAAAACAAAGTGCTTAAAGGGGACAGACGTCAACCTGGGAAAGGGAAAGAGAGAGAAGGAGAGGGGAAGGGAGAGACAGAAAGAGACAGGAAGATGTGAAGGAGGACGAGAAGAAAGAGAGGGAAAGAGAATATGAGAATTTAGGGGACTAGAGTACATGGTTGAGACCCAAAGAAATGACATGGATGATCAAGTTGAAGGACTTGCTAAAGCCCAGAGCAAATATTCAAACTCCACCCATAGTGATACAAAGATCTTGGGATAAAATTTCCTTGGGGTGAGACTACACAAAGTCTGGGTTCGATCTGTGGTATCGGCTCCCCAAAACTCCAGTCACTGTGGCCAACACCAAGGAGAGGAGTTTAGGTCATGTGGTTTCCAGACTCTGATTCTGATGGTGGCCTTTTAGCCTTTCCATCATCCTGAACCTTGGAAATTATTTCTCTCTCTTCTCTCCCCTGGGCAAGCAAGCTGCTGATGCTTTTGTAACAGCCATAAGGGCTGTGTTGGGGAGGGTGACAGAATGTGCAAGAAAGCAGAAGATAATTCCCAGAAATCTCCTCCCAGAGGCTGCCAGGCAACATTTCTCCAAGAACTTTCTTCTCTAAGAACTCACTTGCATCAGCTTTGGTTGCCTGTCCACTGGCTCACGAGCCTTTCATCTGCGGTTTCAATTGTTAAGTCTGAGAGACCCCCAGATAAGCCTCCTGTTTCTTCAAGGGAGCTGTCAGGGTCAGCGTGTGTGTTGTAAGCAGCCTCGCTCATTGCACGGACCTGGCATGGTCCGGAGCCAGCCTCATTCCAGGACCACGTGACGCGGACCGGGTTACTCACTTGGTTGTCCTCCAGCAGGGGCAGCTGGGGACACCTCCCTAGAGTGACTACAGCATTTATCACTGGGATGACTCAGCCGGAGCCTCCCTCTCTCTGCAAAGGGAACCTGAGGCCAGGGCTGGGGGTGGGAGTGTGGATTAGACCCATCTTTGGCCGCAAGAGCAGAGAAACTGCCCCTCACCTGGGAAGCTTGAAGGACAGGGTGAGTAAAGCTCAGGTCAGTGGCTCAGAATCTCAGAATGAAACATGACTTTATTCCAGAAGCTTGGGTGATTGCCGGGGCTCAATGTTCAGAACCCCAAGGAAGATCCTACTCAGCCACTAATGACAACATCTTCATTGCAGATTTGCATGCATTCCATCTCACTGATTTCACTCCCATCTTTATTTGGTTTTTGTCATTTCTAAGGTCTTTCAAATATTTATCCCTAATGAGAGTGACATAACACAGTCTTATGGCACGTCCTGCCTGGTTTCCTGGTTAAGGACAGGCTCCATTTCCTCTGTCTGAGCAGGTGATGCTTTGTCTCTCAACATTATATCCAGTCTTGTTCCTTGATCTTTATGTCACGGATGAGTATGGGCTCACCTCCTCAATGTGCTCCTACACAGCACAAGCCTCCTCTTACGGTCCTAATTTCCCACAGCATCTAGCACACGGATAAGTACGTGGCAGATACTTACTCAACTCTTACTGCGTGGTTGTTTACACTGTTGAAGACCCAGGGGGAAAGGAGTTTCATAGCCTCACCAGTTACCAAATCCAAGGTCTAAATTCACTTAGGAGATTTTGATAGCAAAACTAGAGCCTTCATTTTGCATGCCGTCTCTTATTCAATTTCCAAAACAACATCTGTAGTGTAATTGGTTAATTTCCATCTGTTGGTCTCCTTGTTAACTCTGAGATATTCTCCCGATGTTACCATTATAATCGTTTCTGGAGGTTTACGATAAAAACAACCGTGATTTGTACAGTGCTCAATCACAGGTATTTTACTTCATGTGTCACATTCTATGGTTAGTGTAAATGCACCTCGAATCCTTTGACGACGGGGCACATTTGGCTCACAGCCAGATGCTGCTCTGAAATCCGTGGCATGTCTGTGGTGTGGTCTGACAGTCCTTTCAGCCACTTCCAGCTCCCCATCCTGTTTTCTCTCTCAGGCATTGCCCCTAATAAATGCTCTTGTTCATGTACCCTGTCTTCACATCTGTCCTCAGAGGATCCAGTCTCTCCAGCATGGCTACCATCGTCCCTTCTCCAGGGCATCCTGGCCTCTCTCCATCAGAGCACCGACCCAGCTTCACTGAACTGTCTCTGTCTCTCTCCCTATCAGACCTGAATCACTAACCATCGTGTAATAAGATGGATGCTGGAAGCGCTAGCGGAAGTGATTCATTTCACTGGGGAGCTGAGGAGTGAGCAGTGGAAGTGTCGGGGTGGGAGGAATTCTTAATTGAGGTGTATTCAGCTGTGCCTTGAAGGATGGGCAGAATCCCCAAAAAGAGAATGCTGGCGGGCTTTGGGCGCAGACGGAAGAGAATGAGAAAAATGATGGTCTTTCGGAGCGTGATGATTATGTTGGTACCGCTGGACTGTAACTGCAGAGATAGAGCAGCTGGCTTGGAAATGCCGTGCTGAACGTGTTTTACTTCATGCTGTATGTAATGGTGCTCGAGCAATTTACTTTTAAGTGAAGTATAGTTGATTTACAAAATGTTAGCTTTGAATGTACAGCAAAGTGATTCAGTTATATGTACATGTATGGATATATATTTTTTCAGATCTTTTCCATTATAGATTATTACAAGGTATTGAATATAGTTCCCTGTGTTAAATAGGAGGTCCTTGTTTACCTCTTTCATATACAATAGTATGTATCTGTTAATCCCGAACTCCTAATTTATCCCTCCCTGCTCCACCCTCCCCTCTGGTAACCAAAGGTTTGTTTCCTCTGTCTTTAAGTCTTTTTCCATTTTATAAATGTATCTGTTTATTAAGATTCCACATCTAAGTGATATCATATGATATTTGTCTTTCTCCATCAGACTTACTTCTTAAACTATTTATAAGCAAAGTGTCATCAAATACATGTTTCCTGTTATGAAACAAATCTCAGGGTGGGTGGGGTGTCCTGTAAAATCACTCTGACCTGCATTGCCAAGATAGATCCACTAGCTATATGTAGCTATGTAAGTTTTAATCTAAAGGTGGCACAGTAGTAAAGAATCCACCTGCTACTGCAGGAGACACAAGAGACTCAGGTTTCATCCCCAGGCCGGGAAGATCCGCTAGAGGAGGAAATGGCAACCCATTCCAATATTCTTGTCTGGAAAATTTCCTGGACAGAGAAGCCTAGCAGGGTACAGTCCGTGGGGTGTGCACCCACACAATTTAAATTTAAATCAAACTAAAAATTCAGTCATAATAGACATACATGGCTAGTGGCTGCCCTATATCGAGCAGAACAGTGGGGAGTTCAAGCAGATATGAATCAGGAAGCTGACAAAGGCTGGCAACCAGAGAGGTCAGGAGACAGTCACACAGCTGAGAGTAGATGAGCAAGGTTTGAAGCCTGAATTTTGTCAATCTTAACCAAGAGCTATTTCCACTGGATTTTTTTCTTTTTTTTTTTTTGCTTTTCCCAACTTCCTACAACTGGTTAGCAAGAAATTGCATTCGTGGCCAGATCCTAGCCCTGTGGTGCTGGCAGTGAGATAACCACAAAGATTCTAGGACTTAAGGTGAGATGACCAGGTTTGAATCTAGCTCTGCCATTTAGGAGTTGTAGAGCTTGTGAAAATCCATCAGCTCCAAGTTCTTCACTGATAAATAGAGATGATGAATTCATTGTCACCTATTTCATAGTGCTGAAAAAATCTACTTTTCAAAATCAAGTTAACAATATGATTATATTTTACATAGATAACATTTTTCTTTATTCTTTTTCTTTTTATCTTTTGACTTTGTCTGTGCTGCACAGCATGTGGGATCATAGTTCTCCAACCAGGGATTGAACCTGTGACCCCTGCATAGGAAGCACAGAGTCTTAACCACTAGACAGCCTGGGAATTCCCTCTTTTCCTGTAGTTATAAAATAATATATGACTTCTGTAAATAATTTGCCCCCCAAAAGGTAATTAAGAAAGATTTCAAGACAAAAGTATCATTTAAAAAATAAAAAGCATTTACTTGCAAAAAAGTTTCATAAGTTAGTCTAAATTTTAGAACAGAGGCCCTCAACCTTGGTTATGTATTAGAATTTCTTGGGAATTAAAAAAAAAAAAAAAACTTGCTGCTCTGCCTAGCTAGACTGATGAAACCAAATTTTGGAGAAGTAGAACCCACAAACAGTTTTTGAAGCTCTCCACATGATTCCAATGTGCAAGCTTGTTTGGGAACTACTATTCTGAAAAGATAGCTCACCAAATGTTTTAAAATTACATATACCATAAGTATGTAAAGACACAGATAGCAATCTATGCATTTATGCTTAGAAAGAAGCAGTTTTCACAAATGACTAGCATATGTGCAAAGTTATAGAAAGATATCCACCATAGTCAAGGTCCAGATAAAGCTGTTTTGTAAGGAATTAGGAGCCTACAGCAACTGGCTTAGGATCTTGTTTAGTTGGGTACCAGATAGGGGTAGGGTGACCCCGAGTGTGTTCATTGGTGTTTGCTTTCCCTCTGATAAACACACACTTATAAAGCAGGAAAAGAGGTCAGTTTTGCTTTTTTTTTTTAGTAAGGAAATAGGTACAGTACCTACTTTAATGTTTCTCTTCATCTCAAACCCACTCCCAAGAGGTGACCTGTGATATGTTAGATGTAATGTCTACGCTTATACAGATTACACAGAGGCACACATAACACGCACATACACACGCATATATAATACATGCATGCACACTAGTGCACTTGGACTTTCACCGATAACTTTATCATAGCCATCCTACCGTATCAGGACATCAGGTTTATCTCATGTTTAATAAAATCTGAGTTTTATTGTTCCTGTATATCATGGGTTATTTGGACATTCCCCAGTAGACAGTAAGTTTTCCCTTGCTTTTTACTGTTTCAAAGAACACTGCAATAAACTCACTTGCATGTTTAGCTTTTGAGCAAACACCATTGAAGGATAAATTCTTAGAAGTGTGACTTCTAGGTTTAAAAAACTGACACTGCTGGGGACTTCCCTGGTGGTCCAGTGGTGAAGATTCTAAACTTTCAGTGCTGGGGGCACAGGTTTGATCCCAGATCAGAGAACTGCAAAGAGAATGCACTGGTCATAGCAAATACTCTTTTTCAACAACACAAGAGATGACTTTCACAAGGACATCACCAAATGGTCAATACCAAAATCAAATTGATTTCATCCTTTGTAGCTGAAGATGGAGAAGTTATATGCAGTCAGCAAAAACAAGACCTGGAGCTGACTGTGGCTCAGATCATCAACTTCTTATAGCAAAATTCAGGCTAAAACTAAAGAGAGCAGGGAAAACCACTAGGCCAGCCAGGTACGACTTAAATCAAATCCCCTATGAATATGCAGTACAGGTAATGAATAGATTCAAGAGATTAGATCTAGTTAACAGTGTGCCTGAAGAACTATGGACAGAGGTCCATAATACTGTCCAGGAGGCAGTGAACAAAACCATCCCAGAGAAAAGTGAGAAGGCAAAGTGGTTATCTGAGAAGGCTTTACAAATAGCTGAAGAAAGAAGAGAAGCAAAAAGCAAGGGAGAAAGGGAAAGGTATATCCAACTAAATGCAAATTTCCAAAGAACAGCATGGAGAGACAAGAAGGCCTTCTTCAGTGAACAGTGCATAAAACTGGAAGAAAACAACAGATGGGGAAAGACTAGAGATGTCTTCAGGAAAACTGGAGATATCAAGGGAACATTTTGCCCAAAGATGGGCACAGTAAATGACAGAATTGGTAGAAACCTGGTAGACACTAAAGAGATCCAGGAGAGATAGAAAGAATACACAGAAGAACTGTACAATAAAAGATCTTAATGAACCGATTACTACGATGGTGTGGTCAGTCACCCAGAGTCAGACATTCTGTAGTGCAAAGTCAAATGGGACTTAGGAAGCACTACTCTTAATAAAACTGGATGCGGTGAAATTCAGTGATGCCACCAAGGTGTTGCATTCAATATGTCAGCAAATCTGGAAGATCCAGCAGTGGCCACAGGACCAGAAAAGTCAATCCTCATCCCAATTCCCAAGAAGGGTAGGACTAAAGAATGTGCTAACCATCAGACAATTGCACTCATCTCCCATGCTAGTAAGGTCACGCTTAAAATTTTGCATGCTAGGTTTCAGCATTATGCGAACCAAGAACTTCCAGATGTCCAAGCTATATTTAGAAAAAGAAGAGGAATCAGAGATTAAATTGCCAACATTCGCTGGATCATAGAGAAACCAAGGGAATTCCAGAAAAACATCTACTTCTGTTTCATCTACTACACTGAAACCTTTGACTGTGTGGATATAACAAACTGTGGAAAGTTCTCAAGGATGGGAATACCAGACCATCTTGCCTGTCTTCTGAGAAACCTGTTGCAGATCAAGAAACAATGGTTAGAATACTGTTTGGAACAACTTGTCGGTTCAAGACTGAGAAAGGAGTACAACAGGACTGTCCGCTGTCACTCTGTCTGTTTAACCTGTTTACTGAGTGCTGAGCACATCATGAGAAATGCCAGGCTGGATGAGATACAAGCTGGAATCAAGATAGGTGGGAGAAACACCAACCTCATATTTGCAGATGATACCACTCTAATGGCAGAAAGCAAAGAGGAACTAAAGAGCCTCTTGATGAGGGTGAAGGAGGAGAGTGAAAGGGCCAGCTTTAAACTCAATATTAAAAAAAACTAAGATCATGGCATCTGGCCCCATTACTTCATGGGAAATAGAAGGGGAAAAGGTGGAAGTAGTGACAGATTTCCTCTTCTTGGGCTCCAAAATCACTGGAGATAGTGACTGCAGCCATGAAATCAGATGATTGCTTCTTGGCAGGAAAGTGATAACAAACCTAGACAAGTGTGTTGAAAAGCAGAGACATTACTCTGCCGACAAAGTTTCGTATAGTCAAGGCGATGGTCTTCCCAGTGGTCACGTACAGTTGTGAGAGCTGGATCGTAAAGAAGGCATAATGCCAAAGAGTTGATGCCTTTGGACTGTGGTGCTGGAGAAGACTCCTAAAAGTCCCTTGGACATCAAGGAGAACAAACCAGTCGATCTTAAGGGAAATCAACCCTGAACACTTGTTGAAAAGACTGACGTTGAAGCTGAAGCTCCAGAATTTTGGTCATCTGATATGAACACTTGATTCACTGGAAAAGTCCCTGATGCTGGGAGAAACAGCAGGCAGAAGAAGAAGGCGTCAGAAGATGAGATGGCTGGATGGCATCACTGATGCAATGGACACAAACTTGGGCAAACTTTGGGAGATGGTGAGGGACAAGGAGGCCTGGTGTGCTGCAGTCCATGGGGTCACAAAGAATCAGACACGATTGGGCGACTGAACAACAACAGGGAACTAGATCCCACATGCCACACAGTGCAGCCAAAAAATCTAAAGAAATAAAAGGCAGACACTATCAAACTGCCTCCAAAAAGGCTGCAGAAATTTATGTTTTCTCGTAATAATGTAAAGTGTTCATTTCGCACACCCTCCTGGACACTGGTCTTTATTTTTTAACTGACTCAATGGATATGTAAAGGTGCTTTGCAAATAATTACATACTATACAAATATGCTGAAGAATTGATGCTTTCAAATTGTGGTGATAGAGAATACTCTTGAGAGTCTGTTGGACAGCAAGGAGATAAAACCTTTAGGAGTTAATCCTAAAGGAAATCAACTGTGAATATTCATTGAAAGAACTGATGCTGAAGTTGAAACTCCAATACTTTGGCCACATGTTGCAAACAGTCGACTCATTGGAAAAGACCCTGATGCTGGGAAAGATTGAAGGCAATATGAGATAGGATGACAGAGCATATGATGGTTAGATAGCATCTGTGACTCAAGGGATATGAATCTGAGCAAACTCCAGGAGATAATGGAGGACAGAGGAACCTGGCGTGCTGCAGTCCATGATGTTGCAAAGATTCTGACATGACTTAGTGACTGAAAAACAAGTACAGATACAAGGTATTCTGACCAATGACTTTTCTGAAAGCACCCACATCAAAAGTGGCTGTCTGAGCCTCTGAAAACAGTACCATCCAGAGGGTTCTGCTGTAATATCCTGTTGTTTTCTGGAAATGGTGATTTTAGGCTTGGATCCTGATTTCTTAAGTCATGATGCTAGTCTTCCAGGGTGATGTGGTTGTAAATAATCAGTGAGAGGGAGGGACTCTCTGGCAGAGGCAGCTATCAAAGCTTTTATGCAAAATAGTTGAATACCACAGCACACAGGCCCACTCCTGACACCTGCAATGTTATTGAGTGAGCCTGGCAGGGAGTAATTTAGGGAGGCCCTGCCTCAGTTCTTCACAGGTGGTTCAGATGGTAAAGCGTCTGCTTACAATGTGGGAGACCCGGGTTCGATCCCTGGGTCGGGAAGACCCTCTGGAGAAGGAAATGGCAACCCACTCCAGTACTCTTGCTGGAAAATCCCATGGACGTAGGAGCCTGATAGTTTACAGTCCGTGGCATCGCATAGAGTCGGACATGACTGAGCGACTTCACTTTGCCTCAGTTCTAGCTTCAAAGATTTTATTCCATTTTCTTGCCCCCTTTAAGACTTTTCATTTTAATCATTCAACTGGGGAGCTGTGAAATGGAGGCTTCAGCCTATACTAACTCATTTTTATAAGTGCAAGCCTCAACCCTATTCAATATTGCAGAATATCCTCTTTAAGTTAATATGGATTCTATTTTCTGTTCTCTGTCTTCTTTGTTTTTTTCCAGAAAAACAAACCAAAATAGGACCACAGATTGTTCTATGCTTCTTTGAAATTTAGGGCAAATTGCAAGCATATTTTGAATACTAGTTGGGACCTAAGAAATAGAGCCAAGAGCGTCCCCTGTTGACTACGGCTTAAAAAGAAAGGGAGTCTGACTTGAAGCTCCTTTTTCTCTACCATGAGATCCACTCAGCCCAACACCCCCTGGGAAAGACCTGATCCTCCTTCAAGAACCAAAGGACCTCTTTCATGTCCAATGGAGCCTTACTTGTCATAAAGTTTATCACTCCTGCCTCTCCTACATATTTCATCCCTCCAAGAAATTGTGGATAGCCCAATAGTTGACTTCTTTCCATCTTCCCCTACACCCATCTCCCAATTATGAATTCCTCAGGTTGGACCTGGGTCTTCTGCATCTTTATATCTCTAGTTCATAGCAACTCGCAAGTTGGTTGCCCATTAACAGAACAAATGACATTCATGGGGATGTGACAAAAACACTAGTGCTCCCCAAATATTCCACAAGCTCCTGCATATTTCCCAGTCTCCCTTGCACTTAAGATGGGGTCATATGACACTCATGGGCATAAGTGTGAGTAAAGTGATACATAGTGTTTGCTGTCCGAGGCAGTCAAGGGGGAATGGAAGCACCACACCTGCTCTCTCCTGCCTCTGTGGCTGGAAGCAAAGGCCACTGAGATAGCAAAGCTGCAAGATGGAAGCAACTCAGATTCTCACCACTGTTGAAAGGTGGCCACCAAAGAAAGCAGGGTGACCTGTAGCAGACTGTTAAGAAAGTAAGAAATAAGTCTTGGGGATTTGGAGGTTAGGTGTCTGTCACAGAAAAACTTAACTTACCCTAACAGATGTGAGTTCACAAGTTGAAAATATAAGGAGGAGAAAAGCTCATGGAACATGACAGCATCATTTAGTAGTGAGATCTTTGCATATCCTGAAACATGTTAGTCAGGACTTGTGCCATGGGTTTGAGGATTCCCAAGCAAAATGGGGACACAATCAGCCCCATTATATGGGTGGAGAATCCAAGGCATAGAGAAGTGAAGGAATTGTTTTCTAGAATTATTTGTGAGAGCAGCATTGGAACTCAGACCTAGATTTCATCTTAGCTATTGCTGACCACTCTTCCTGGATGGAATTTCCCCTCCCCCAACATTTGTGTCCTCTGAGGTTAGTGTTCTAGGAATAAGACTGACCTGTATTTAGAAACTGGACAGACTTTGCATCTCTAAAGCTAATCCCATTGAACATTTTCTGTTTTGAAACAACATGGTAGTAAAAAGGTTAACAGTGAATTTGAATTTTATTTCTAGGCAGACATCCTGAGCCCTGGGGGAAAGTTTGCATCTACCCTGTGGCCCAGATAATGCAATATGAGGGTGAGCAAGGACATCTTAGAACATTCTGTTCTCCTCCCCCGAGACTAATTAAAATCTGTAGGCATCTTTCTTGTTGACCAGGCTGACTTACTAATTGAAACAGAACTGTGATGTTTTCATTAGCTTTCTCTTATCCCTCTTGGCCTTGCCAACAGAGAAGAAGTTGGATGATCATAAGTCTTCAAGCATTGGAGGCCCAGGGAACAGAACTCCCCCCACCTCAAGCCAATACACCATTATTATGCACTGAACAAGATCCCAAAAAGGGTGGTGCAAGGTTGGGAGTATGGTGATAACTTGCAATCTCAGTCTCAGTTCACCCATATAAGGAAAAGCTAAATACCAAGATACTACCCTCAGGATTCCTGATGAGCAATAAATCTGTCACTTTGCATTTGCTGTTCCAGTAAACCAGCTCCTGACCTCTGCCTTCCTAATGAACCATCCCTCTGCCAGGTTGGGAGAGCTCCTACTAACAAAGAACCAAATGTGCCTGAAAACCATCAAGATCCCTTTCTTCCCTGTTGAGTTAGAAGGTATTTCTTCTGCACATGCAAATGGCCTATTAGTCAGCCTTAGAGATTGTCCCAAATAACATCCAAGCCTCTGGGAATGGGGTACATAATTTAGATTGTGTGCTTTTTTTTCTGCTTCAGTATGCAGACCTCCATATCAGCACCCTCTGTGGAATTATTTGTCACCCAAATGGCCCCAGAAGGTGTGGGGGCAGCCTATGTTTCATGTGTGAGGAAGCTATGATTGACAACTTTTCAAAACAAACACCAACCAACCAGAAAGAAAACCCTCTAGGACAAAGATTTCAGCCCCAGGACCTGTTTCTGAGTTTTCTTAATTGAAACCCAAGGCCAGAGCATGGCTGGGGAAAGCTGTTTTAGCCTTGAAGCCCCACCTCTCACCACAGTAGCAGGGAGAAGTACCAGTATCAAGAGAAGGACCTCAGGGGAAGGGGAAGGATGAAGCAGGATAAATGCACTGAAAGTTCTCTCAGGGAGCAGGACTGGACCTCCCTAGAAAGGAGGCTCTCCCACATGGACTCACAGGCTGTCATGATGACCCAACCCAATCCCAAGACTTAAGAGCCTGAAACTCTAGGTCTGGTATCTGTTCTTCATTCCATTACTATATTACAGGTGACCTTGGGATAATAAACTAGCTTCTGGATGAGAATCAGCTTAGGAAAATAAGAAAGACAAGATTTTCATAAATCTGGTAGTAAGAAGAACATGAAAATGCCAGAGAATTTCTTCTCATAAATGGCAATTAGATTTTTGTCCTGTGTTCTTTCTCAGTAAAGGCAAGTTTGGACTTCCTCAGAAACATCTTGCCCTAAACATCCTTCAAGTCCTTCTGTGGCAACAGATCTCTCTTAGTGATGAATGTTTCCCTTAAATTTGGGAATAAAGGAAAAATGTTTACCCTTATCATTTCTATTCAATTTTGTACTGGAGGTCCCAACCGGTTTAATAAGGGGAGACAAATAAGAGTACACAGCTGGAAAATGAAGAAGAAAATTTGCCTGTATTGTAGATAACATAATCATCTATATAGATAGTCACAAAGAATCCAACATATATCATCATTGATTTTCAAAAAAAAAAATTGGAAATGGATAATTTTATAACAAATGATGCTGGAACAATTGAATTATCCACATATTTTCAAAAAATGAAAAAACTTTGGTCTTTCCCTCAATAATATATAAAAATTAACTCAAAATGGATCATAAACAAAAACAAAGTTGAAACTATAAAACTTCTAGAAGAAAATAGAGGAGAAATCTTTGTGCACTTGGATTAGTCAAAGATATATTAAATAAGATATATAAAACATGCACTATAAAACATTGCGTGTGTGCTAAGTCACTTCAGTTGCACCCAACTCTTTGTGACCCTATGGACTGTAGCCCACCAGGCTCCTCTGTCCCTTGGATTCTCCTTGCCAGAATACTGAAGTGGGTTGCTGTGCCCTCCTTCAGGGAATCTTCCCCACCTAGGGATCAAATTCAAACACTTTTGCTTTTGAAAACTATTGTTAATAAAACAAAAAGTCAAGTTACAGACTGAGAAAAATATTTGCAAAACATGCATTTAATCAAAATATGGTATCCAGAATATATAAAGAATACTTAAAATTTAGTAATAAAACGACAAACAATTTAAAAATTGACAAAAGGTTTGAATAGACACTTCACCAAAGATACACAAATGGCAAAGTATGTAAAAATAATTCACATCATCATTATAAATTAAGGAAATGTAAATTAAATCCACAATAAGAAACCACTCCATTCCCATTAGAAAAGCTAAAACCAAGTGTTGCTGAGGATGTGGAAGAACTGGAACACTCTTTGCTGGCAGGAATGCAAAAATGGTACAGCCACTTTGGGAAATGATTTGTTTCTTTTAAAGTTCAGTATGCATGCACCATGACTCACAATTCTATTCCTAGGCTATCCAAGAGTAACGAAAACATATGTTCACAAAGAGATTCTTACATGAATGTACATGGTAGCTTTATTTTAAATACCCAAAACTGTGAAGAATCCAAACATCCATCAACCGGTGAATGTTTATACAAACTGGTACATCCATATAATAAAATAGTTCTTAGCATTAGAGTGTAACAAACTACTGATGACACAACAGCATGGATGAATCTTTAAAGAATTATGCTGAGTGAAAGAAGGCAGATGCAAAAGCTTGCGATTCCATTTCTATGAAATTCTAAAAAAGGTAAAACTGTAGTCACAGGAAGAAGGTACTTCAGTAGTTGCCAAGAATATAGTGAACTGTTTTGACTCCAAGGGGGCACAAAAGATCTCTTTAAGATGTTGGGAATGTTTGGGGGATGATAAAAATGGATTCTCATGGTGCTTACATAACTATAAATATAATTATGTATAAATTTGTTAAATCTCTCTCATTGAAAATTGTGACTTGTGTGTAAATTATGACCCAAAGCTGATTTTATATATTAACCACAATTAATATATGTGCACATAAAATATACCTACATATGTATAATAATAAATAATATATAAAATATATAACATAAATAAAATGTATTATTTAAAATGACCATATTCATGTGGAAAGGATTATAGACCACACACAGCTTGGTCCTCTTCATCACCGACAGGACATAAAAACCTTTGGCAAGAGACTTTGAATTCCAGTTTCTCCTTGTGTCAGTATTGTTCTTCCTGTTGCCTCTGGGATGGTAACAGGGTGAAAGCCATACTATAAGAAACACCAGATTCTTCTAAATTCAAAATTCTTCTAAAATAGGTCCTGTAAAAATACAAGCTGTCATTATCGTGCAGATCTGCAAATGGACTGAAACCTGGTGCTCTTAGGCAAGAACTGTGAAAGCATTGATGCCAACACAAATAGTTAATCAAAATATGTGTCTGTTGAAAAATAGAGCAGCCAATCCTCAGGACTCTTGGCTGGCAAGGGAATCATTTTGGCTAAAGCAGTGTATGCTTCTTCCGAAGCAAAACCTCATGGGTATACTAATAAATATGATGCAACGAAACTTGTACTGCAGAGTAGAAGGACAAGGAAAAGGGCACTTTCCTCTGCCATGCATCTATTTACTTCGCATTTGTTGAGTCAAATAGTTATTGAGAACACAGTATATGCCTGCTACTGTGAAAGGCACTGCAGAAGATGCTAATGAGAAAGGGCAGGGGACAGACCCATGTTGGTCTATACACCATGTTATGCTTTCAAAGTGTACTTTTAAACCCTTTAATTCTTATAAATTGATAACTTTGAATAGATATATCAGAAAGTAACAACAAATTAAAAGTACTAAGTATGCAACTCAAGAAATTAGAAAAAGAACAAACCAAATACCCTGAAGGGAAATAGAAGAAATGAATTAATAAAGATAAAAGCAGAAATTAGTAAGTTGGAAGAAAAAAAAGCTATAGCACAACAAACAGATCCAAAAGCTGGATGTTAGGGAGAAACAAACAAAAAGCAAAAACTAGATAAATTACTAGATTGCCTAATCAGAAAAAAATTTGGAGAGGTCATAAAAAATAAATAACACTAGTATGTGGGAAATAATTACAGGAACTGAAGAAAATAAGAGTCACAAAAGATGTTTTTGCTGCTGCTGCTGCTGCTAATTTGCTTCAGTCATGCCTGACTCTGTGTGACCCCATAGACGGCAGCCCACCAATCTCTGCCATCCCTGGTTTCTCCAGGCAAGAACACTGGAGTGGGTTGCCATTTCCTTCTGCAATGCATGAAAGTGAAAAGTGAAAGTGAAGTCGCTCAGTTGTGTCTGACTCTTCGAGACCCCATGGGCTGCAGCCTACCAGGCTCCTCCATCCATGGGATTTTCCAGGCAAGAGGACTGGAGTGGGTTGCCACTGCCTTCTTCATGTTTTTGCTAGTTCCATGTAAATAAACTTACATGGAAAATTTGAAACCTGATTCAGTTTAAGAATTGAACATAACATTGATAACAAAACCAACAGTACAGCAAAAAGATAACCAATATGAGTGATATGTATTAATTAAGGTGCAAAATCTTAAGTAAAATATTAGCAACAAAAATATCAGTGGCACATTATCATACACCATAACCAAGTGGGACTTACTCCAGAAAGTAAAACTATTTCAGTTGTCCTTGTTCCAGTAGTTTAATATTTGGAAATCCATTAAGGAAATATATCATAATCACAGATCTAAAAAGGCAAACGACCATCTCAGATGTTGAAAAAATATTTGACATTATTCAAATTATTTAACTGACAAAAGGTACTGAAAATAGGGAGAAAAAGTCAGATACTACATGTATGTGTGCATTTATCAGGAAAAAATGCATATGTATGGACTCCGTCCACGGAATTCTCCAGGCAAGAATACTGGAGTGGGTAGCCATTTTCTTCTCCAGGGGAATCTTCCTGACCCAGGATCAAATTCATGTCTCCTGCATTGCAAACAGATTATTTATCACCAAGCCACCAGGAAACCCTCACGTATGGACTTAGACTAATTAATACATCATTGTCTCCCCTGGTTCTCAAGTCCTCAGATGTATTCCACCACTGGCTTTCCTGGATCTCTACCTTTCAGACAGCAGATTGGGAGAGTTAGCCTCCATAATTGTATAAACCAATTCTTCATAATAAATCTATGGAGAACCCTAACTAATCCAGATTTATAAATAAGCCCAATGGCTCATACCTAATGGGAAAACACTGCAAGTATTCCCTACAATGTCAACAATAAAAAGCGTGCCATTTCACTACTATTGCTTAAAAAAACATTGTAATAACTAGCCAGTGTAAGTGACAAGAGAAGTGTAAAACCTGGAGAGAGAAAAGTAAAATTATTAGCATTTGTTAATTTTAGATACCAGCATTATCTAAAAGTTCCAAGAGAATCAACTGAAAAGACATTATATACCTGAGAGGATTTAGTGAGATTATGGAGGACAAGATTAATGTATGGAAATGAATGACCTTCATGTACGCAAACACCGATAAATTAGAGAAGACAATGGACAAGTCCGTTTATACTATCAACAAAAAGTGATAAAATTTCTAGAAATAAATATGACTGAGGAATGTCCGACGGCTATATATTAATATACAGCATTGTAAAATGTTCTCTAATGACAGAAATAAAGACTAAAGCAAGCAACTTCAAGCAATGTTTTTAAGAAAACTCACCATAAAAAATATATCAATTTCCCTAAGTCAATTTAAAATTGCAATGTAATTTTTCCCTGTGTTGGTAAAGTTATGGGGAAGCAAGCACTCATGCTCTTACACGTTGCTGACAGGAATTTAAATTAGAATAACCTTATAGAAGGCAATTTGGTTAATGGTATCTATTAAAATTGGAAGTAAACACACTCCTTGGAGAATGACAGCTATTCAATTCGTCTTGTGAATATGCTCATGCAAAATAGCATATGTGCAAAGTCATTCATTTCATCATAAATGTAATAGCAAAAGACTTGAAATACTCTACCTGTCCATCAGGAGGGTACATTCATACAACAGAATGCAATGCAGTTGTCAAATAAGAAAAGAAAAATTGTGAGAAATTCTCTCTACATGAATATGGAAATAACTTTCAGAAACAAAGAATAACATACAGAGTAAATTACTGTCCATATAAAAAAATTGTGTGTCAGAGGAATAAATATATGCCAAGGACATCTCTGGGCAGATACACAAAAAATAGATTAGTAATAGTTGCTGCTGCTTTGAGGACAGTAGGTTGACACTGGGAAGAACAGGAAACAGGAATGAAACAGAAATTTTAAGAATATACATTTTGATAATCTGAATTTTTGATCCATATAAGACCATTATAATTCAAAATGCCAAAATCAAATGTCTAATAGAAATAAAGGGATGAAATAAGATAAAATAAAAGTCAAATTTCAAACATAAATTAAAATGGTTTATTGATTAATAGAACATTAAATATTAATAGTGAATTACTAAGTGCTTAATACGTGTTATTGGTAGGCTGCAGTCCATGGGGTCGCTAAGAGTTGGACACGACTGCGCGACTTCACTTTCACTTTTCACTTTCATGCATTGGAGAAGGAAATGGCAACCCACTCCAGTGTTCTTGCCTGGAGAATCCCAGGGTCGGGGGAGCCTGCGGGGCTGCCATCTATGGGGTCGCACAGAGTCAGACGCGACTGAAGCAACTTAGCAGCAGCAGCAGCAATATGTGTTATGCCCTGTTTTAGGCATTTTACATGTAAGTATGAGATGGCTGCTATTAACATACTCGTTTTATTTTTTTAATTTATTTATTTGACTGCATCGAGTATTAGTTGCAGCGTGTGGGCTCTCTTGTGGTGCATGGGCTTAGTTGCCCTGCGACATGTGGGATCTTAGTTCCTGAACCAGGGATCGAGCCGCATCCACTGCATTGGAAGACGGATTCCTAACCACTGGACCACCAGGGAAGTCCCCTATCCTCATTTTAGAAGTGCTATTATCCTCTTTTATACATGAGGAAACTGAGGCAGAGAGAAATGTATGACGTGCCTAAAGTCATAGCTGGGCAGTCTCCAAGGACCTGCAGTTTTAACTGGTGGCCATGTCACCTCCTCATTCACTACATGATATCTTGTGGTGCAATTAAACATACACGACCACCACCATTCCATCCAAACACCCCAGGTTCAATACCTCACTTTGCTTACCAACTGTATTAAACAAGTCACTCAGCATACACAGATTTGATTCCCTCATTTGTGAAAAAACGTCTAGTCTCTAAAGCTTGCCATTAGCTTTTGTGTGTTTGTGTACGATAGGAAAGCAGGTGGAAAGATCCAGCATTTAAATATTTGCTGCAGGACACAGATTAGAAAAGATGCAAGAAACCACCTTCCAGAGGGGAGGGGTAAAAGAAAACAATTGAGCAGCAAATCTCCTTTTCCTGTTGATTTTCTCTGTAAGTCTTAGGGAGAAGTTAGACTAAGAAAAGTTCTGGACCCTGGCTGTCAGGAGATGACATTTAAGGAAAGAAATGATGTATACTGCCAAGAAAAAAAAAAAAAAAGGTAACTTTCTAAGAAAATATCACCAGTCACATCCAAAATAGTAACAACTTTAAAAATAGAGTGACATAGGAAGAGCCAAAAACTCCAGCTCCGAAGGACAATAGAACAGCTGGGAGCAGGGAGCTGCCGATACTGCGGGTGTGAGGAGGGTCATTTCTGGAAGTGAGTTGGTCCTTCAGAAATTTATCACCTTGGGCTTCTCTTAAGTGGATTTCTATCAATTGGGAGCTCTGTGACTCCTTGGGAGGCACAGAGTAAGGAAAGAAAAAAATTCTCCTTGGGGAATCTAGCAGAGTAACTCCAGGCTGAAGTTTAGCTTTCGAAAACTAAGTGCCTTTGATGCCATGCAACATTCTGCTCATGACCAAAGTCTATGGTGGGGCTGATGGGGGCGAGGACATTTCATGTTTACCCAGTTCCTCCTGTTCTGTCGGGTTCACAGTGAGCTGAGTGGTGGTTAATCCCAGGAACAAGTCCCTCAGGATCCGTGATGCTCCCTAAAATATCCAGTCCGAGGCCACCATCCAGGAAACCAGCTCCCCTCCCCCTCCTCCACCAAGTAATGATGCTAATAATGCACGTTGGATTCCATCAACTTCAAATTTCAGGTGACAGTGCCAGGGGTTTCCTTCACCTGTATCACCTCTGTACATACTCCCAACACTAAAGCCAGACAAATATTCATTTAGATATATTAATATTTGCCAGTCATTAATAAGACTTGGGATGCATCCGTTCAACTCATTTCAGTCGCTCAGTCATGTCTGACTCTTTGCGACCCCATGGACTGCAGCGCGCCAGGCCTCCCTGTCCATCACCAACTCCTGGATCTTACTCAAACTCACGTCCACTGAGTCAGTGATGCCATCCAACCATCTCACCCTCTGTCATCCCCTTCTCCCCCTGCCTTCAATCTTTGCCAGCATCAGGGTCTTTTCCAATGAGTCAGTTCTTCGTGTCAGGTGGCCAAAATACTGGAGTTTCAGCTTCAGCATCAGTCCTTCCAATGAATATTTGGGACTGATTTCCTTTAGGATGGACTGGTTGGATCTCCTTGCAGTCCAAGGGACTCTCAAGAGTCTTCTCCAACACCATAGTTCAAAAGCATCAATTCTTCAGCCTATCTTTTTCTTGAAGTATAGTTGATTTACAAGGTTGTGCTAGTTTCAGGTACAGAGCAAAGCGATTCAGTTATGCATACATATTCTGTTTTTCAGATTATTTTCCCTTATAGGTTATTACAAAACATTGAGTAGAATTCCTTGGGCTATGCATGAGGTTCTTATTGGTCATCTATTTTATATATAGTAGTGAGTATATGCTAATTTCAAACTCCTAATTTATCTCTCCTCCCACTTTCCCCATAGGCAACCATAAGTTTGTTTTCTATGTCTGTAGGTCTATTTCTCTTTCGTATACAAGTTCATTTGTATCATTTTTTTTTGGTTTCTCCATATATGCAATATCATGTGATATTTGTCTTCATCTGGCTTACTTCACTGAGTATGATAATATCTAGGTCCATCCATGCTGCTGCATTATTTTATTCCTTTTATGACTGCATAATATTCCATTGTATATGTGTACCACATCTTTTTTTTTCTGATAAGTACTAACATTTTATTTTTTTTCCACTTATTTTTATTAGTTGGAGGCTAATTACTTTATAATATTGTAGTGGTTTTTGCCATACATTGACATGAATCAGCCATGGATTTACATGTGTTCCCCATCCCGATCCCCCCTCCCACCTCCCTCCCCACCCCATCCCTCTGGGTCTTCCCAGTGCACCAGCCCTGAGCACTTGTCTCATGCATCCAACCTGGGCTGGTGATCTGTTTCACCCTTGATAATATACATGTTTCGATGTTGTTCTCTCGAAACATCCCACCCTTGCCTTCTCCCACAGAGCCCAAAAGTCTGTTCTGTACATCTGTGTCTCTTTTTCTGTTTTGCATATAGGGTTATCGTTATCACCTTTCTAAATTCCATATATATGTACTAGTATACTGTATTGGTCTTTATCTTTCTGGCTTACTTCACTCTGTATAATGGGCTCCAGTTTCATCCATCTCATTAGAACTGATTCAAATGAATTCTTTTTAATGGCTGAGTAATATTCCATTGTGTATATGTACCACAGCTTCCTTATCCATACATCTGCTGATGGGCATCTAGGTTGCTTCCATGTCCTGGCTATTATAAACAGTGCTGCGATGAACACTGGGGTGCATGTGTCTCTTTCAGATCTGGTTTCCTTGGTGTGTATGCCCAGAAGTGGGATTGCTGGGTCATATGGCAGTTCTATTTCCAGTTTTTTAAGGAATCTCCACACTGTTCTCCATAGCGGCTGTACTAGTTTGCATTCCCTCCAACAGTAAGAGGGTTCCCTTTTCTCCACACCCTCTCCAGCATTTATTGCTTGTAGACTTTTGGATAGGAGCCATCCTGACTGGCGTGTAATGGTGCCTCATTGGTACCACATCTTCTTTATGCACTCTTCTGTCAATGGACATTTATGTTGCTTCCATGTCTTGATGATCCTTTATGGTCTTACAAGGCCTCCAGAGTTTCCTCCCTAGAGCCTCACAATGAGGCTGTGAGGGAAATTTGCTAAAGAAAGAGATTTCCATCCTAAAGATAAGAAAATGGAGGCCTGGATGACCTCCCCAATGTGACCATTGGGTGACATCCCCCAGGACCAGTAGCAAATTAGACAAGGAGTCAGGACAATGCCTAGGTCTAGGGTTCCTGCCACCACCTTCTTCTCAAGTGTCCTCCGAGATTTTTTTTAGTTTTAAAATTTTGAAACCTGGGTTTATTAGTTCAGAGCTGTCCGCACATTGCAAGAGCCCTATGACACCAGAGCACTACTCACCCTTCACCAACAGGAGTTCTCTTAGGAGAGATGAACACACACCTGGACTGAGTATGTGGCCTTCTTCTCATGATCTAAGTGGCTGAAGATGACCCAGTTTGGAAATTGACCGAGCTGTAGTCTGTCTCTCGCTTCTTTCTCCTGGTTATTGACATGAAGTTACCATGTTACTCGCTGATAGAAAACTGGAAGTGAACTAAAAATGGAAATCCTGTTGCTACCTCAGATTTCTCCTTTGTATACTTATCTGAATATATGTTACTTTTATTCAGCAGTTACTAATTCAAAAGCCATAGTGACCATGTATCAACTCTTGAAGTAACTGATGAAATCAACTTAATGAAGAGCAAAGCCTACGGCAGAAAAGACTGGGTGTCTGACTCAATTTGGCTTGCCAGCCATGGAAGGACCTACTCCTCAGAGGAAACCACAGTTCTTCATACAAAGATGCAGACAACTCCCCGACCAACACGCTCCCCACACCCCCACCCCCAACACACACACCCTTCAGGTTTTCTGAAGTCAGTTACTCAAAAAATATTCACAGAGGAATTTGTAGATGTCAGGTATTATGCTAGGGAGTAAAATACAGCTGCTGACAGCACAAAAATCCTTGCCTCCTTGGTGCTTACATTCTAAAGAGGAGATTTACACAACAAACAAAATCTGAAACTAAAATATTAAAATAGACTCACCTGCTGTCATTCCCCACATCACACCTTCTAACTCCTCTGGGGCCCCATTTCTAGGGCTTCATCTCTGCCTCCATCTTGTTTTCTAACACCCAGCTCTACTAAATCACCTCGGTTCCCACCACCCTCCAAACATCACTTGCCTTGTCTTGGTCCGGGAGTTTGTGATGGACAGGGAGGCCTGGCATGCTGCAATTCATGGGGTCCCAAAGAGTCAGACACAACTGAGCAACTGAACTGACTGACTGACTGAACTGGTCACCATTACCCTTGCCCAATTCTGAGAGCAAATGCCTACTCCTGAATCCATTATGTGGAATCCCACTCAGGTGCACTCAGTGAGATTTCTTGGGACTCGTGTTCAGATGCCCTATTGATCTCCCTCATCAGCTCCATTCTGGATTGTGACTGAGGAGGTCTCCACTGGTCCTAGAATGTTAGTGTGGTGGCTCCACTCCATCTTCCGTCAGACCCTAGATCTTGCCAGGCCTCGGGGCTTTGTGATGGAGTGTTTCCAGTACAAGATTGTCCAAAAGAACTGATAAACCAGAAAAGGACCTGTGATTCTATTCTGGAATCTACTAGGCAAGATTAGCCATGTTCTTCACCACTGGGCATCACTCTGGGCTTCTCTTTGCTTGTACCTCAGAGTCCACCTTGACTCCTCTCTGCACCTGTGTTTTTAACACCACTCTCTGCATCACTTGTGTTCCCTTTCTAACTTTCCCAGCTTCTGGTCTTCTGGCTCAGGTCCCTCTGAGGTTACTCCTTTTCTGCAGACGAGCTCTTCCCAATTCTCCCCAGCATGGCCATAAATGACAAATGACACGTGCTCCAGTTGTCCCCAAGGACAGGTATGAAAACAGAGACAGGAAGGGGAGAAGGAGAACGCTGATTGTTATAGAATGGATTGGAGACAGGAAAGCTAAACTGCAGTTCTCCAGGCCTGAGATTCTGTGCTCTTTCCTGTTTGCACTAGTCCACATTTCCTAGGACTTCTAGAAACTTACTATGACCTAACCTCATGATTTCAGAACTCACACACAAAAAACATCAGTCTCTTCTGTCTTCAATCTTTCCCACTCTATCCTCTGTACCTGGGTATCTCTCTCTCCTTTCTCTCTCTCTCTCTCTCTCTTGCACACAGACTCCCTTAACTTGTGTGGGGATAGGGAGGTAGGGAGGACCGAAGTGTGGGAGATGATACCTCAGAACACTTCCATCACTTGATGATGCTGCTGGAAGGCTAGATAGAGACCCACTTTTGCTGAATACGGAGGTATCCAACTCCTTTGTACTCCTCTCCAAAACCTGGATGTGAGCATTCCTTCAACTAATATCTTCAGGGACTGCTGAGCTAGTGAAAGGTCAACATATGCTCTCCCGTGTTACTCTAAGGAGACTTAGCAACAGTTTACACCTTTACAGCCAATGAATTTCATACTGTGGCCTGTAGTCAGAAAAGAAGGAGAATAGAAATCAATCAGAAGTCACCCTGAGGCCCACCTTGCTCTGAAAATCCACTCTGATGTCAAACAAGGAAGAATGGTTTCAATAGCAGCTGATATGTCAAACCTGTGAACCTGCTCCTGCATCCCTGGGGATTGGCAAGCCTCAAGGAGGAGGCTGCAGTAAGCTGTCCTGCACCCAGAGCAATGACTTACTGCTGAATTTTCAAAAACAACTTGCCTTTGGAGCACAAGGTAATTACATACAGCTTCCAGGCAACATTTGGGAGGAAAAAAAATACTCAAGTGGATGAACAAGGTTCCCCTAAAAATAAAAAAATAAAAAGTCCATCAAAAGGACAGCTTAATAAAATGCATGTGTTCAACTGATCCTGGGCAGAAATGATTTTGCTCTGGCAAATTACATTTGTATCTAAACATTGTATTTTCAAATAGGACTGTGTTCTCTGCCCAGCATCACTGGGAAAGGCAGTCAGTGTCCTGAATGTTCAACAATATACCATATGGATTCCTTTTATTAAAATCTCATTTCACCGGGATGACTCCTTTGAGAGAGATGTGCAGAGTAACGTGAGGAAATCGGTGAACCAACACCACATGACTATATCACGCATATTAAATATTCTTGCTTACGCATTCACTACGCACTTGGCCTACCGCTGAATGCACTTGGAAAGCGAGGACGTCTGTAACTCGGCAGCTTGGGGACTTTGTTCCCCCCTGCTTCCTCCTTTCCTGCTTTTAAAATCAATTAAGAGGGGGAAATGAATCAAAGTTCTTCTGTCTTCACACCCTCTCTGCAATGCTGCCACTTCAAAGGTGCTTGGGCGGGTTGCTTTCATCAACAGAGCCCTGGGTGATCAATGGGAAATACCAGCTAAGTCATCACACACAGATCTGCATCATTGCCATGATCCCCCTCCAGCCACAGTCCCAGAACCAAGAGTTTCTTAAGCATGTGTGCTGGGCTCCTCTGTAACTTGTTTGATTACTCTGGGAACAGGAAAATAGCTCCAGCTCAAAAATCAGACACTGTTAAGATTCTTTCAAATTTTCTTTTTTGTTTTACCATTTTAAGTGTGCAGTGTAATAGTATTGTTTACTCACAATGTTGCACAACCACTAGCGTGTCCGTTTCCAAAATCTTTTCATCATCACAAACCATAACTCTATCAATGAAATAATAACTGCCCTTCCCACCTAAAACTAAAAGGACAATGTTTATCCATCATGGTTGGCCAACCACATAGAGTTTATTTTAAAGATGGATGAAAGTGAAAGTGTCAGTCGCTCAGTTGTGTCCCACTCTTTGTGATCCCATGGACTGTAGTCCACCAGGTTCTGTCTGTCCATGGGATTCTCCAGGCAAGATTACTGGAGTGGGTTCCATTCCCTTGGTCTAGGGGAATCTTCCCAACCCAAGGATCCAACCTGGGTCTCCTGCATTGCAGGCAGATTCTTCACCATCTGAGCCACCAGGGAAGCCTCTTAAAGACAGGTGCCTATGGAGAAGAAACGCTTGTCTGAGCACATGATTTTACATAAATTCTAGTGAGATTTAATATAAGCCAAAAATGTTGATCCTGAAACCCTGTGGCTGATTAGAGCTTCATTTTTTTTCATTTATTTAAACAAATACAATGAACAGCTACTATGTACTATGTTCTGTGTAAAGTACTTTGAAGATCCAATGGAGAATCAGAAAGAAATCTGCCCCCATATAGTCAATTACCAGAGAGAAAAGATATGTGTAGGTAGCTCAGAAACCAGACAGCCATTGGCAGAAACATGGGCTGCTATGAGGGTCTCTTGGCTCAATGATCCAAGGAAATCTTTCTGAAGAAAATGTTCTTTGATCTGGTTTTTGAAGCATTAACAGAATTACACACATGAAAGAAGATAAGAGAAAAGGGAATAGCATATGTAAAAATCAACTTAGGGAGCACATGGACTGCAAGTCAGAAATGGCACATGGAGTTTAGGGGAAGAAAAGCCGTAGATGAACTAGGAATTAGGGGGTTTCTTTTAAATGGTGGAGGGGGCGGAAAGATCTGTGGACAGGCTTCATGCAGAAGTTGTTCTGCCCTGTGTCATGGGAGCGTGCAACCCTGGTTGGAGGCGGCCTCTTAGTTTGGACCCAGGCTCCTGCCATCATACCGGCTCCTCTGCTCTTTATTCACCCATTTCTTCAGCTTGCAGATGGCATGTCTGGCCTTGGTAGGATTCCAGCCCACCCCTGCTTGCCTGTCTGTTTCAATGTCCTGTGTCCTAAATATAAATTCTCACAATGAAGTTCTCCCAATGGACTAGACTGAGTCAGGAGCACATTCCTAGCTCCATCATTTGTGACTGGAGGGGACAACACCCCTCTGACACACACGGGAGCCTGGGTCCACACCCCTTCAACTGCTGCTAGGGTACAGGCACCCGATGGAGAAAAGTGATATCAGATGACATTTACTCAAATGAGTATGTACTCTAAATGTCACAGACATCTACTAACATTTAAGAAGACAAGGAGATGTGCCATGCACTATGGAAATTATGCCAGAAAGGGTAAGAAAGTGAATATTTTAGCATTAACAGAGGCAACCTTCAATTATATGGAAGATTGCTATATGGAAACAGTTCATAACTCAATACTGCTGAATAATGAGATGTTTCACTCTTTTAATATGACATGACCAGTCTTCAATTCATCAGTATTATAATTTACCCCATCTCTCTCCACTCCACAGTCCCCAACAGTGTGTCAACCAAGAAAACAAAACTTCCCCTTGCCCCGTCCTATATGCATTCAAATCACTTGTAGTATGCAGAAGTATTTTACATAACTGTATCAAAATTACTAATAGAATATATTTCACCAGCCCAGGAGAGAGTTACATTTTCATAGGGTACATGGTCTGATAAACAGTATCAGCAAAGATAGGAATTTTACCAGGCATGGGTTTTTAAAAAAAGGAATTACCTGCAAACAGATACTTTTAAAACCTTTTCCATGATGGTTCCCCACCCCTCCCCCTTTTAAAATAAGTCTACCATAAAGTCCTCTATTCAGAAAAAGAGTGTCTGATTATTTTAATGTATAAATATTAGCTATAAGTTCCTTCCCCTAGGCAAGTACACAGATCCAAAGTGCTACTGCCTTCAGCTTGCCATGGTTTTAATATAACTATCTTACTCCATCAGTTAATTAATTAAGAACACATACTGTGTGTGAATGGTGCACACTTGTAACACAAGCAAGGGCTTCCCAGGTGGTGAAGGTAAAGAATCTGCTTGCCAACAGAGGAGACACAAGAGACTCAAGTTCCATCCCTGGGTCTGGAAGATCCCCAGGAGAAGGAAATGGCAACCCACTCCAGTATTCTTGCTTGGAAAACCCCATGGACAGAGGAGTCCAGCAGTCCACGGGGTTGCAAAGAGTCAGATATGACTGAACGACCAAGCACACAAACACACACAATACAAGCATATACACACCTGATGGCAGAGGTTCAAGCTCATCAGCTCCATGAATGTACACATCTGCACAAGTGTGACAGTTCTATAAATTCACCACTATATTTGATTCTTCTGTCTCAGACTGAAAGATGATACAGGCTTTCCCATCAGTAATTTGAGACGCTATTTAATTGGCCTTTGTGATTCTAGAGATACTCTAGAAACATTCACTTCCCTTCTTTGTTTATAATCTTTCACACATCAAAACTACTCAAAGAATCATACTTACACACCACAGGCATTCTGGGCTCAGCTGAGATTTCCTGCTTCTAATCAAAGGAAAAAATCTGAACTTTAAAAGAAAATATTAGTGCTATCCAGTGAATGCCAGGAGCTGCAATTTCCTACTAGTACAGATGATAAGAATTCATTTTTCCTTTTTTTGATCCTGTTTGCACAATACTTGGAATGTTTGCAGTGTGTATAAATCAGGGCCATTAATAATGAGTCAGACCTGAAACTGAAAGGAGACAGACATAGCATCTCTTGAGAGGAGCTGATTTCTGCAACCAGTCCCTGAATTTGACTCTTTGCTTCATGGTGGCCATGGCCAGGTGGGGCACCATGCTTTGTTACCAAGACAGTGTTGGATCTCCTTGCAGTCCAAGAGACTCTCAAGAGTCTTCTCCAAGACAATAGTTCAAAAGCATCAATTCTTCAGTGCTCAGCTTTCTTTATAGTCCAACTCTCATACCCATACACGACAACTGGTAAAACCATAGCTTTGAATAGATGGACATCTAAGACGGCAGAGTAGAAGGATGTGAGCTCATCTTCTCCTGCAAGAACTCCAAAATTACAACTCACTGCTGACCAACCATTATCAGGACAATGTTGGATCCTACCCAAAAAATGTACCCCCTGTCCAAGGGCAAAGGAGAAGACCCAGCAAGACAGTAGAAGGGGTGAAATCACGTTTAGAATCAAACCCTATACCCACCAGAGACCCTTGAAGGGCTCAAACAAAACCTTGTTCACACCAGGATACTCCACAGAGACTGAGCCAGACCTGCCTTCGAGTGTTTGAGCATCTCCTGTGGAGGTACAGGTCAGCAGTGGCTGGCCACAGGGGCAGGGGCTCTGGGTGCAGCAGACCTGGGTGTGGCATAAGCCCTCTTGCAGGAGGTCACCATTAATCCCACCCATAGAGCCACCAGAACTTACACAGGACTGGGGAAACAGACTCTTGGAGGGCACAAACAAAACCGTGTACAAACAAGGACCTAGGAGGAAGAAGCAGTGGCCCCACAAGAGACTGACCCAGACTTGCCCACAAGTGTCCAGGAGTCTCTGGCAGAGTTGTGGGTCGGTGGTGGCCTGCTGCAGGATCGGGGACACTGAGTGAGGCAGTGCATGTACGGGACCTTTTGAAGGGGGTTGCCATTATCTTCATTACCTCCACAACAGTTTGGCCTCAGGTCAAACAACAGGGAGGGAACACAGCCCAACCCATCAACAGAAAATTGAATGAAAGATTTACTGAGCAGGGCCCCGCCCATCAGAACAAGACCATTTCCCCCTCAGTCCGTCTCTCCCATCAGGAAGCTTCCATAAACCTCTTATTCTCATCCATCAGAGGGCGAACAGAATGAAAACCACAATCACAGAAAACTGATCAAACTGATCACATGGACCACAGCCTTGTTTAACTCAAATGAAACCATGAGTTATGCCATGTAGGCCCACCAAAGATGGATGGGTCATGGTGGAGTGTTCTGACAAAATGTGATCCACTGGAGAAGGGAATGGCAAACCACTTCAGTATTCTCACCTTGAGAACCACATGAACAGTATGAAAAGCCTACTGGTTGGGCTCAAAGACCAAGAGAATACTTCCTCTACTTAGAATACTTGGACTTTATTGTGAATATAGTCAAAGCTAAGGTTTTCCAGTAGTCATGTATGGATGTGAGAGTTGGACTATAAAGAAAGCTGAGCACTGAAGAATTGATACTTTTGAACTGTGGTGTTGGAGAAGACTCTTGAGAGTCCCTTGGACTGCAAGGAGATCCAACCAGTCCATCCTAAAGGAAATCCGTCCTGAATATTCATTGGAAGGACTGATGCTGAAGCTGAAACTCCAATACTTTGGCCACCTGATGCAAAGAACCGACTCATTGTAAAAGACCCTGATTCTGGGAAAGATTGAAGGCAGGAGGAGAAGGGGACAACAGAGGATGAGATGGTTGGATGGCATCACCAACTCAATGGACGTGAATTTGAATAGGCTCCAGGAGTTGGTGATGGACAGGGAAGCCTGGTGTGCTGCAGTCCATGGGGTCGCAAAGAGTTGGACATGACTGAGCAACTGAACTGACTGACTGATATACATTCCTGAGTGTGAACCATTCCACATTCAGTTAACCACACAAATAGTTGGTCTCAACATAAAATAAATGAATGAACTTAGAAAGGGGTGTCATATGCCAGTGTACTTACTTACCCAGCTTCATCATCCTGTGCATTCAAATCAGCACACATTTCCCAGGCTACACAGGTAATTCTGAGTACTGCAGGGTCCCCAGGGTGCTTCTGAGTCAGCCTCCTTATCAGGCCACCTCACTGTACCTTCATCACTCAAGTCCTTGGTGAAACTGCCACCCCTTTGGTCATCATCCCTGCCCCCACAGAAGCCGGCCTCTCTTCTGCCATTCCATTTCAGTCATTAAACAAGTGTTTTTCCCTTAATGGTCTTCAGAGCAAAGCTGAGACAAAGTCCACTTTTTAAGAAAGGTTTTACTAAATGTCTAGGGTTAAAGAAATGAAAATAGTGTGGCAAGATCCTGTTTACAAGTATCAGCGTATCTTACTTCCCCCAGAGCCAACAGGCCCAGATTCTGTAAAGTCTTAACCTCTTTACTGACCTCCAGTCCATCCACTCACAGCATTCCTTAAGGGCTCCAAGCTGGGCTGTCTTGAGCTTCTGGCTTGCTTCCCCAGCCTCCTAGAATGTTCCACCCCTCTCCCTCCCCTGGTTAACTCTAAGCTAATCTTTGCCTTGTCCTGAGTATCATCTTCTCCAGGAACACACTGTGATGAGCTAGCTTCTTGCTCCACAGAGGACACTGCCCTTTTTTACATTCACTCTCGGTGTTCTTTTATTTATATTTAATAGGTATAGTCTTATTTCTCATGCTTAAAAAGCAATTATTACCCTCAAAGGATTGAAAGCAGAATTCTAAAGAGATACTTGTACACCCAAGTTCATAGCAGAGCTATTCACAATTAGCAAAAGGGGGAAGCAAACTCAGTACCCATTGACAGATGAACAAATAAACCACATGTAGCATAAACATACATTGGAATACTATTCAGCCTTAAACAAGAATGAAATTTTGACACACACTTCAATGTAGTTGAACCTGGAGGACATTATCAGAATTTTAATGTCAGTCACAAAAAGACAAATATGGTGATTGTTCTTATATGAGATATGTATAGTAGTCAAATTCATAGAGACAGAAAGTACGATGGTGGTTTCCAGGGCCTGGGGGAGGAGGAATGGGGAGTTATTGCTTAATGGATACAGAGTATCAGTGTGGGAGATGAAAAACTTCTAAAATGGAAGATGGTGGTGGCTGCACAGCGATGTGAATGTGCTTAATGCTACTGCATCACACACTTAGCATGGTTAAGATGGTAAGTCTCTGCTATGTGTTTCTGAGACACAACCAAGTAATTTAAAAATTAGCTTAAAAAACTATTTGTTTAGTACTTGTCTCCACCTCTAGTCTGTAAGCTGGGTGTAGTCTGTAGTCACTGCACATATATATATTTATATATATGTGTGTGTGTGTGTGTGTGTGTATATATATATATATATATATTTAATAAAATAAATGAGTAAATGGAAGGTGCAGATCACCCCACTTTTGCAGGGACACCAAATGTACCTGTGTCTCAAAATCCACACCCCCTCTTAAGACCCCCAATCCCAGGCAGGAAAAATGTCCACTTTACCATGCAAGCTCCATCATTCAAGTTACAGTTAATTTCCTGCCCCAATATCTGTCTCTACCCAGGATGCAGGATGATAAACATACCCCCTCCGTTGTCCTTTCCAGGAAATCTCCCAAGAAATGTGGTCTCATTCTCTGGACCAAGATGAACAGTCTTATCAGAATATATCACAACGTCAGTACATTTTCCCAATATTAGTCATTCTGTATGAAACAATCCTACTGTTAGGACAAAAAGTTCCACCAGGGATACTGTGATGAACTTCTGTACACTGAGTGGTGAAGAGTGTGTTAGTAACACATTTCTGCAATCTTCCTTGTCAACCCTTGTCTCCTATCAGTAACTTCTCAAGCCAAAATACCTATGACACCATCAGAACATGCCACAGGTTTTAGCAGAGTACTTGAAACTCAGAGCCAAAAATATTTCTGTTCCCCATTTCCTCTCTAAAAAATTTTAGAACATGAAAATATATGTATATGTATGTGTATATATATATATATATATCTGTCCCACACATATGCCACAATTTATATAACCAAATAAGATGCTTATTTTCTTATACTCTTTTGTTCAGATTAATGACACTTTTGAACTTTGCCTCAAAACTTGCTTAAAAATTGATAAGCAAATGGCATATTCCAACTGATCCTTCTAGAACAAAGGGACAGTCTTCCCTCAAGAAACACTTGAGTTTTCTATTTTAATCAGGTATAAAATAGATTGCATGATTAAAAAGTAGGTTTTACAATTCTTACCCATCATGGTTGCAAAAATCTTTGGATTTGATGGTTTTTTTTTGGGGGGGGGGGTGTTTGATTTTTAATAGGCATATTCACTATTAAAACCGAGGTAAGGATACATGCTCACTTGTGAAATTCTACCCTTTTAAATATCCATTCAGTTCTTGTAGAAAGTATCAGCTTTGTATCAGTTTCTTTATTAAAGGTATTATATCTTTATTAAAGATATTTCTTTCATATCTCTCTACAATATTTAGTAATACCTCATTCGAGCATGAATTTTTATAGCAAAAGGCGTCAGCAACAGGGAACAGGAAATTATCAACCTCATGTCAGAGCTTATGGTGAATTTTTGAAAATCCATATCTTGAATCTATAAACCTGGAAGTTTTCTTGTTTTATTTCCTCCTCCAAATGAAGTACACTTATTATCTTGTCGTAGACATAAAACCTAAGGAGACAAATTCACCTCTTATTCCAAGAGCACTCCCAGACTCCAAGTTCCCTCTGAATCACACTCTGAGGTCATTCTGACAAGAGTGACCCACACAATCCTTGTCCATTCACCATCGTCACGTATCACACCATCCTGCAGAAATTTCATTTTGTGCAAATGAGGGCTCCCTGGACATTAGAAGCCACTAAAATATAAACTACATACTCTGCAACTTTTAAAAAACTCCAGGTAGTTGGCATTACTTGTGGACTCATCATGCCTCTTGCAGCTTCTTCCCCATACTGTGGTTTGCACGTGGGAAGGGCATAGATAGCAATGCTGGAATTGCAATCAAAATCGAGCTTTGAGAGCTGCTCCTTTATAGCAGGCAACCCAGGAAAACAGAGGACCATTCAGGGAGGTGCTGTGCTGCAGGGGTTAAACGCATGTGCCCCGGAACCAGTCAGGTTCCTTCCCAACTTCTTCCACACACTAGGCATGCTACCCCGAGAAAGCTATTTAATATCTTTGTGCATCAGTCTTATCATCTGTAAACTGGAGATGATAGCGTCCCCCTGTCAGAGAATTGCTATGAGAGCAAAATGAATAGCGATACAAAATACTCCTAGTATTACCTACACATACTAAGCAGTAAAAAAGCACTCTCTGTTCATTTCCAAGGCAAACCATTCAATATCACGGTAATCCAAGCCTATGCCCCAATCAGTAATGCTGAAGAACCTGAAGTTAAATGGTTCTATGAAGACCTACAAGACCTTTTAGAACTAACACCCAAAAAAGATGTCCTTTTCATTATAGGGGACTGGAATGCAAAAGTAGGAAGTCAAGAAACACCTGGAGTAACAGGCAAATTTGGCCTTGGAGTACGGATTGAAGCAGGGCAAAGGCTAATAGAGTTTTGCCAAGAGAACACACTGGTCATAGCAAACACCCTCTTCCAACAACACAAGAGAAGACTCTACATATGGACATCACCAGATGGGCAACACCAAAATCAGATTGATTATATTCTTTGCAGCCAAAGATGGAGAAGCTCTATATCGTCAGCAAAAACAAGACCGGGGGCTGACTGTGGCTCAGATCATGAAATCCTTATTGCCAAATTCAGACTTAAACTGAAGAAAGTAGGGAAAACCACTAGACCATTCAGGTATGACCTAAATCAAATCCCTTATGACTATACAGTGGAAGTGAGAAATAGATTTAAGGGACTAGATCTGATAGACAGAGAGCCTGATGAACTATGGACGGAGGTTCGTGACATTGTACAGGAGTAGGGATCAAGATCATCCCCATGGAAAAGAAATGCAAAAAGGCAAAATGGTTGTCTGAAGAGGCCTTACAAATAGTTGTGAAAAGAAGAGAAGCAAAAAGCAAAGGAGAAAAGGAAAGATATTCCCATTTGAATGCAGAGTTCCAAAGAATAACCAGGAGAGATAAGGAAGCCTTCCTCAGTGATAAATGCAAAGAAATAGAGGAAAACAACAGAATGGGAAAGACTAGAGATCTCTTCAAGAAAATGAGAGATACCAAGGGAATATTTCAGGCAAAGATGGGTTTGATAAAGGACAGAAATGGTATGGACCTAACAGAAGCAGAAGATATTAAGAAGAGGTGGCAAGAATACACAGAAGAACTGTACAAAAAAGATCTTCATGCTCCAGATAATCACAATGGTGTGATCACTCACCTAGAGCCAGACATCCTGGAATGTGAAGTCAAGTGGGCCTTAGAAAGCATCACTACGAACAAAGCTAGTGGATGTGATGGAATTCCAGTTGAGCTATTTCAAATCCTGAAAGATGATGCTGTGAAAGTGCGACACTAAATATGCCAGCAAATTTGGAAAACTCAGCAGTGGCCACAGGACTGGAAAAGGTCAGTTTTCATTCCAATCCCTAAGAAAGGCAATCCCAAAGAATGCTCAAACTATCACACAATTGCGCTCATCTCACACGCTAGTAAAGTAATGCTCAAAATTCTCCAAGCCACGCTTCAGCAATACATGAACCAAGAACTTCCAGATGTTCAAGCTGGTTTTAGAAAAGGCAGAGGAAACAGAGATCAAATTGCCAACCTCTGCTGGATATTCGAAAAAGCAAGAGAATTCCAGAAAAACATCTATTTCTGCTTTACTGACTATGCCAAATCCTTCGACTGTGTGGATCACAATAAACTGTGGAAAATTCTGAAAGAGATGGGAATACCAGAGCACCTGACCTGCCTCTTGAGAAACCTATATGCAGGTCAGGAAGCAACAGTTAGAACTGGACATGGAACAACAGACTGGTTCCAAATAGGAAAAGGAGTATGTCAAGGCTGTATATTGTCACCCTGCTTATTTAACTTATATGCAGAGTACATCATGAGAAATGCTGGGTTGGAGGAAGCACAAGCTGGAATCAAGATTGCCGGGAGAAATATCAGTCACCTCAGATATGCAGATGACACCACCCTTATGGCAGAAAGTGAAGAGGAACTGAAAAGCCTCTTGATGAAAGTGAAAGAGGAGAGTGAAAAAGTTGGCTTAAAGCTTAATATTCAGAAAATTAAGATCATGGCATTTGGTCCCATCACCTCATAGGAAATAGATGGGGAGACAGTGGAAACAATGTCTGACTTAATTTTTTTGGGCTTCAAAATCACTGCAGATGGTGATTGCAGCCATGAAATTAAAAGACGCTTACTCCTTGGAAGGAAAGTTACGACCAACCTAGATAGCATATTAAAAAGCAGAGACATTACTTTGCCAACAAATGTCCATCTGCTCAAGGCTATGGTTTTTCCAGTGGTCATGTATGGATGTGAGAGTTGGACGGTGAAGAAAGCTGAGCACCGAAAAATTGATGCTTTTGAACTGTGGTGTTGGAGAAGACTCTTGAGAGTCCCTTGGACTGCAAGGAGATCCAACCAGTCCATCCTAAAGGAGATCAGTCCTGGGTGTTCATTGGAAGGACTGATGCTGAAGCTGAAACTCCAATACTTTGGCCACCTGATGCGAAGAGTTGACTCATTAGAAAAGACCCTGATGCTGGGAGGGATTGGGGGCAGGAGGAGAAGGGGACGACAGAGGATGAGATGGCTGGATGGCATCACCGACTCGATGGGCATGAGTTTGAGTAAACTCCGGGAGTTTGTGATGGACAGGGAGGCCTTGCATGCTGCGATTCATGGGGTCGCAAAGAGTCGGACACGACTGAGTGACTGAACTGATTGATGATAGCTCAATAGATGAGTTAATAACAAATGTCCATTCATACCATTCTTTACCTCCTCCTTATTTCTAACTGCCAAAGTTTTCAAGGATTTTGGTTTAGTCCTAATCCTTTAAATTACACCTCACTTCTCCCTCCTCTCCTTAGTTTGACACTGGAAAACAAAGCTAAGCTGCTGACCCATTTGGGGGCCAAAGAGAATCCGAGAGGACCAAGTCAAATGAGGGTTTGCTTATGAGTGAGAAGGCCATTCTCTCATTGGTTTTCTCTGCTCAAGAAAAAAACTGCACTTCTAACAGTTTTTCTGAACAATGAAGGGGGAAAAAAAGGATTTCATTCAATATTGAGATGTTTTATTTTACCTATCAGAAACAAAGATTCTTGAAGCTGGCTTCTTGACAATACAGATAAGCCATGCATGCATATGTGTGACCCTCAGCCCTCAGGTAGCTAGCAAATTTATCTACTTCTTGTTGACCCAAAGTCAATGAACTAAAGACTCTGGAATTTTTTTTTCTATTTAACACAACTCTATCTCACTTAATTTTATTTGGGGGTCCTGGAATGGGGCATAAATAGGAAGCAGAAGTGGGGACCCCTCAAATTGTACTCCTTTTTCAATGAAGTAAAGAGGAATTAAAAGGTAAATATGTCCATTAGTCTCATCAAATTAGAAGCTATGTTAAAATCACCATCAACATTATGAATGGCAGTGAAGCTCTATATAGGGTTAAAAAAGGAATATGTCTCCATGAAGGGAAGTTTCATTTTGCTCTACCATCTTCCTCCAAAAACAGCCTTAGGAATCGAACATATAAGTAGATATAAGGACACACAAATCACTTAGTCATTTTCCCATAGTGGACACTAACCTGAGCAGGTGAGATGGTCCAAGCAGGGTTGAAGTAAAGATGGCTCAGCTGTAGCCATTTGCCCTATAAAGTGTGTTGGCAAGACCTTTCTATAGTCTTCTGTATCAACATGTATCTCCTATAAATTAGGACTTTGAGATTAACATATATATACACTACTATATATAAAATAGATAAACAATAATGACCTACTGTATAATAGGGAACTATACTCAAAGCCTTTTAATAACTTAAAATGGAAAAGAACATGAAAAAGAATATATATACAAATGTATGTATGTATATATATATATATGGAGAAGTATTCGTGCCTGGAAAATCCCATGGACAGAGGAGACTGGTAGGCTACATACAGTCCATGGGGTCACAAAGAGTTGGACACAATTTAGCAACTAAACAGCAACAAATATATATGTGTGTGTGTGTGTGTGTGTGTGTGTGTGTATACACACACACATATGTATACACATGTATATACACACACACATATAATCACTTCTGTACACTTGAAACTAACATAACATAGCAAAATAACTATACCTCAATTAAAAAAAGAAATACATATCTCCTATAGGTAACTGCCTAAGCTTGCTATGTGGTGAGGCAGGGAGAGTTTTCATACAGTCTGTTCCATTGTGAGCATCTCATTCTACTGGTCCCTGAAGCTGTGCCTTAGGTTTAAGCTAATCACTAGTCACTAGCCATTCTCCTCTCTGCTCCTCTGCTCAAGCCCTAGAACATGAAAAGTATACAGGTTTGGAGTGACGTTGAGGATGGTGGCAAGTGGAGAACATATCTGATTGTCTTTTCTATCATTCTAAGAGCTTTTCCAGGAAAAGAGAACTCCACAGACATAAGCTTGCAATAATGGACTGACATGGGAGAGAAGTGTGTAATGGATTGCCAGGTGCATTGAGCAGGATAGATTTCTGCATAATGCTCACTTCCTTCAGTTCTCTGCTTCCCACTCACTTGGTCATTGTGCTCTGTCTTCTTATCACTATCTGACATAAGCATGCATTCTCTTAATTACCTAGATCCTGCAGTCAGAACATAAGCCCCATGAAAAGTAGAACTGCCTTATCCCCAGCACCTAAGATCATATCTGGAACATAGTAGGCACTCAATAAATAATTGCTGAGTTAATGAGCAAACCTGTTATAGTTGTTAACAGTTTTAGCACTAGATTCCTGCAGACAGAGAAGGATGCGACATCAACTTTGGAATATACTAATCTTACTTCACAGGTGAGGAAGCTGAGACTCAGAGAGGTCTTGGTTTGCTTCAAATCTTATCAAGATCAGAGCAAGGCTCAATGGACCACTGACCAACCTGTACTCCATGCACATAGACGTTTTTGCTATAAACATGTGACCCATTACAGAGCAGAAGGAACTGGAAGGGAATTTCCTGGGCACTCCTGAGACATGACCCAAATGGAAAAGTGAGCCCTGAGCCCTGAGAAACAGAATAGATGAGAGTGAACAGGAGCCAGCCTATCCCAGTCAAACAGGCTGCACGATGGACACGGCAATACAATAAAACAGATGGCTGCCCAGATGCAGCAGCTGCTGTAGCCATACAAAGTGTAGCCTAGTGAAGATCACAGCAAGTGAGTGTTATATCACAAAAAGGAGGAACAGGAAAGCAAAATAGACGCATGCATGCTAAGTCGCTTCAGTCGTGTCTGACTCTTTGCAACCCCATGGACTGCAACCTACCAGGCTCCTGTGTCAATGGATTCTCCAGGCAAAATGAGTGGGTTATCATGCCCTTCTCCAGGGGGTCTTCCTGACCCAGGTGTTGAACCCGAGTCTTCTGAGGCTCCTGCATTGCAGGCAGAATCTTTACCACTGAGCCACCAGGGAAGCCCTAAAATAGATGCATATACATTTTTTAAATTTTAACTTATTCTTTGAAACTTCCACAGCTAGAAGGTTGTTGTTGTTCAGTCACTCAGTTGTGTCCGACTCTCTGCAACCCCGTGGACTGCAGCACACCAGGCTCCTCTGTCCTCCACTATCTCCAGAGTTTGCTCAAATTCGTGTCCATTGAGTCAGTGATACTATCTAACTGTCTCATCATGTGCTTCACCTTCTCCTTTTGCCTTTAACTAGAAGGTAGGCAACATGAAAACAGGGTTTTTTCTCTCTCATTTAATAAATAGTTATTACATACGTGAAGAGATGAATGAATGAATTATAAGCATCTCTCATGTGATAGACATAATGCTCAATACAAAGGATGGTTCCTGTTCTGGAAGCTCAATATTCCAGAGGCTCAAAGTAAGTCTCAAATTACTACACAATATGTCTCCTTTTAGACTAGAACCATGAAAGGATCCCAGAGGAAGCTGGGCTTTGGGGAGTTAGGAGGTTTCAAGAAATGTTTTGGGTAGAACTAGATGATTAATTGGGTAGTGTAAAAGTAGAAATTAATCAGGAATAGAAGATGAGGAACTAAGAGAAAAAATCTATGCTAATGCCCAGAAGCAAGAGAGGTGGGAGAAACCCCAAGAAGCCCCATATCACCTAGAAATAGCACAAGTTTTTTAATTAGACCCAAGTTCAAACTCTGACTCTGCTTCTTATCACCTGAATATTGGAAAAATTACTCAAGCCATCTGACCTTTGGTTGTAAACATCTCTAATGTAGGGGAAATACTGCCAACATTTCAGATTCCTGCAAGGATTCCAAGAAAAGGTGATTTCTGTAGAGGATCAGGTACATGGTCAATTCTAGGAGCTGCTGTCTGCCATTACGGTGTGGAGAAAAAAGAGAAGTAGCACTAGTGATAAAGATTCTGCCTGCCAATGCAGGAGATGTCAGAAACACAGGTTGGATTCCTGGGTTGGGAAGATCCCCTGAAAAAGGAAATTGCAGTCCATTCCCGTATTCTTGCCTAGAAAATCCCACGGACAGAGGAGCCTGGTGGGCTGCAGTCTATGGGGTTACAAAGAGCCGGACATGACTGAGGACACACGTAGGATGTATGATCCATCACTGTGTAGGGAATGGGTCAAAGGTGACCTGAAATGGCAAAACACGGCCAACTCATCAGTGGCTGCAGGTGACACACAAATTCTTACTTTAACTAGGAGATGTAAGAAGGAGATTCAGGGTTTTAAGAAATAGAGTGGTGTGATCAGATCTGTCCTCCACCTGCATCACTGTGAGAGTGACTACGAGCATGGATGAGCTTGGGGTGATAACAGGGCTGGCAGGGAGATCATGGAGTTGTCACCTGCAATAATCCAGACAGTAGATAAATGTCTGGACTAAGGAAGAAGTAATGGAGATAGAAAGGAGGGGATGGCAACAGGGAGTGTAAGAGCAAGATTCCTAGAAATAATTATCCATGGCTCTTATGGGAAGAATTAAAGCCCAGAGAGTGCTTGTGAGTGTGGTCTTCAGACCAGGGCCAAATCTGGATTGTTTGTTACCAGCTGGCAATGAAATAAGTACAAAATCAAGAGTAAGAGTTTAAGAAGTTTCACAGCAAGATATTTTTATTGAATTTTAAAGAAGTATCAATCTGCAACAGTTTTCATTCTTAGAAGGTTTGCAAACCATTGGTCTACAGTGATGCTGTCCAATGGAAATATAATGAAGTCATGTATATAAGTGGAATTCATGTTAATATATTTTATTTGACTAAGTACATGGAACCAACATGAAAATGTCAATGATTTTGCATTCTTTTTTTCAAAGCCTGATGTGTATTTTATAATTATATCTGAATCTGGATTAGCTACATTTTAAGCACTCGATAGCCTGAATGCCCAATGACTACCTATTTAAAAGCCCATATGTAGAATGTCTATCAGTTACTGGTTTAAGTGATTGAGTATACGGTCGTGCATTAACCACATCTTGGAGAAACAGTAGTCTTAGGGGGAAATGCTCCTTATTTTATGGCAGAAAGATTTCTCCTAAATGTGTATAGCCTCTTGCCCCACATCTTACGCCTCCCCTGGAGAAGTGGAAGAATTTCCTGTGAGTAACTTTGGGGAAACAAACTGGGCATGTCCAGCTCAGCAACTTCATTCTTTTCCTTTAGGATCCAGACTGACCAGAGAAAGAATGGAGCTTTGCTTCTCCTCTCAGGGACCCCCTCCACATAAGGAGGCCTGCCATGGCCTAGCACTGCTCTGATCCGGAGGATAAATCCTAGTTCTGAGGTTAGGCTGTAAGCTCATTTGACACTCACAATAAGCCATGTCCTTCAAATTAGTCTTTATTATTAATAGTAAAGGTAATACTCAGCTTCCAGCTTTGCCTATAGCAGCAGAGGTTGGTTCCAGGGACTGATGTGGGTGGAGAACTTCTCAGCAAAGGAATGGATCTCATGAGGGGATTTGGAGGTGAAGCCAGTGATGGCTTGACCTTGAATTAGACATTGACTGGCCTGAACACACACGTGTGGGCCATTCAGGGCCTCAGAAGATGATAGCAGGTGACAGAGTCCTTAGTAAGCAAGCACAGCTGAAGCCATGACTCAGTCTTAGGAAAAATAGAGCCTTTCCTTATGCTGTTGTTACAGACTTCAGGGAGTTTACAATACTTGATGCTTTTAAACTTCAAAAGACTTGAGTTCAGCATGTACTTCAGAGAACTATGAAGGCTTTAGGTTTAAATTATTAATGCCAGGCCTAGCAAGTACACCAGCTGCCCCATTCTGTATCCTTAAAAAGGGAGTGATGAAGTAACTCATCTTGGATTTAGGAGGCTTGCTTCCAAACTCAAGAATGCTGCTGCTGCTGCTGCTAAATCGCTTCAGTCATGTCTGACTCTGTGAGACTCCATAGACGGCAGCCCACCAGGCTCCCCCGTCTCTGGGATTCTCCAGGCAAGAACACTGGAGTGGGTTGCCATTTCCTTCTCCAATGCATGAAAGTGAAGTCGCTCAGTCATGTCCAACTTTTAGCAACCCCATGGACTGCAGCCCACCAGGCTCCTCCATCCATGGGATTTTCCAGGCAAGAGTACTGGAGTGGGGCGCCATTGCCTTCTCCGAAACTCAAGAATGAGCCACTCCCAAATGATCTCACGTTGGTTCATGATTACTTGAGGATATGAGGGAGCCCATTTCTTACCCTTCAGCAGCTGCACAGCTATATTGCCTTAAGACTGTATAACATCTGAAAATAAGAGAATGCAGTTGCCCTGTCAATAGATACATTCCACAATCACATTGCTCAGTTCAGGACTGAGTAGGTAGGTCTACACAATTCTGGGGCTCTGTTATTAGACCATTTGTCACACAAAATAGTGCCCTCCAAGTTAAAGTCTGTAAGCCATTATGGTAATATTCTGGCTTACAGCAAATTACTTCATATTTTACATTTTCAACATAAATATCTGACAAGAATAATAAGTTCCATTTGGGAGATATTTTTTTAAATGTCAAGGAGATATTGAGGCATCCTATAGGCATTTGACTAAGTTGTGTAAAGATATCATATTGAATTTGGGTAGAGTCAAAGGTGTAGAAACAACCAGTACAGGTGTAGATGGTTTTTGAGACATAGGTGAACAAGAGGTCATGGAGGAAGCTTTTAAGATGAGAGAGGAAACCAAGAGCTAAACTCCAGAGAACAAAAGCATTTGAGAAATGGACAGAGAAGAGAAAGAAACCAAGGAAGTGCCCGTAGAAAACAAGAGGGTATTATTTCTACTGAAAAAAATGGAAAGAATGTTTGAAGAGGGAGAAAATGGCCAACACTGTGATGGTATTTACACATGTATTCATTCAACAAGTATTTATTAAGTATCTGGTAAGCAAAGAGACTATTCTAAGTACCTAGAATTTAACAGTGAGTAAGACAGATAAAATGCTTCCTCTTGTGAAGTTTGTGATCTAGGGCAAATTCACACAGATCAAGTAAGATGAGGAAGGAATGAGATCATCCATTGGGTTTGACCATCAGGTGGTCATTAGAGATTTCAGCAAAGGAAGTACAATGGCATAGAGGAGTAAAAGCAGACAGATGCAGATTCAGGCAAGTGTGGGAACTGGGGCTGCAATAAAAGAAGACTGTACAGAGTGGTTATTGAGAATATTTGAGGGGTGGGAGAGGAAAAAGTCAGTCAAGAGAGAAACTAAAGACCCAGGAGAAAAGATGAAAACTTGCAGAAAAAACTTATGAGCATATGCTTGGGTAAATATAGTCTACAGTGGTACAAATTCTACCCTGAGTAATAGTAATAAGAAGATTCAGTTTGTCAAACACTCCGAGTGCCTTTTTCTATCATAAGTACCCTGCTAGATACAAGAGGATAAGCCTTGATCTCAAGGCTGTCTCAGTCCCGTACATTAACTCTACAAGAATAATTAGCATGATCATTTCCTGTATTGAATGAGATACTGTTCCAAGCACTTACAGGGCATATTGCATTTAACTGACCTAGCAAACCATGCAAGAAGGTTGATTATTGTTACCCCTGTGACAGATGATGCCACACAAGGACAGAAAGGTGAAGTACCTAGCCCAAGAGACAGGCTGGTAAATGATGGAGCCAAGAATCGAAACAAGACAGTTCAAGTTCGGGGCCCAAGATCTTATCAACAGAAGTTAATCTGAATCACTTTTGTTTATCCCCATGTGACATTTACACTGAAATGTCTCTTTTCAGGTTTTAGGTGGTTAGTTGTCAATGTCTATGAGCCTCATAGTCAAGCCTCTGGTGTATCGGCGGGAGGTGAGTTCAAATGGATGTTTGTCTTACTTTAGCAGAGCGGAGTGACAAACAAATCAACTGCTTGGAGAAGATTAACACATGGCCTGCTGTGGATTATTGTTTGGCCTGAAAGGCTGGTGCCTGGCAAGCTCCTCTCTGCTTTCGGAAACTTTGACAGTTATGGAAGGTTTTAGTTATTCATTAGGAGAGGAAGACTCTCAAGACCTTCCAAACACTACCTGACTCAACCCAGATGAAATCAGTTTAACAGAGAGAAAGGGGCTCTAAACCCCAGGAAACATATGGAAAAGGACAAATGGGGTAGAAGTTTTAAGGGTGTTTTATTCTCTAGAAATCATCAAGTATAGGAAGAAAGTGTGAAAAAAAAGTCCTAAAGGACACAAAAAATTACGAGAAGTCAAGAAACATACCAAATGCCTAGATGGACAAGTTGAAAAGCAATAATGCATTCTATTAAGGCAATGCCAATAAATCCCACTAGCACTTTTTTTTGAAAATTGAAAACATACTGCTAATTTAAGCAAAAATGAAAGCATTTTAAAAGAAAATAATAGTGGGAAAGAAAGACACACTTGTTCTTCTAGGTAAGAAGTTATGCTATAATAAAGCTATAATTATTAACGTATTGTGATTCTGGGTCATAGCTAGACCCACAGATCAATGGAACAGAATACAGTCCTAAGAAAGATACAAGGATGCAGAAAAACTTAGCTGATTATGAGGCTGTTATTTCAAATCAGCAGAGAAATGAAAATATTTCTAAAAACTAGCATTGGGACAACTAACAGTTTGAATGAAATTTAATTTGGATTCTTAGTGTGTGTCTTATTCGAAAATAAATTCAGGATGGATTAAATATTGAAATATAAAGCAAACATGTAAGAAAACCAGGTGAACATTCAGGTGGATATTTTTATCGTCCTTATATGAAGGATCTTCTAATTATGTCATCAAAGTGAGAAACCATAAGGATACATTTGAACCCATAAGAATTCAAAACATGTATATGGTAAAACCCACTGTCCCCAGGATTAAAAGAGAAAAAACAATAACATATGGCATCCCAGGATTCTGAGAAAAATAAGATGTTCATGCTTCTATGATACAGAATGTTGTTTTAAGAATGATGCAAGAAATATTCCTGAGGATCCTCTGGGTCAGGGGCTCTTCCCGGTGCCAAGGACACAGCTAAGCAGGGAGACTGGCTTCTTGCTGTCACTGAACTTGGTACCCAGTGATGAATGAGTGGGAGACAGAAAAACCAAAAAAAAAAAAAAAAAACCTGTTTAATGTCCTGCAGAGATGAGTACTACAAGGGGAAAAAAGCAGAGCGTTGCCTGGGGTTGGGGGTGAGGAGCAAAGGATTGGGAAAGAGCATGTTGAGGAGGTGACAGTTAGCCTTAAGGGCAGAAGAACACAAAGCAACAGAGCAGAGATCTGGCAACATAAGGCAAATCCATTCAAAACAGTAAAGTAGAAATTCCAGTATCCAGAAGGTATCATATAAAGAATTACAGGGTTCTTACACCAACTCAAACATCTGTTTAGTATTCTCAGCCCAGTTAACTCCTTCTCCCACTTCTTTTAAAATTTATGTTTTGCCAGCCTAACCCAGTTGAAGGCCAATTTTATGCACGTTTTCTATTTCAGAATCTGAGCTATTTTTGAAATCACAATGCTTTATAAGCAAGTTTTTGCTGTTCTTGGTTAGCCACTCAGTTGTATCCGACTCTTTTGCGACCTCATGGACTGTATGTAACCTGCCAGGCTCCTCTGTCCCTAGCATTTCTCAGGCAAGGATACTGGAGTGGGTTGCCATTTCCTTCTCTGAGCCCACATTTCCTGCATTGGCAGGCAAATAATTCTTTACCCCTGTGCCACCAGGGAAGCCCTTATAAGCAGGCTTTATTTTAATAGAATTTTAAGTTTTCATGGATGTATGAAAATTAACCAGAAACTAAGATTTTTTTAATTTTCTGGACTAACCAAGAAAAAAGCATGTGTCTCAGAAAGGGCTAACCTGTGACTAGGGAGGAGATGGACAGAGAAATAGAAATGAGTATCTGTGTCTGTGTACATGCATGGGTGTGGTGGGGTGCAGAGATATGTAGACACCCATAAAACATGACCTGGATGACAGGTACCTACATATAGGAGCACAGAATATATCTCTTCCAAAGTTTCCAGAACCCACAAATAAGCATTACTCCAGACTGTGACCCCTACTCAACTACCCATGCATGGGAGCTCAGACATTTGTTTTGCTCAAAAAGTAAAAAAAAATAAAAAGACCATTTTGCTCAATCATGTTTTATTTATATGAAATGATGATATCATGCTAAAGCTATTTTATTGTTATAGAACTTTAGGTTATATAAAGAAAATTGAGTTTCAGGGAAAAAACATACTTTAATTTTAAAATCTTCAAATTTTATTAAGTAGAAACACTGGTTTTGGAAGTCAATCTTTTTTCATATTGTATATAAACTTTCTTTTCAAAAGAGCCCTTCTGTTTTACCCCACCTCATTTGTCCAGCAAACATTTACTAAGTATCTACCTCATACCAGCCAAGCCTGACCCAGTTCAGTTCAGTTCAGTTCAGTCCCTCAGTCATGTCTGACTCTTTGTGACCCCGTGAACCACAGCACACCAGGCCTCCCTGTCCATCACCAACTCCAGGAGTTCACTCAAACTCATGTCCATTGAGTTGATGATGCCATCCAGCCATCTCATCCTCTTTTGTCCCCTTCTCCTCCTGCCCTCAATCTTTCCCAGCATCAGGGTCTTTTCAAATGAGTCAGCTCTTTGCATCAGGTGGCCAAAGTATTGGAGTTTCAACTTCAACATCAGTCCTTCCAGTGAACACCCAGGACTGATCTCCTTTAGGATGGACTGGTTGGATCTCCTTGCAGTCCAAGTGACTCTCAAGAGTCTTCTCCAATATCACAGTTCAAAAGCATCAATTCTTCGGTGTTCAACCTTCTTTATAGTCCAACTCTCACATCCATACATGACTACTGGAAAAACCATAGCCTTGACTAGACGGATTTTTGTCGACAAAGTGATGTCTCTGCTTTTTAATATACTATCTAGGTTGGTCATAACATTCCTCCCAAGGAGCAAGTGTCTTTTAATATCATGGCTGCAATCACCATCTGCAGTGATTTTGGAGCCCCAAAAAATAAAGTCAGCCACTGTTTCCACTGTTTCCCCATCTATTTGCCACGACGTGATGGGACCAGATTCCATGATCTTAGTTTCGGGAATGTTGAGTTTTAAGCCAATTTTTTCACTCTCCTCTTTCACTTTCATCAAGAGGCTCTTTAGTTCTTCTTCACTTTCTGCCATAAGGGTGGTGTCATCTGCATATCTGAGGTTATTGATATTTCTCCCGGCAATCTTGATTCCAGCTTGTGCTTCTTCCAGCCCAGCGTTTCTCACTGACCCAGTTAATGACACTGAATTCCTGATTCCTTGGGGTCCATCAACATTGAAGCACATACAAATGGCAAGTATTATTATTGCATGATGGACATTCTCCAGCACACAGGCAGGGCACAGAGAATTAGAGAATCCTACCCTGTCTCTCATGGGATCTTTACCACTCTTTTCTTCTCAAAGAGCAGAATGAAAGGAATCTTCAGTTAAACCTGACTGCCATGACTTTGCTGATTCCAGCTTAAGAGAGTTAAAATGCAGGATTGGTGCTAATAACTAGACCACATGAAGGTGTCTGAACTCATAGGACCTGATGTCTAATCCAAAAAACTCATAAGCTTCAAAGTAAAAGAATCAAATCTATTAAATAACCCATCCTGCATGAAGCAAGTGAGAAAAGGGGGAAAGATATATGCTTTGTTATAAGATCACAAACACATACACACTTACAAACAGAATGGCAGACATACATAGCTTCCTAAACAGACACACTCACACTGTCAGTCACACACTCAAAAATTCAACTGATTGGATGAGGCCCACCCACATTAGGAAGAGCAACCTGTTTTACTTAATATACAGATACAAAAGTTAACCTCACCCATAACACCCTCACAGACACACCCCAAATATCGTTTGACTAAATGTCTGAGCACCCCATGGCTCAGTCAGTTTGATACATAAAATTAACCATCACATTCATATTTTATACCAGGCATTGAGCACATTCCTTGGCACATAATTTGTACCAGGCTTATTCTTAAGAAATGAAGACATTTGAAAAAAAATTCAAATGTTCTCAGCTCTCAGATTGTAGCCATGCTCCAAAGGCAGGAAACAGAGAAGAAGATGAGGAAGAACTAAGGACCTAAAAATAAACTACAAAAACTACGAGCCAAAGAGAAACCGGGAGTCAAGGGTTATTAGTTATGATCCTTCAGAGAAAACACACACACACATGCACACACATAAACATACACAGACACATACACACATATGTGTATACATAAATACATGCACACACATATGCAACCACCAAACCAAAGCAGAGAAAAAGTTGTTGCTATTGTTGTTTAGTTGCTAAGTCATGTCTGACTTTTGTGACCCCATGGACTGCAGACCGCCAGGCTCCTCTGTCCATGGGATTTCCCAGGCAAGAGTACTGGAGTGGGTTTGCCATTTCCTTTTCCAGGAGATCCTCCTGGCCCAAGGATCACACCCATATACTCCTACACTGGCAGGTGAATTCTTTACCACTGAGCCACCAGGGAAGCCCGAGAGAAAAAATTCTTCTAGCTTAACCCTTTAATTTTTTTTAAAATTTTTTGTTTTGTATTTGAATATAACCAATTAACAATGTTGTGATAGTTTCAGGAGGATGGCAAAGGGACTCATCCATACATATACATGTATCCTTTTTGTTGTTTAGTCGCTAAGTCAAGTCCAACTCTTTGCAACCTCAGGGACTGCAGCATGCCAGACTTCCCTGGCCTTCACTATCTCCCAGAGTTTGCTCAAACTCATGTCCATTGAGTCAGTGATGCAATCTAACCATCTCTTCTTCTGTTACCCCCTTCTTCTTTTGCCTTCAACCTTTCTCAGCATCAGGGTCTTTTCCAATGAGGTGGCTCTTCATATCAGGTGGTCAAAGTATTGGAGCTTCAGCTTCAACAAGTCCTTCCAATGAATATTTAAGGTTGATTTCCCTTAAAATACATGTATCCATTTTCCGCCAAACTCCCCCCGCATCCAGGCTGCCACGTAACACGGAGCAGTTGCTTGCACTGTACAGTGTGTATGGGTGTGTGGTAGTCGCTTAGTTGTGTCCAACTCTTTGCGACCACATGGACTGCAGCCCGCCAGGCTCCTCTGTCCATGGAATTCTCCAGGCAGGAATACTGGAGTGTGTTGCCATTCTCTTCTCCAGGGGATCTTCCCAACCGAGGGATCAAACTCTGGCCTCCTAAACTGCAGGCAGATTCTTTACCATCTGAGCTACCAGAGAAACCCTGTATAGTAGATCCTTGTTAAACCCTTCATTTTAAAAACAAAGAAACTGCAGCCCAGAGAGACAGTGTTTTGTCCAAAGTCACACAGCAAATGAATGACTGATCTAGGATCTGCACTCAGGACTCCAGAATATTAGTGCAACATCAACACGATATGTTTCGGCCATTGTATTATCCTGCCTGCAGTCCTGGGTGACACAAACATTCTAAACTTCCTGCTTACTCTTACCAAGCCCTTTGTGATGAGAAGCTGATGGCAGGACGGTGCGACTCTTAATGTTCTTCCAAACAGCAGACCAGCACTCCAGGGAGCAATGGTTCCTTGTGGTCCTGAATGTAAAGATTTTGAGAAGGAAGGCAAAATGAGTGGGAGGCAGATCCATGAGCTAATTGCTTTGAGGTCATTATAATCAATATCAGTTGTCCCAGGTTAAGGCTGCCTTTTCCTTGTCAGGCTGCTGACATTTTGTGCTCTATCAACTGGCTTCTCGCTTCAAAGTGATAACATTATTGATTTTCATCCTGTCCCATGAAGGCCACCCTCTCACCTCCGATGGATAGATGGTGCCCGTGCTTGTGGTTTTCTCATCCTCAGACTCCTTAGTGAAAAAGGCTATAGGAGAAAGAAGATTGTCTTTGCAGTTTCACACCCTCAGATTCTGTCCACGGCCTGAAGAAATACGCTTTCCCACAAACAATACTGCCTGATTTTCCTAAATGCCCTTTCTCATCCTTCTCCATATGCAAACTTTTTTAAAAACCCAAATGAAACTTTCCCTCTTCCTCTCTGTGCTCTGATAATGCTGGGCTTCAAATATGCACCAAAGGTGAGTTGCTTGCCCAGCTCTCTCCCCTGAGTAGACATGGGGAAGATTATGGGTTTGGGGGTCAGAGAGAGCTGGGTTCAAACAGTGGCTTAAACATTTTCCAAAGCTATGACCTTGGATGGGCTGCCTAACTCTTCTCCAGGCCTTCATCACCCCATCTTTGAGAAGTTAGATGATAACACCTGTCTCATCACTTTGTTGAGCTCTTTAAATGAGATCATGTATGGGAAGCACTGAGTTGGTGCCCATTAAGCCTGTGCATCTCATCCGTTTCCTCCTCTCCTGCTCTTTCTTTTATTTATTTGTTTATTTGGTTAGATCAGGCCTTAGTTGTGGCACACAGGATCCAGGCATGCGGAATTGAACTTACATCCCCTGCTCTGGAAGGTGGATTCTCAGCCAAAGCATTGCCAGGGAAGGCCCTCTCCTGCTCTCTCCTGATAGGCTGCGCCCTGCACCCCCGCCTCCACCGCCGGGCAGGGCCACGCCTCCCTCTTCTGTGAGTTTCCCTCGCACCACATATGGCACGGGGGAGCCATGATGAAAGTTTATGGGGTTGAGAACAGCGAGGAGGATAAACTTTTGTAGATGATGAAACTGCCTCATGGCAAGAATCCGCGATGCTGATGATAGAAACCAGTCCACCAGGCTCCACATTTGACACATCCTTTAATCTCTCTAAGTCTTGGTGCCTCATGTTAGTTCCAAAACAATCTGAACACAACCACCATGCAGACTTGGTGTGGCAGTTGCTGCATAATTTCTTTAGCTAACAAGTTCCCATCTCCCTTTAGTGCCAAACAGAGATGTCCACCACTCCCTGCACCAGTCCCACCTCCCTCCCCCTGCAGCTGTAGTCCTCAGCCTTCCAACAGAACAGCCCTTCCTAGTTACAGAGAACGATGCTCTGAAACAGGAAGGGCTGAAATAATCCCAGTTCCCCTCCCAGCAAGTGACCGTGGACCTGGAACCCAGGGCTTCAGAGCTCCTGTTCTGGGCTTCTAGCTGCAGTTTAACTTCTTTACAAACAGCACTTCTTAAACCAACATGCTCCAGTTTTAGAGATTAACTCTTTCCTCAAAACTATTGCCCGGCACCTCAGCCCAGCAGCCAGGCCTTGCTTCCCAACGGCAGGTCCAGACGCTGCCAGCCCATCGGTCTGAATTTCTCAGTGTCTCCCACCTGCATTCTCATTATTAGCTCCTCTCACTTGCTTGTCTTCCCGGTTCTGTGCCATCTGGCAGCACCAGCTGTCGGTCACTTTGACATAAACTCCTTGAAAAGGTGGTTTGTCTCATCAGACTCTTCACCTCTACTGCCAGCCCCGCACCCGAGTTCCCACCCAGCTCCCGGCCCTCTCCACCCAGCTGTCTGCTGGCCAATCCACTGCGATGACTTCTTTTCCCAAATATTATTATCACCAAGCAGGACCCTATGGGGCCTTCCATAGCAGACCCTTCCCCCATAACCTCTGCTTTAGCTCCTCTCTGAAGTACCCAGAGGGTATCTGATGCACATTTCCTGAGTTGTTTTACAGATGCTAAAACCCCTACCAAATGGAAGATGTTAACTCTTTGATGACCATGAGCACACAGGCCCCAGGCTAAGGACTGATAATGTTAACACCTGTGATACCACCCTGTTACTGCCCCATCAACCAATCCGAGAATTGTGCACAACGCGATCACTTACTCTGCAAACTTCCCCTCTCTTACCTGGCCCTTAAAAAATATGCCTTTCTGGGGATTTCCCTGGTGGTCCAGTGGTTAAGAATCTGCCTTCCAATGAAGAGGATGTGGGTTTGATCCCTGGTTGGGGAACTAAAATCCCACATGCCTCAGGGCAACTAAGCTGGCGTGCTGCAACTGCTGAGCCCAGGCACTCCAGAGCCAGTGCCCTGCAACAAGAGAAGCCTCTGTACCACAACAAAGGCCTAGAGCAGCCAAAAAAAGAGAAGAAACTTTGCTGAAACCCAGGAGAATTGGGGCTTTTTCAGCACTAACTATCCTGGATTCCTTGCGTAGTGCCCTGCAATAAATACTGCACTTCCCTTCATCACAGTAGAGTGGCTTTACTGTGCATGAGGACAGGATGACATTCTACAGGCATTTAGTTGCTTTTATAGGAAAATAAAATTTGTCATTCCAAGACATCTCTTTGGCATAGGATTATTTCAAGCTGAGAACAATCAAGGCCCATACAACTCAGGAAGAAAACTTGACCTTCCCCCTAACTGCCTAAAGAACATAAATAGGGGACATGTTCCAGGGAGGAGCCATCACCAGAGAAGGCTACAGCATGAACTAGGTGTGTCGTCAGGGAGGAACCTGGAAAAGTCTGCTAAAATTCCTCTCTCTTTCCCATTGTCTCTGCAAACTTGTTTACCAAACATTTGCTTTTCCCTCTCCATGTGAGCTTCCTTCCTGCCCTCTGAAGTTCCGAACCACTACCCTCCACATCCTCATTATCTTCAGCTAAAGAGGATGGTATCTGAAAGTGAAGATCTGGCCCATTTTGGTGAGTCACTCAGTTTTCTTGGGTTTCTCCCATGTATACATGTTATTAAACTTATGCTTTATTTCCTCCTGTGAATCTGTCTCATGTCAACTTAACTCTTAGATCTGTGAGAAGAGACTAGAAGGGTAGGGGAAACTGTCTTGTTCCCCAACACTTAGTTATCAAAGGCATCCTCATGTTCTGAATCCCTCCTCAGATGCATGTCAGTGACAGAGGCTCTGTTTTCTTGTCTGCATCCCTATCTTACCTAACAGGGCTTCCCAGGTGGCTCAGATGGTAAAGAGTTCACCTGCAATGTGGGAGACTTGGGTTCAGGAAGATGCCCTGGAGAAGGAATTGGCAACCCACTCCAGTATTCTTGCCTGGAGAATTCCATGGACAGAAGAGCCTGGCGGGCTACAGTTTATGGTGTCAGAAAGAGTCAGATACAATTAAAGTGACTGAGCACACACACACATGTTACCTGACAGAGTATCTCTTGTAACAGCCAGCAATATTGGAAATGGCATTAAAAATGTGACAAAGTTAAACACTCTGAAAAATAGTCAACATGCTTTCAGCCACTTAGCTCAGCACCTGGCAAGCATTATCTCATTTGCTCCTCAACAAGCGAGCAAGACTGATAATATCACTAAACTCATTTCAGAGATGAGGAAACTAAGAGAAAATAAATGATGGCTCCCAAATAGCAAAACTATTAGGAGGGATTTTGAACCTAGATCTGCCCAATATCAGAATCCACACCCAAATGATGTGTGCACTGCACTCCATCCATGTGGTCATCTTAGAAAGCATATATTGGGATAAACATATAGTGTGGTCTTATTTAAGCATTAAGAATTGCAGACTTTGAGTATCTAGAGTAATACTGTTCTTGAGATTTTGTAGCATCTTATACCTTCCACAGCACTCCTAGTCATTCGTCCTTTTAGGTGGTGGCTCCATTGGCCTTTAGTGTATCTACTCGTCTCCCTCTGTCCTGAATATCTTTATTATTTAGCCATTAATTTGGTGTTAATTACTCTTTTCCATGTGTCAGTTCTTTGGCTTCTGTTCTGTTTTATTGCTTAACCTTTCGTATTTTGTATCTCTTGCTTCCTGTATCATTTATTTATTTTTTTTGTTTGTTTTTATTTATTTCTATTTTTTATTTTTTCCATTTATTTTTATTCATTAGAGGCTAATTACTTTACAATAATGTAGTGGTTTTTGCCATACATTGACATGAATTAGCCATGGATTTACATGTGTTCCCCATCCCGATCCCCTCTCCCGCCTCCCTCTCCATCCCATCCCTCTGGGTCTTCCCAGTGCACTAGCCCTGAGCACCCGTCTCATGCATCCAACCTGGGCTGGTGATCTGTTTCACCCTTGATAGTATACTTGTTTCAATGCTGTTCTCTCTAAACATCCCACCCTCGCCTTCTCCCACATTTAGAACAGTACCTAATCCATAGAAGGTACACAGTATTATTTGAAATGTGCCTTGCACACAGTAACCACTCAATACATTTTCATATATTCTACCTCACTAAATACCCTATTATTTTGCATACAGGAGGGTATTTGCTGAATAAATTCATTTTTTAAAATGAGAAACCTGAGGCTTACTCAGCCAGGAGCAATGTATGAGCTTGGACAACACCACTATTTGGTGACCTCATAAGAACTTAAACATAGCATCCTGACTCCTGGTCCATTGCTCTTTCCTTCCTTTATTCTACTGTTTCCTATGTTTCAAAAAGTGGTAGAGTGATTTGACTGGAAGTGACATCTTTAATGGGGCTTCCCAGGTGGCTCAGTGGGTAAAGAATCTGCCTGCAAAGCAAAAAACACAGGAGACATGGGCTCGATCTCTGAGTCAGGAAGATCCTCTGGAGGAGGGCAAGGCAACCCACTCCAGTATTCTTGCCTGGAGAATCCCATGGACAGAGGAGCCTGGTGGCTTCAGTCCATAGGGTCGCAAAGAGTTGGACACAATTGAAGTGACTGAGCATGCACGTATACACATCTTTAACATGTCTTGGAATGAAATCATCAATTACAGGAACAAAAGCACAGGACAAGAATCCAAGAAGGCCATGCTCTGTGCCCCTGGATTTGCCTCCTAAGGTGCTAGCAGGACAGTTTTTAGCATAAAAATGGTCTGAGAGCTTGTCCCTGGAGACTGATAGGAACAAGGTTGAAGTGACTATTTTGCAGCCTGTGGAGGGAGGGGAGAAGTTGACAGGAGCCAGAACAGGTGGAAGAAGCACTAAAAATGGGCGAAAAATGAGCTAAATTGCAGCTGCTCAGGATAAGCAAGACCATATGGATACAGAGTTGTTCTAGAAACTTAAGGGGCTTCCCTGATGGCTCAGTTGGTAAAGAATCTGCCTGCAATGCAGGAGACCTTGGTTCAATTAGGGAAGATCTGGAGAAGGGATAGGCTACCTACTCCAGTATTCTTGGGCTTTAAGAGTTGTGTGAATTTCCTGACAAGGAGTTCATCCTCAGAAGGGAGCACTGCCCTCCTGCAGTGTGGTACAGGCACGCTGCTTCCACCTTAGCCATTTGTTAAAAGTCTAACAATCCATGAACACAGCAAAGTTTTTCCTGTTTTAGACAGGTCAAGATATATGACAAGGATCTGGAAGTGTAGGAGAGGGAAAGTAATCTCTACTTGTCTAAGTTCCTGACTGAGATTTCCTGTAATAAAAGATAAATTAACAAGAGAAAAATCAACAGAAATTTATTTACATGTAAACCTCAATAACTCCCTGAGATGGCCCAGGTTACCACCTTAAATGGGCTTCCCTGGTGGGGAAGATGGTAAAGAATCTGCCTGCAATGCAGGAGACACAGGTTCAATCCCTGGGTCAGCAAGGTCCCCTGGAGAAGGGAATGGAAACCCATTCCAGTATTCTTAACTGGAGAATTTTACGGACAGAGGAGCCTGGAGGACTACAGTTCACAGGGTCACAAAGATTCAGACATAACTGTGGGACTAACATGTGTGCATGTGTTCCCGAGTACGTGTGCGTGCATACACACACACACACACACACACACACACCACTTTAAATATATCTTCATCTAAACACAAAAGAAAGATGTTAGGGTGAGGATAGGCTAATTAGAGGAAGAAACCAGAAGAAGCATAGTTTAAAAAAAAAAAGCATGGTTTGTTTTACAAATTTAACTCTGAACCTTCTCTGTTAATGTAAGTTTCTTGTAATTTAGTCATCCTTCTCTTCCTGGTACAGGAGAGAAAAGAGAAGCTCTTACAAATGGGATCTTCTTTACAGATGTCAATTTCTCTTACAAAAGGTTAACTTCTACTCTGTTTTCAGAGCATGTCCTGGATCTGCAGTTTCTCAAAATAATCCTATGCTGAAGAGACATATTTGGGGTGTCATATTCTGCTATCTTTCAAAAGCATTTCTGTTATTTAGTCCTAAGGAATAATAGAACCATCTGGAGAGAGCTAGTACTAATACCTCAAGATGTGTGTGTGTCTGTGTGTGTGCATATGCATGTCTGTGTGTGTGTGTGTGTTTGTAGGGGGTGATAGAAGGAGCAAGTAATAGGCAAGAGAGATGTCGAACCCAACTTGGGTAAATTTGTTTTCCCAGGATAATGCATCAGATAATTAAGTCAAAACATAATTTAAGTGACACCAAAGGTGACTATTTTCAGTGGGATCAAACAATATAATCAAGAATTAAATAGCAGCACAGAGTGACTTTTTAAATCAGACTTTAAAAGAGTAAACATAATGGAAGCAAAATTAAAGTAAATGAGGTCCATCTAACTCTCTTTTCTGCACAGAATTGAGGTAATTATGTACAAAGGTAGTGTGATAAGCAATTACACAAAAATAGGCAGAAACACTTCTGGACCTTTCCTTGCCTCTTATAATTCTTTCTTGTACTCCCACGACTCTGCACTTTTCTGATCCTGGGCATCTCTCCCTCTCTAACTGTACTTCTGCTGAATCCTTTCTGACTTCCCTCTCACCTTCGGGATCCAACTGTGGTCCTGCCTGAGCTCAGGCTTCTGAGCAACAGAGGTGACGTGGCATCTTCAAACAGCCTATCTTATAGAGCCCAGAGCCTGGCATTACCACAGTCCAGCTGGAGGGCCTGTCCAAGTTCCTTAACCTCTCTAAATCTTACTAGTTTTATCTTTAAAAATGGGTAAAATAATGTCTACTTTATAAGATATTAATAATGATCACATAGAAAGACAGCTTCTAAAATTCCCACCACCATGTGGGAACAAAATGTAACCTTCTATTATTTCCTCTAAAACTTGGCTGTGCTCAGTCATGTCTGATGCTTTGCCACCCCCAAGGACTGTAGCCCACCAGGCTCCTCTGTCCAGGGGATTTCCCAGGCAAGAATACTGGAGTGGGTTGCCATTTCCTTCTCCAGGGGATCCTTCTGATCCAGAGAGTGAACCCGCGTCTCTTGCATCTTCTGCATTGGCAGATAAATTTTTTACCACTGCACCACGTGGGAAAATCTATCTAAAACTCTGCTAATTTCAAATATTTTTTTCTCTCCTCTATTTTTCACCACACTGAAGTACCCTATTTTTATTTTTACTGTAGCAAAATGCACATAAAGTGAAACTTACCATCTTAAGGATTTTAAGTGTATAGCTCGGTAGTGTGAAGTATACTCACATGGCTGGGCAGCCCATCTCCAGAACTCTTTCCATCTTGCAAAACTGAAACTCTATACTTATTAAACAAATCCTCATTTTAAAGTCCCCTTAGCATCCAGCAATCACCATTCTATTCTCTGTCTTTACGAATTTGACTACTCTGAAAGTGAAAGTGAAGTCGCTCAGTCATGTCCAACTCTTTGAGACCCCATGGACTGTAGCCTACCAGGCTCCTCCATCCATGGGATTTTCCAGGCAAGAATACTGGAGTGGGTTGCCATTTCCTTCTCTAGGGGATCTTCCCAACCCAGGGATTGAACCCGGGTCTCCTGCATTGTAGGCAGAGAGTTGACTACTCTATGTACCTCATAAGTCAAATGACACGGTATTTGTCTTTTTGTGACTAGCTTATTTCACTTAACATAATGTCCCACAGGACTGTGAGGTTGGTGTATGTGTCAGAATTTCCTTCATTGTAAAGGCTGAATAATATTCCACTGTACTATATACCACATTTTGTTTACCCATTCATTCTTTGATAGACATTTGGGTTGCTTACATCTCCTGGCTACTGAGAATAATGCTACTGTATATGTGCATGTTCAAATACCTCTTTGAGACCCTACTTTCAGTTTTGAAGGGGATATACACAGAAGTGGTATTGTTGGAGCCTATCGTAGTTTTGTTTTCAAATTTTTGAAGAACTGCCGTACTGTCTCCATAGCGGTTGCACCATTTTACATTCCCACCAACAGTGTACAAAGGTTCCAATTTTCTACATCCTCACCAGCTCTTGTTATTTCTTTGTTTTTTGAAGGGTAGCCCAACCTAATTGTTGTGAGGTGATATCTGATTTTGGTTTTGATTTTCATTTCCCTAATGATTAGTGATGTTGAGCAGCATTTCCTATGGCTGTCAGCCATTATCATTTTTTTCACATTTTTATTTTTATTAAGTTTTATACCATCATTTCCGATAAACTGTATGAAAACATATCCACTTTTATTCCTCAAACTCTTTTCCAAACTTCCTGCTTTCAGAAAATTTCTCATTTACCCAGACTAGAAGCAGTATCTTTATCATTAACTATTGTAAATGACTCTTCAAGTTCTCACAGTCCTTTCTTTGTAATGACTCTTATTCTCACTAATTTCCCTCCACTCTTCCATCACGCTCCTCATCAGGAACCTGCCGCACTGAGATACTATGGCAGCTTCCTGCACATCCTGCTTTATTTTTCTGCATCAGCTCCTTTGCATCTTCAACACTGTTGCCAAGTTAATTCACTTTTAAAGCATCACAATTATTTTATAATTGGGCCTTCCCTGGTGGCTCTGACAGTAAAGAATCTGCCGACAATGCAGAAGACCTGGGTTCGCTCCCTGGGTCAGGAAGATCCCCTGGAGAAGGGAATGGCAACCCACTCCAGTATTCTTGCCTGGAGAATTCCATGGACAGAGGAGCCTGGTGGGATATAGCCTGTGGAGTTTCAAAGAGTCAGACATAACTGAGCCATTAACATTATATTTTATAATTACTTAGATCAAGAATTAGTAATTACTGTCTACTGCCCACTCTGGATGTTCTTGGAATTTGTTTTTTCCTCATTTGGCAGAAGCATTCTGTTGATAAAATTAAATAATGGTGCTCTTTTTTCAAATCACAGAAAAATTAAGTTGATAACTAATTTTTTTCAATTTTAGACTTTTCTCCTATTTATATTTATTTAGTTTTCAACATATGCCACTGTTGACTTGTGGCAGGTCCTGGAGGATGACAAAATAATGAAAAAGTAATGCATTATTAAAATTAATAGAAAAGCTCAGAAATCATGAAACATTTATTTGGGCAGCTCAGGTGTTTTTTCATCATTGTCATTATAGGTACTTGTTTTATTAATAAGTATATGTCTGGTTTACTACTAGAAAAATACAGTGTAGGCACAGTATAATCATTTTGGGGACTGATAAAATTCCTACACACTTTATAAGAGAGCTAAATGCATCTACATTAACAATTTCCATCACTTAGATGTTTTTCAGGCTGTCTGTTATTGAGCCTAGAAGTTCTTGGAATTTGTTTTTGAGTTCTTTTGGCTGGTCTAATAATTAAATTGACACAAGACATATTAACAGGAGAAAAAAAATAAATTTGTATGTACAGAGATCTCGTAGAAATAGGACGTAAGGGGTGGCCAAAGCAGGAAGCTTTTATAATTTTTAGACAAAGACAATAAATCTGTGAGGAATTGACAAGACAAAGAAACCTAGGCTTGAGTGCTGAATTAGTGAAGATTCTAAACAGAGTTTGGGCTTGTGGTAGTAAGTTGGTAAAGAAGTAAAATGGGTCAAGAGTTGTTCGTACATTCTTTTGGGGCCTTGAGTTTCTTATCTCTGGTGGTAGAGATGTCTCCCCTCTTCCAAGTTCTAGGAAGGTAACTTTCACATAGATTTATTTTCTGTGTTCAAGGAGACTGAAGGGAAGAGCAGAGCATTCTTCTTGCACTGGCTGTTTCTCAAGTAACTTGAATGAGAAACAATCAATATATCATCATGGCATAATTTGGGGTGGCTTTCCCTGAGTTTCAACACTGACATCTGACGTATTTAATAATCCATGACCCAATAATTAATTCTGGACACTTCAACTTGTAAAGAGAGTCTCTTTTAAAAGATGCCTAGGATTTCCCTGGTTGTTCAGTGGTAAAGAATCTACCTGCCAATGCAGGAGACATGGGTTTGATCCCTGGTCCAGGAAGACCCCACATGCAATGGAGCAACTAAGTCTATACACCACAACGATTGAGCCTGTGCTCTAGGGTCTAGGAGCTGCAACTATGGAGCCCATGTGCCACAACTACCGAAGCCTGCATGCCTTTGAGCCCATGCTCCACAACGAGAGAAGCCACTGCAATGAGAGGCCTGCACACTGCAACGAGGCAACTTGAGGATAACCCCTACTCTCTGAAACTAGAGAAAAGCCCACACGGAAACTAGAGAAGACCCAGCACAGCCAAAAATAAATAAAACTTAAAAAAAAAAAAAAGATACCTAAACTTGTTTACAATTATCTCAGTTTGGAAAATTGGCAGAAAGGGGAAGCAGCTGCTAGTTAGCTCATGTTCAGAGAAAATTTTCCACAGAATTTTCCTTTGAGGATCCCCCTTTGGGGTATAAGAAATCACAGAATCAAGATAGTATGGTATTAGTATAAAAACAAACACATAGATCAATAGAATAGACCAGACAGCCCAGAAGCAAATCCATACATATAAGGCCAATTAATTTATGACAAAGAAGCAAAAAATACACAATGGAGAAAAGACAATCCCTTTAATAAATGGTGTTGGGAAAACTGGACAGAAACAAAAACACTATCTTATACCATACACAAAAATTAACTCAAGGTGGATTAAAAACTTGAACATAAGAACTGAAGCCATAAAACTCCTAACGAAACAGAGACGGTAAGCTCCTTGATGTCAGTCTTGGTGATGATTTTTTGGATTTGACACCAAAAGCGGAGCCAAAAAAAAGTAAAAATAAGCAAGTGGGACTACATCAAACTAGAACACATCTGTATAGCAAAAGAAATCACTAACAAAATTAAGAAACTTACTAAAGAGAAAAATATGTTTAAAAATATATTTGCTAAGGAATTAATATCCCCAAATGTATAAGAACTCATTCAACTGAATAGCAAAAAGCCAAACACTTGTTATTTCTTGTCTTTTTAATAGTACTTTTTCTGATAGATGTGAGGTGATATCTCACTGAGGTTTTGATTTGCATTTCTCTGATGATTAGTGATATTGAGCATCTTTTAATGTACCTACTGACCGTCTGTTTGTTTTTGTTGGGAACATGTCTATTTAGATTCTCTGCCCAATATTAAATAGAAGTGTCTGGGCTCATCTTCATTACTGCAAAGCAGAGAGTGAAGGACCTATTTGGTGCTGAGCTACGTTGATGATTATTGATAATTGGCATAGTCAACTCCTTTGACTTCAGTCTCTACATGCAGAGAGACTTCTATACCCATTTGAACTTCTGTACAGCAAGAAAACAACCAGAGAGATAGATAGATAAGCAGCATGGCTGAATAAGACACACTGTCATGAATAAGATAATCGTCATCCTCCCACACACACACACATATTTGGCATCCATTCACAGATAAAAGTGCCTTTGTGGGAGCTGTGGGATCTAACACCATACACTAAGGGACCTAGAAAACCCATAGTCCTGCCTATGAACACTGCAAGGGCTTGTGAACCAGCTCCAGCCCTTCATGGCTGTAGTCTAGGGGCTATCTTAGGCAATCACCCATAAATAAGAAAAGCTTTGTGGAAGTCAAGGTCCTAGTGGAGACGTACCAACACATCACTGAAGCAGAAAATATAAGTTTGGATACAATAGAGAGGGTGAAAGGAGCAGTCAGACTTTACCTACACCACCCTGTCCCCAAGGTGGCATAGCCTGGGACTAAGAAAGTCATTCTCAGCCCATGGTTTCTCTAGTAAGAGAAATGGAGAGCAGGTGAGTGAGCACGTAGCTTCCCAAGCTGTGTGAGACAATGCCAATGGAGCATGTTTCTCTCTCACTCTACCCAAACTAATAAATCATGAGGTGCCTGATGAGGTGGTGGGGAAAGGCTGGGAGAGTGGCAGACGGATCTCTCAGAGGGCATTAAAGGGGGCAGATCCTATTAACTGTATCACAAACTCCATCAAGAGGCCCATCCTCAAGCCAGTGGGGATGCATTCCCCACATGTCCTGCCAACTGACCCGTGGGGACACTTGAGCTCCAATGCTCTGTGTGCCTCACCCTCAAACACCTTCACCTAGCTCCCTGTGTATGCTCCAGAAAACAGAATTGAGGGTAAACTTTGACAGACAGCTAATGAGCACACACCAAAAGTCAGCTAGAATCTGTGGGTCAGGAAGGGACCACAAAAATGAATACCACCACCCTTTGTAAAGCAAGAGGGAGGCTGTCAGCAGCTGACTGGGTGCATTGCAGAACTGAGAGAAGACATGTAACCTTAAGAATTCTGCCACAAGAGGGAGCAGAAAGTGTGGAGCAGGCGTATTCATAGAAAGTCTGGGAAAGCCTCAGAATCTTTAGCAGGGCTGATGGAAAGTATTTCTCCCCTAAAAGCAGTGAGTGAAGACTTGAGAAGGTGCCTTCAAATGTAAGGACAGCCATGCAAAACTCCAAGGAATATAAAAATACCAAGAAAGCATGTCACCGCCAAAAATAATCTTTCAGAAATCAGTACCAAAGACTTGGAGATCTGTGACTTTCTTGATAAAGAATTCAAAATGGCTGTTTTAAGAAAGTTAAATGATCTACAAGAAGACACAGAAAGATAATTCAACAAAATCAAGAAAATTATACATGTACAAAATGAAAAGTTTAACAAAGAGAAATCATATAAAGGAAGCAAACAAAATTTCTGGAGTGAAGAATACTAATGAATGAAATATGAAATGAAAAAAACAGTATAGAACATCAACAGTAGTATGGACAAGGCAGAAGAAAGAATCAGTGAGTAAGAGGACATAAATTTTGAAATTATCCAGTTAGAGGACAACAAAGCAAAAAGAATGAAAAGGGGCAAAGAAAGTCCACGTGACTTATGGGATACTATCAAAAGATTTCCAGAAGGCAGAAACCTTATCTAAGAAATGGTGGTGGAGAGCTTTCCAAATCTGAGAGATATTTGGATTTCCAAGTTCACAAAGCTTGTAGGTCACCAAACAAACTCAGCTTAAAGAGATGCTCATTAAGCCACATAAAAATAAAAGTATCATAAATCAAGCCGAAGAGAGAATCTTAGAATTAGCATGAGAAACAAAGCTGGTAACTCAAAGGGAATCCCAATAATTAACCTAACAATAAATTGATTTAATTATCCAACTAAAGACAGAGTGGCTGAATAATTTTTTTTAAAAGACCCAATAATTAACTGCCTACAATAAACTCATTTTTTAAGCTTTAAGGACACACAGAGGCCCAAAATGAAGTATAGAAAATGATACTTCATGCAAGTGGAAATGAAAAGGGAGCAGAGCTAGCTATACTTATATAGGGAAAAATATGCAGTAAGCCAAAAACTGTAACAGTAAGCAAAGAAGGTCATTACATAATAATGAAAGTGTCAAATAATCAAGAGGTTGTAACAACCATAAATATATATGCACTCAACATCAGAGCACCTGCTTATTAAGGAAACACTAGGAGATTTCAAGAGAGAAATAGACAACAATATAATAATAGTATGGGACTTCATACTCCACTTTCAACAGTGGGTGGATCATTCAAACAGAAAATCAATAATGAAACATTTGACTTGAACTATATTTTAGACTAAATGGACCTAACAGACATATATACACAACATTCCAGGTATTCCATTCTGTGCAGCAGAATATACATTCTTCTCAAGTTCACAGGGAACATCTTCCAGGACAGATCATGTGACAAGTCATAAAAAGTCTTAGAAAATTTATGAAAATTAAAGTCACAATAAGTATCTTTTACAATTTTTATAAAATTAGAAATTTATAGAAGAAGGAAGCTAGAAAATTTGCAAATGTATGGAAATTAAATAATACACTTCTGAACAACCAATGGATCAAAGAAGAAATCAAATGAAAAATCAAAAAATATCTTGCAACTAATGAAAACGGAAAGACAATATACCCAAACTAATAGGATATTACAAAAGGATCTCCAAAAGGGATGTTTATAGTGATAAAAACAACATCAAGACAAAAGAAACATCCAAATAAACAACTTTACACATTTCAAGATTAATAAAATGAAGAGCTCATTTTTTGAATGAACAACTGACAAATCTTCAGCTAGACTAAGAATAAAAGAAATTGCTTCAATAAATAAAGTCATAAATGAAAAAAGAGGCTTTGCAACTGATGCACAGAGATATGAAGAATCATGAGACTATTTATGACAATTATAGGCCAAAAAATTGGATAATCTAGAAGAAATGGATGAATTCCTAGGAACATACAACTTACCAAGATTGAATTATTAATATGAAGAAGTAGGAAAATCTGATCAGACAAATCTCAAGTAGACAGATTTAATTAACAATCACAACCTACAAATGAACAAGTTCAAGACCAAGCGGTTTCACTGCTGAATTCTACCAAATGTTTAAGGAAGAATTCCAGTTGAGCTATTTCAAATCCTGAAAGATGATGCTGTGAACGTGCCAGCAAATTTGGAAAACTTGGCAGTGGCCACAGGGCTAAAAAAGGTCAGTTTTCATTCCAATCCCTAAGAAAGGCAATCCCAAAGAATGTTCAAACTACCGCACAATTGCACTCATCTCACACGCTAGTAAAGTAATGCTCAAAATTCTCCAAGCCAGGCTTCAGCAGTACGTGAACCAAGAACTTCCAGATGTTCAAGCTGATTTTAGAAAAGGCAGAGGAGCCAGAGATCAAATTGCCAATATCTGCTGGATCATCGAAAAAGCAAGAGAGTTCCAGAAAAGCATCTATTTCTGCTTTATTGACTACGCCAAAGCCTTTGACTGTGAGGATCACAATAAACTGTGGAAAATTCTGAAGGAGATGGGAATACCAGATCACCTGACCTGCCTCTTGAGAAACCTGTATGCAGGTCAGGAAGCAACAGTTAGAACTGGACATGGAACAACAGACTGGTTCAAATAGGAAAAGGAGTACATCAAGGCTGTATATTGTCACCCTGCTTATGTAACTTACATGCAGAGTACTTCATGAGAAACGTTGGGCTGGAAGAAGCACAAATTGGAATCAAGATTGCAGGGAGAAATATCAATCACCTCAGATATGCAGATGACACCACCCTTATGGCAGAAAGTGAAGAGGAACTAAAAAGCCTCTTGATGAAAGTGAAAGAAGAGAGTGAAAAAGTTGACTTAAAGCTTAACATTCAGAAAACTAAGATCATGGCATTTGGTCCCATCACCTCATAGGAAATAGATGGGGAAACAGTGGAAACCGTGTCAGACTTTATTTTTTTGGGCTCCAAAATCACTGCAGATGGTGACTGTAGCCATGAAATTAAAAGATGCTTATTCCTTGGAAGGAAAGTTACGACCAACCTAGATAGCATATAAAAAGCAGAGACATTACTTCGCCAACAAAGGTCCGTCTGGTCAAGGCTATGTTTTTTCCAGTGGTCATGTATGGATGTGAGAGTTGGACTGTGAAGAAAGCTGAGCACTGAAGAATTGATGCTTTTGAACTGTGGTGTTGGAGAAGACTCTTGAGAGTCCCTTGGACTGCAAGGAGATCCAACCAGTCCATCCTAAAGGAAATCAGTCCTGAATATTCATTGGAAGGACTGATGCTGAAGCTGAAACTCCAATACTTTGGCCACCTCATGCGAAGAGTTGACTCACAGGAAAAGACCCTAATTCTGGGAGGGATTGGGGGCAGGAGGAGAAGGGGACGACAGAGGATGAGATGGCTGGATGGCATCACCAACTCAATGGACATGGGTTTGAGTAAACTCCGAGAGTTGGTGATGGACAGGGGGGCCTGGCGTGCTGCGATTCATGGGGTCGCAAGGAGTCAGACACGACTGAGCGACTGAACTGAACTGAACTGAATACCAATATTTCTCAAGCTCTTACTAAGACATTGAAGAGGAGACAACATTCCCAAACTTCTTTTATGAGGCCAGCATTACCCTGATACCAAAGCCAGATAGGGACACTACAAGGAAAGAAAACTACAGGTCAATATCTCTGATAAATATAGATGCAAAAATTATCAACAAGTTGTTAGCAAACTGAATCTAATGGCACATTAACAAGACTGTACACCCTGATCAAGAGTTTATGCTGGAGTGCAAAGAGAGTTAACATGCCTAAATCATTAAATATGATAAACTATACTAGTAAATTTTAGAATGGTTTTCCTCAAAAGATAAGGGATATCAAGTGTTAGCAGGATATACGGAAAAGGGAACACTTGTGCCCTGTTAGAGGGAATGTAATTGGCACAGCCACTATAGAAAACATTAAGGCAGTTCCTCTTATTTAGAATTTAAAAATAGAACTACTATATGGAACTATCATATGATCTGGTAATCTCACTTCTGGTCATATATCCAAAGGAAATGAAATCGAGATATATTTAATAGAAGAGATAGTTGCACTCTCATGCTTAACACAGCATTATTCATAATAGCCAAGATAAGGAAATAATCTACTGATTTAAGAGGCTGTCTACAGATATATGAATAAAGAAAATGTGGCATATATATAGAATGTGTATACATATAATATACTATGCATGCAGGATTTCCTTCTTTCTCATAATAAAATAGTACTCAGCCATAGAAGGAAGGGAATTCTGCCATTTGTGACAATATGGACAGACCTAAAGGACATTATACTAAGTGAAACAAGTCAGAGAAAGACAAATACTGTATCATCCTACTTTTTACATGGAATCTAAGAGGGTCAAACTCACTCTCACCTTCAGAGATGGCCCATACACTGTATGTTAAGTGTGTTTCTCTGTAAATACATCCACTTCTTACATTAACAAACAAATAAACAAATGACCCAAACTCATAGAAACCGAGAGTAGAATGACGGTTCCAGGGTACTGGGGGTGGGGGGGGCGGTAAATGGGGAGATGTTGGTCAAAGAATACAACCTTTAATATAAGATGAGTATGTCCAGGAATCTAATGTAGTTACAGTTAATAAGACTGTATTATGTACTTGAAATTTGCTAAGAGAGTAGATCTCAGTGTTCTCACCACAAAAGAAATGATATTTATATGAACTGGTGGTGTGTTAACTAAGCTTACTATCACAATATATTACATTTATACATAACCTTACATTTATATACTATATATATTACATAATATATAACCTTACATTTCACAATATATAAATGTATCAAATCAATACATTGCACCTCTGAAACTTATACAATGCTATATGTTACTTATATCTCAGTAAAGCTGAAAAAAAACATATATTTCATATAATAAGATGCAACTGTCATAAAGAGTAAAGAAATTCCCCAAAATGGAGATGCATAATCCCAACTGTCAGTAAATCTGTCACTGGCTACATTAAAGATTTCTCAAATGCTCTCACAGTCTCTGTTACCTGAAGTTAAACTTGTAAAGTTAACTTCAAACAACTTGTATAAAAATGAGAAGAAAATGATTAGCTAATGTAAATAAACATGCAACAAGAGGAATATATAAAGTTACTAAGTCCTCATTTCTATAACTGGTCACAAGGCCATCCGTAATTGATTGATATCTATGATTTTCTTCTTCCATAATCCATTCCATGTTCCCACTTCCCCCAACCAACCAGAACTTTAGCTGGTTAATATGATTTGTCTGGGAGAGTAACCCAGATCTTCATTCTCAGAAGTCCGAGTCCTCATTGTCCTGCCCACCCCCCAACCATGTTTTTAAGATCTTACAGGAAACTTAAAAGCTTTCCATTAACCTTTACTTTTGGGAATAGTACTAAGAAGTACCCAAGTGAATCCCCTGGGTTCCAGACCACACCTAAACCTTGCCTCCGTTGTGAGCAGTAACCCAGTTTCCTCTTTGAAATCAATACCATCTCACAGAGTAACCTGTTGGTTCAGTGGTATAAAGAGATCCCAATGGCCAGGTGACAGCCTTATCTTCAATTTAACTCAGCTACTGTTTTATCCCCTGGGAGAAGCATTTCCTTTCTGAGCACTGAGGTCTTCAAACCAGCAGAGCGCAATGCTGCCAGGAAAAGAGACAAAAGATCTACAAGTTCTTAGGTATGATAGTGAAAATGGTTCTCAGTACTTTTTGTACTAAGAACCCACTTGTAGAAGCAAAAAGTCTGCAAGTGGATTCTTGGTACAAAAAGTACTAACCAAATAAATAAGAAAGCAAATAATTAAGTAAATAAACAGGACTTCCTCAAAATTGAAAACTCTTGCTGCATTTGAGAAACTATTAAAAGAATGAAGGGACAAGCCACCCACTGTGGGAAAATATTTACATTCCCTTGATTATTAAAGGGAGTAATAATATTTATTATTATTACTTCTTTGTGTGAGAAAGTTACTTAGCCATGTCTAACTCTTTGCAACCTCATAGACTATACAGTTCATGGAATTCTCCAAGCCAGAACACTGGAGTGGGTAACCTTTCCCTTCTCCAGGGTATCTTCTCAACCCAGGGATCAAACCCAGGTCTCCCACATTGCAGGTGAATTCTTTACCAGCTGAGCCACAAGGGAAGCCCTATTATTACTTATGTATAACACACTTTTGTGAGTGTCTGTTCTAACCTTTTAGTTGGATTCTTTGCCTTTTTAGGATTGAGCTATAAGAGTTATTGTTATATTCTGCATTCATATCCTTTATTAGATGCATGTATTATAAACACATTTTCTCAATTTGTAACTTGCCTATTTTTGAGTGTCTTGATGAGCACAGATTTTTATTTTGATAAAATACCATTTATGATTTTTTTCCTTGTTGGTTAGTGTCTTTGGTGCTCTCTGTAAATAATTTTTTAAAATATCAAATTTATAAAGATATTTTCCTGCATTTTCTTCTACAGGCAATGTAGTTTTAGTTTTAATGTTCAGTGCTAAGGTCTTTCAGAGACTTTTAAGTGAAAAGATGACATGAACTGGTTTGTATTTTAAAAGGAGCACTCAACAAGTTGCCTGAATGCTATTAGGGGCAATGATGGCAATAAGTGATCAGTTATAAGATCCCTGCAATAATCTAGATGAGAAATTTGTTGGCTTTGACCAATAAATTTATGATTAGTAGGAGATCTGGTGAGGTGTGTTTGAATTGGGGATATACTTTAAAAGATAAATTTCCTGATGACAAATAGGATGGGGATATGAGAGGAAAAAAAGATGATCAAGATGATGACAATTTTCTGGCCTGTGCAACCGGAAAGATAAATTACTATTTTAATGTGCTGAGAAAGATTGGTGAGTGAAGGTGGAAAGGAATCAGGAGTTACATTCTGGATGTATCAGTTTACAGGTGTTCATTAGACATTCAACTGGGCATAACAACCTGGAGTTTAGTGTTGAGATCCAGGCTAGAGGGTTTCTGAGAATGTGGACGATGATCAAAGCCGTCAGATTATTGTTTTTAGTTTTCTCAAGTATAGTTGTTTTATAGCTTTGTATTAGTGTGTACACCAAAGTGATTTGGTTATACATGTATATTTACATTCTTCTTAATATTCTTTTCTATTATGGTTTATTACAAGATATTGAATATAGTTTTCTGTGCTATACAGTAGGATCTTGTTGCCTATCCAGTCTGTATATAATAGTCTACAGCTAAAGCCATCAGATTAGATGTCTGATATATATTATTAATATATATATATAATATATATATTAATATAAATAACAACGAGGGATGAGCTCTGAGTTCTAGGGCACTCAAATATAAGAAGTTAGGAAAAGAAGAAAAGTCAGGAAAGGTGACTGGAGACTGAAAACAAGTAACATTAGGACAAAAATCAAGCTTCCCAGGTGGCGCAGTGGCTAAGAATCCACCTGCCAATGCAGGAAACATGCATTCAATCCCTGGGTCGGGCAGATCCCCTAGAGTAGGAAATGGCAATCCACTCCAGTATTCTTACCTGGAAAATCCCATGGACAGAAGAGCCTGCTGGGCTATATAGTCCATGAGGTCGCAAAGAGTCAGACACACCTGAGTGACTGAGCACAGGTCAGGACAGGACAAAAGTCAAGAAGGTGTGGTGTCTTAAAAGTGAAGTACAGAAAGTCTTTCCATAAAGAGTGATCATGGTGGCAAACGGTAAAATGTCAAATAAGGTCATGACTGAGAACTGATCGTTGGATTTGGTTACATGGGGGTTACAGATGCCGTGACAAGATCAGTTTTGGTGGAAGAATAGTGTATAGCATCTAACATGGAGGGAGAAACCAGAAAAGGGCTGGGAGATTGTGAGAAAGACAACATCTCCAAAAGATCAAAAATAGTAATAATAATTGTAGGGAATAAGGGATCACAAGAGCTGATGGACAGAATATTGTCAGAGACTTTAAGGCTTCAGGGAGGAAAGCCATTCTGGACCATGACAACTGTCAGAGTGTGGCCGTGGGTTGACTCATCGGACTTAAGTGGAGCTGAAGGACTTTGGAGCTGAGGAATTAAACACTGTGAAGCCCAGTCTTGGATGAGTTCTACACACGGACATTGATGCTGCCTGGTGTTGTGGAAGAGCGAGGCCTGAAGCCAGCAAAGCAAGGCCAGGTCTCAGCATGGGCTTTGGGCTGAGTAGGAGGGCCACGCTGCCCCACGAAGGGAACGACCCTGTACCGTGTGACTGCAGCCAAAACACACACCAGCCACTCTTCCTACCCCGTTACCAGGATGGAATGTATGAGGAACAAAGCAGCTGCTCAGAATTTTAGGGATTTACGGAAAAGAACAAATGTATTCTGTCGTGTGGGCTGCATCACGCCATTCCTCAATGTGCTGAGATAAGTGATTCACGGGTATGAATCACCAGTGACATCTGTCACCCTGGGCCTCTGAAGCTGCTGTGGGTTCATATTGAGGTTGACCTCTTGCTTTTATGTCCCTGTGTGTAGGCTGTGTGTGTGCGTGATGGCACACGTGCACACACATGCACACTCATTGTCATATCATTATAAATTAAGGAGTTCAACACATTTAAATTTAAAATCATTGCGAATGAAAAAAAAAAAACAAACCATGTCAAAGGAATCTGAGTGCTCAGATTTGACTCTCTTTCCTATCTTTCTAGAAAAGAGCTGTTAACAAAACCTGACTCTTGAGCCATTCTCTGGTCTTCTCCTGAGTGAAACTCAAGATAGTGTTTCAGGTGGCTACATGACTGATTCCTTGCCTTTTAAAATAAGAATAAAATAGACTGTTTCATTCACTTTGAATAGGGCATAAACTTCAGTTTCCCTGGACTTGGAACTCAACATTCTAAAATGAAGACCATGGCATTTGGTCCCATCACTTCATGGCAAATAGATGGGGAAACATTGGAAACAGTGACAAACTTCATCTTATTGGGCTCCAGAATCACTGCAGATGGTAACTGCAGCCGTGAAATTAAAAGATGGTTTCTCCTTGGAAGGAAAACTATGACAAACCTAGACAGTGTATTTAGAAGCAGAGACATTACTTTGCCAACAAAGGTCCATCTAGCCAAAGCTATGGTTTTTCCAATAGTCAGGTATGGATGTGAGAGTTGGACTATAAGGAAGGTTGAACGCCAAAGAATTGATGCTTTTGAACTGTGGTGTTGGAGAAGACTCTTGAGAGTCCCTTGGACTACTACTAGGAGGTCAAACCAGTCAATCCTAAAGGAAATGAATCCTGAATATTCAATAGAAGGACTGATGCTGAGGCTGAAACTCCAATACTTTGGCCACCTGATGCAAACAGCTGACTCATTAGAAAAGACCCTGATGCTGGAAAAGATTGAAGGCAGGAGGAGAAGGGGATGACAGAGAATGAGATGGTTGGATGGCATCACTGACTCAACAGACATGAGTCTGAACAAGCTCTGGGAGTTGGTGATGGACAGGGAAGCCTGGCGTGCTGCAGTCCATGGGGTCACAAAGAGTCGGACCTGACTGAGTGACTGAACAGTAACAACAAAGCATCCCATAGAAGCACCTGGGATCATCTGAGACCACAGGAGATGTCACATCAAAGCCATAAATGACCAGTATCAGGTGCTTACATTAAAACCACTTATGCACAAAAACTGGGAGAACTAGTCCAAATCCTTAATCCCATTCTAGGCACCCATGACATCTTTGGTTCCTACACCTGCCCCCATATCACCTGGAGGATTTTTACATTCTGTATGTAACACAACCCCAGAGAGCACAAATGTCAGCATCACTGTGACAGTGAATGGGTGGAGGAGGAGAGAAGCTCCCTGAGTGATGTGCTTCTCATACACACACACACACACACACACACACACACGCACACACACACACACACACACACACACACACTCCAGCTTGGAAACCCAGGGCAGAGGGCCCAGAAGCCCTTCAGAAAGGAAAACATTTTTTCTAAGTTTGGACCAGCCAATTCCAATTTAAAACTCTTCTGAGTTCCAAAACAACGGTACGAAGGAGTCGGGGTGGCCAGAGCTCCAGGCCATGCCTTCTGACCTCAGAGGGATTAACAGAGCCCTGCGCCTGCCATGGATAGCCAATTCTGGAGGTGCTCAACCCCAGGAGGTGGAGGTCCTCACACCTCTTAGATTCTACAGCAGTGTCACTGGAAGGGTGACAGGTCTACTTGTTATGTTGTGTTTTCTTTCCATTTTAAAATCAAATAGTTACGCATGTATCTATGTTAGTATGTGTTTCTGCAGGATGTAGTAAAAGATGTTTCAGGGTCACTCAGAAAGTTTCATCAAAGTAAACAGCTAACCTTTCCCCTACCAGCACCTAAGATGCCAGGATTCTGATTCAATCATTCTGAGGTGGCGTCTGGACATAGTCCTTTGATTAAAAAAAGCCCAGGAAACTCTGATACCACCCCCTCCAGTTGCGAGTATCAGTGATAAAATATCCATGGGGCCCTACCTATCTATTCGCAAGCCATTTGTTTAAAGTTAAAGCAACTCAGAACTCTTCCAGGCATGGCAGGAGCATTCAGTCCTCAAGAAGCATCCATGTCACCTGTTAATATTTTTCCACCGAAGCCCACATATCACCTGCTTTAGTCTCACTTGCTGTCCCTGCATTGCTTTAATCCTCACTCTGTCTTATTCATTGCCTTTCTGCCTCTTCTGTCTCTTATTAGCTGCTGTGGATGATTCAGGACTCATCAGCATAGCATTCAGGAAGTCCGCATTTGCCACCGCCTTATTTATTTATTTTTTTTCTTAAGAAATATACATGAAGTTCACTTTATTATTTTTTTTTTTGTAGTGGTTCTTGCCATACATTGACATGAATCAGCCATGTATTTACATGTGTTCCCCATCCCGATCCCCCTCCTGCCTCCCTCTCCATCCCATCCCTCTGGGTCTTCCCAGTGCACCAGCCCTGAGCACTTGTCTCATGCATCCAACCTGGGCTGGTGATCTGTTTCACCATAGATAGTATACTTGTTTCAATGCTGTTCTCTCAGATCATCCCACCCTCACCTTCTCCCACAGAGTCTAAAAGTCTGTTCTGTACATCTGTGTCTCTTTTTCTGTCTTGCATATAGAGTTATGGTTACCATCTTTTTAAATTCCATATATATGCGTTAGTATACTGTATTGGTCTTTATCTTTCTGGCTTACTTCACTCTGTATAATGGGCTCCAGTTTCATCCATCTCATTAGAACTGATTCAAATGAATTCTTTTTAATGGCTGAGTAATATTCCATGGTGTATATGTACCACAGCTTCCTTATCCATTCATCTGCTGATGGGCATCTAGGTTGCTTCCGTGTCCTGGCTATTATAAACAGTGCTGCGATGAACATTGGGGTGCACGTGTCTCTTTCAGATCTGGTTTCCTTGGTGTGTATGCCCAGAAGTGGGATTGCTGGGTCATATGGCAGTTCTATTCCCAGTTTTTTAAGAAATCTCCACAGTGTTCTCCATAGTGGCTGTACTAGTTTGCATTCCCACCAACAGTGTAGGGGGGTTCCCTTTTCTCCACACCCTCTCCAGCATTTATTGCTTGTAGACTTTTGGATAGCAGCCATCCTGACTGGCGTGTAATGGTACCTCATTGTGGTTTTGATTTGCATTTCTCTGATAATGAGTGATGTTGAGCATCTTTTCATGTGTTTGGTAGCCATCTGTATGTCTTCTTTGGAGAAGTGTCTCTTTGGTTCTTTGGCCCATTTTTTGATTGGGTCATTTATTTTTCTGGAATTGAGCTGCAGGAGTTGCTTGTATATTTTTGAGATTAATCCTTTGTCTGTTTCTTCATTTGCTATTATTTTAATGCCCCCCATCCCCCACCCACAAACATGCCTCTCTAGGGCCTTTAGCTCTTTCACTGTGATTCTCTGGCTGCCTGTGTTTCCCACAAGGTGCAGGGAAGGGGCTGGGCTGAGGGGTCCTCCCCTTGTTGGCCACACTCTGTCCTGCCTGGGCTGTCCCCGCCCCTCCCTGCCGTCCTCATCATCTCCACTAGGTGCTCCTGCTTCTCTAGGCACCACTGCAGACAGCAGTGGTTCTCACACTTTTTTTTCTTTTTAGTTCTCAGACTTAAACGTCATCAGAATTCCCTATGGAATTGTTAGAACAGACCCCTTGGCCCCCACCTCTGGATTTTCTGATTTCTAAGTCTGGGGTGGAGCCCAAGAATTTGCTTTCCTAACAATTTCCTAGACAATGCAAATGCCACTGGTCTGGGGACCACACTTTGAAAACCACTGGTGAAGAGGCAAGGACAGGTTTAGACAGCAAGCTCAGTTGGGCTCCATTAAAAGTGTAGCCACCGGCCACTGAGTGACCCAGACAACTTATTTGCCTTCTGAGAGACTCAGTTTTCTCAGCTATAAAAATAAGACAGTAATAACCTCGCAGAGCTGTTGTAAGGATTAAATGAGACACTGTCTCCTGGCCTCTGTTAAAAGCAGAATTTTTATTTTATTTTTTACATATATATTCTTTCCTATATTCTTTTCCATTATGATTTATCAGAGGATATTGAATCTAGCTCCCTGTGCTACACAATAGGACCTTGCTAATATACAGTAAGACCTTTATCCATTCTATATATAATAGTTTGCATCTGATAACCCCAAACCCGCAATACTTCCCTTCCCTGCCACCAGCCCAGGCAACCACAAGTCTGTTCTCTATGTCTGTGACTCTGTTTCACAAATAACTTCATTTGTGTTGTATTTTAGATTCAACACGTAAGTGAATCATATGGTATTTGCCTTTCTCTCTCTGACTTACTTCACTTAGTATAATCATCTCTAGATCCATCCATGTTGCTGCAAATGGCACTATTTCATTCTTTTAATGGCTTTGCATACATGTACCACATCTTTTTATCCCTTCTTCTGTCAATGGACATTTAGGTTGAGAAACAGAATCTATGAAATGAGATTAGAAGACTGAGCACCCCAGTCATTACTAGCCATGCAAGGAGCACTGGCCACCAATGCCATTGTTTAAGGCAATCTGGAATGAGTGGCCTTGGCTCATGTGGGTAACCACTTCAGTGCACAAAGTGGCAGGACTAGGTCCCCTTCCCCCGACACTTAGGCTCTCTAGAATGTACTGTATAGGGATTCCCTGGTGGTCCAGTGGTTAAGACTGTGCTCCCCCTAAGGCAGGGGTCACAGGTTCAATCCTTGATCAGGGAACCAAGGTCCTGCACACCACACAGCACTACCAAAATAAATAAAATAAGTAGATGTTATCTGCTTGAAGGAAAAATTATGAGGTACAAAGAAAAAAAATGTTATGTACTGTCTAAATAGAGAAGGAAAGAAAAACCACTTTCCTCTTCCTGGTTCTCATTCTCCTCCCTCCCTTACTCAAGCCATTCAATCTGGAATCCCATGGCTAATTCCAAGGGGTACATTTTGTTCTTAGAAGGAATGTATTGGGCTTGCGTTCCTGTGCTCAGAAGAGAGTGTAGTCTAATGGGTAAGAGGTGGGAGTGGCAGGGAGGTGGGTTCTATTTAAAGCCTCCCTACTGACTCACTGAGGCATCCTAGGGAAATGGCTTCATTCCTCTGGGCCTTGGGTTTCCTCTCATTAAAGGGAGGAGAGCTATCTCCTTAGTAGGGCATGCCTGAGAACAGGGTAGTTAATGTGAGAAGCACTTGGAGGTGGAGAGGTATGTGGTCATAGCAAATACGGAATCTGGAGAGGGACATTCTTTCTCTGCCTTCTCCTATGTATTACAAAATGCCTACCTCTGGCCAGTCAGGCTGGTCAAGGCTCTATCCTGACCCATCTGAAGCCCTGACCTTGGGAAACAGTGGAAATAATGAGAATTTTGCAAGCCCTCCTGTTGAAACAGCATTCCCCTCTCTTCCTCCTCTCTGAGGTTTGGGGGAGGCAGACTTGGGGGACTAGGATAGCCCCGGCCCAAGAGACTGAAATAAGATATCTGGACATGCCTCAGTCTGTATCCACCTTGGACCTGGGGCCAGAGCCTGCCCGACTCAAGAGTTTAAAAACACTAATGATATCCAACACCCCTTCCAACTCTTTGACACCCCAAGGCTCCATAACTCTGAACCATGAGGTCTTTCCCAGCATGGTCAAGAATTCAAGGAACAGAACTGCAGCTCTGTTCCCACTAAGAGACACGTCACCTGCACTCAGTCCTTTCTGCCTTCCCCTGGCGAGGTTCTCTGCGTTGTCTTACTAGTTTGCCTGGAGGTTTTTGAGTCCCCACTTGCCTCAGTCTGGAGACTAGCCTGGACCTGGGAATTGGAGTACACAAGTTCTGCCTTCAAAGTTCTTACCTCTAAAAAAAGAAATCAGGAAGCGCTCTTCTTTCTACTCAGTGGGTGTAGTTTTAGAAGAGTCCAGAAAAACTTATATAAAGTTTAAATTTATGTGCTTAATGGCTGCACAGGAGCACAGTGAACCCTTCTGAGGAGTTTGGAAAGACCTTCAGAGAACAGAAGGGAAGAAAAAAGAAGCTCTTACTAATAAGGCAACAGAAAGGAGAAATGGCGGCGGGGCTTTATTGATTCATCTTGCAGGTACCAAGTGAGTTGCTTCACATACATCTGCTTACCCTCTATCAATCTCATGAAGTAGATTTTTTTTTCCACAAGTTAAAGTTAAGCACAGTTGGGCATAATAAATTTCCTTATGCTCCCAGAGCTAGTTCGTGGGAGGGCCAGCACTCCAGTTGATGTGGTCCGGACTCTAATGCAATGCCTCCGGAAGACAGGTCATCTGATCTGGTCTCAAACAGTCACTAAGGTTTTCCCTGGAAGAGAACGGGCAGTTTCCCCAGATCTATAAAGGAGGCTAAATCAACAAAGTCCCAGAGGTAAGATTTGGTTAGCAGCCAGGATTTAAGAACTGATGCAGGCACTGTCAGGAAATGACGTAAGAAGGGGACCGGGGAGGGGGCACAGCCAAAGCTCGTGTGTGTCCCTCCAGGCCATGGTGCCATGGAAATGGGAATAACTTCATCCCATTTTTCCCTTTAAAGCTTCTGCTTTGATAGCACTGTGATGGGAAAAGAGGTTTTTTCAGGCATTGATGAAGCATTAATAATATTAGGGAGAGGGAGCAGTAAAGAGATGATGAGAAGTGCAGAAGAGAAATGATGAAAACTTGGACCAACCTCTTGCTCTGCTGTCTGTAACATTTCAGGGACTAGAGGAGCCCTGGGAAAGCCCATGTGTACTTAGAATTCTAAGCATTGTCAGGCTACCTACCTTGGCAAAGCTCCTAGAAACCACTTAATAAGTATGAATTTAATAGATCAAGCCCTGAAGGTCTGCAATTTCCTAGGAGGATGTTTCAGAAGCAGACCCTCCCCTTAAAGCTTCAAAGCTTCTTGGGGATTCCAATCTCCTTCGGAAAGGACCTAGGGAAACTTGATTCAAATTTCTCAGGATTCTTTCAAATCTACATCCTCTGAAGAGAAGGAAGAGCTCTTTCTGGTATTGTCAGGAAAAAGAGTGGCATTCTCAGACACAAACTTCATTCACCTGATAGACAAAAGAGAGCCATGTGGCTTGGAATCAGATCCTTTTTAGACTGTATGGTGTGAGACAAGCAGCTCAAGAGAGTTTGGGCCACAGCTGTCCTCGGAGAAGACAGGGCTTGAGTCCAGGCCACCCAGTGGAGCCAGAGGAAATCTGGAGGGCTGACCGAGGGGATGGTAGCAGATAAGTGATGTCACTGAATCATCACAGCACAGATCAACACGGGGCCATCCTGAGGCTCCAAGGAACCCAGACAGAGGCAAGAAGATGTGAAAAAAGTAGGATACCTGTACATCCACTCATAAACACTGCACTGTCTCCAGAAGTGATCAGAAGATAGAAATGATGACATATCCTGTTCATTTTGAAAATCAAATCACTGGCTTCATCTTTACCTCTGTCAACTGAAGAGGCGGGAAAAAAAAGCACAACCTAAAAGTTGAGAATTATGTTTTATTCAGCAGACTTTCTGGGGACTTAAGCTCAGGAGGCAGCCTCTCAGGTACCTCTGAGGGACTCCTCCAAAGAGGTGCGGAAAGAGCCAGTATATATAGGAGTTTTTGCAACAAAAACTCAAACATCAAAAGATTATAATTAATTAAAGAAAAACAGATCTCTCAAATTAACGAATTTAGTGGGTTTCTATGTAAGAGATGATATAGGAGTTTGTGATCATTGAAATCATTCTTTTGATGTGCAGCTTAACTATCTAGGGCCAGCATTCTGAGATTTCCCATCCTGAATTTCATCATCGGGCACTGCTGGGGGCAGCTGCAGTGGCTGATGGTTGGGGAGTGGCAACATCCTTTGTTTACTGATATAGCAGGTGACATTCTTCATCCACACCTTCATCAAAGAATTAAAAGGAATCCTCCTACACTGTTGGCAGAAATGTACATTGATATAGCCACTGTGGAGACCAGTATGGATGTTCCTTTAAGAACTAAAACTAGAGCTACCATATGATTCAGCAAACCCACTCCTGAGTGTATATCTGGAGAAAACCATAATTTTAAAATATGCATGCACCCCAGTGTTCATTGAAACACTGTATACAATAACCAGGACATGATAGCAACCTAAATATCCATTGATACAGGAATGTGGTACATATATGCAGTAGAATATTATTCAGTCATTAAAAAAGGAATAAAATAACCCCATTGCAGCAAAGTGGATGGACCTAGAGATTATCAAACTGAGTGAAGTAAGTCAGGCAAAGATAAATATACAATAAAACTTATGTATGGAATCTGAAAAAATGATACAAATGAACTTATTTACAAAACAGAAATGGAGTCACAGATATGGAAAACAAGCTTACAGTTATCAAGGGGGAAAGAGGAAGTGCACTGGGAAACTGGGATTGAGATAAACACATCACTATATGTAATACAGATAACTCATAACAACCTACTGTCTAGCATGGGGAACTCTACTCAGTACTCTGTAACGGCCTATGTGGGAAAAGAATCTAAAAAGAGGGGATGTGTTATATGTATCACTTTGTTGTACAGCAGAAACTAAACATCACTGCAAATCAACTATACTTCAATAAAAATTACTTTTTAAAAAGAAAAAGAATTTACTTCTCTCATTCAGCTCTCACCCCACGTCCTTCCCCCCCAGTATTTAGAAGGGCAAGAGGCAGCTTGCACAGACCTCAGAGAGCGGAAGGACCCGAGTGGGTTCTGGTCCCGTCTCTGTCACTTGTGAGCTCCCTGCCCCTGCAAGCTCTGCATTGTCTCTTGATTACGAAGACTGGGAAACCATGAAATGATGGGGTTGGAAGTTCAGGCTGCCCTTTTCAGTCCCTTCCAACCCCAACAATTTCTCCTTTGTCTCAGACTCCCACTCCTCTCCCCCCTGTATTTTCATCTTTATTTTGGTCTTTCTCTGTTTTTTCTTGCTTATAAAATCTAGCCCGTGTGAGTAATGTTCATATGGTTATGAATACAGTTGGTTCTTTGTCATCCATGATAATGAGCTTGGGATCATGTGGATAACCCCAAACTGCGAACACTGCTCATATACACGACTGAGGCATGTTCCAGTGTGACTAACACTCTAATATTTGGTTTGGACTGCATTCATTGAGTATACTTAACTGGTTAGCAGGATGAGCCCAGAGAGATTAACTGGGCAGCCTTGGGAAGAACTAGGATTCGAGAATGGGTACAAACATTGCCAAGTCCCCTCCACCAGCAATGTCTTGTTTATACATTAGACTTTGGTGGATGGTGCAATTAACACTGCAAAGGCCCACGTGTAGAGCACGCCTGAGAATAGGGTGGAAGCTACACTTAGAAAAGGTTGTCACTGGCCAGAGGTTTAAGAAACTGAGAGCCTCAGAACCGCATAAGTTTAGTATCTCAGTTCCAGAGTGGCTCAGTCCGCAAGACTGAGGGCCAGCCCTCCTCTCTGGATTCTGCTGCCCCTTTGCTTCATTTCCTTCTCCAGGGGTTTTTCCAGACCCAGGGATCAAACCCAGATTTCCTGCATTAGTGGCAGATTCTTTACCATCTGAGCCACTAGGGAAGCCAGTAGTGTATATATGTCAATCCCAATCTCCCAATTCATTCCACCCTCAGAGACTGTCATCACATCCATACATGACTACTGGAAAAACTATAGCTTTGACTAGACGAACCTTTGTTGACAAAGTAATGTCTCTGCTTTTTAATATGTTGTCTGGGTTTGTCATAACTTTCCTTCCAAGGAGTAAGTGTCTTTTAATTTCATGGCTCCAATCACCATCTGCAGTGATTTTGGAGCCCAAAAAAATAGAATCAGCTACTGTTTCCCCATCTATTTGCCATGAAGTGATGGGACCAAATGCCATGATCTTAGTTTTCTGAATGTTGAGCTTTAAGCCAACTTTTTCACTCTCCTCTTTCACTTTCATCAGGAGGCTCTTTAGTTCTTTTTCACTTTCTACCATAAGGGTGGTGTCATCTGCATATGTGAAGTTATTGATATTTCTCCTGGCAATCTTGATTCCAGCTTGTGCTTCATCCCGTCCAGCGTTTCTCATGATGTATTCTGCACATAAGTTAAATAAGCCAGGGTGACAATATACAGCCTTGATGTATTCCTTTTCCTATTTGGAACCAGTCTGTTGTTCCATGTCCAGTTCTAACTGTTGCTTCCTGACCTGCATACAGGTTTCTCAAGAGGCAGGTCAGGTGGACTGGCATTCCTGTCTCTTTCAGAATTTTCCACAGTTTATTGTGATCCACACAGCTTCAGCATAGTCAATAAAGCAGAAATAGATGTTTTTCTGGAACACTCTTGCTTTTTCAATGATCCAATGGATGTTGGAAATTTGATCTCTGATTCCTCTGCCTTTTCTAAAACCAACTTGAACATCTGGAAGTTCACGGTTCACATATTGCTGAAGCCTGACTTGGAGAATTTTGAGCATTACTTTACTAGTGTGTGAGATGAGTGCAGTTGTGTGGTAGTTTGAGCATTCTTTGGCATTGCCTTTCTTTGGGAATGGAATGAAAACTGACCTTTCCCAGTCCTGTGGCCACTGCTGAGTTTTCCAAATTTGCTGATGCATTGAGTGCAGCACTTTCACAGCATCATCTTTTAGGATTTGAAATAGCTCAACTGGAATTCCATCAACTCCACTATATAGCTGATTCACTTTGCTGTATAACAGAAAATAACAGCATTCTAAAGCAGCTAAATGCCAATAATTTTTAAAAAATCACAGGGAACACACTAATACCAGAGATAAGCACCCTTAACATTTTGGTTTATTTTTACTCTCTTTTCTAAGTGAATAAAGAGACATGATGAGATAGAGATAAAAAAAAAATAGATGATAGATATTTTGTTCATAGTTTTAGTTTTATAATTCACCATTTCTTTGTAACAATCTTGTAAGCATTTTCATATCATTTAATTTTTCTAATGCTATTTAGTGTGTTTCTGTTACTTTAACTTTAGGCATATATAATAATTTACTAAGCATTTCTACACTATTGAGATTTTGCTTCCATTCTCTACTTATTTTATGTAAAATGGCAATGAAAATCTTCTTACATCAGTATTTCTTTGAATTACTGAGTTTTTCCTCAGAGTATGTTCCTTTAAAAATGAATTTCAGGGCAAAGGGGCACAGAGATTTTTAAGGATCTTGACTAAATGATCAAAAACTTTTTGAGACAAGTGGCAACAATTTATACTTCTATTGGCAGTATAAATAGCATAACCCCTGCTCCTGCTAACATGAACATTTTTTATAATGTTTAATAATTATATGTAGTTATTCATAAAGCAAAAAAAGTGATAATTCTTTTTTTTTTTTTTTTTTTGGTTCTACAACATGCGAGATCTTGATTCTCAGACCAGGGATGGAACCTGCTCCCCCTGCAGTGGAAGCACAGAGCAACCACTGGACCACCAGGAAAGTCTTGATGATTCAATATTTTAATTAGAATTTCCTTGAATTTTGTTTGTAAATATTTTTCATATATTTATAGAACTCTCAACTTATAATCTTTGCCCATTTTTCTGTTGGGTTATTCTTATTTATTCTATGAGCTATTCATATCAACTTTATATGAGCTATATATTTATGTATGCATGCATGCTCAGTTGTTTCCTTGGTGTCCAACTCTTTGCAACCCCATGGACTATAGCTCACCAGGCTCCTCTGTCCATGGGATTCTCTAGGCAAGAATACTGAAGTGGCTTGCCATGCCCTCCTCCAGGGGATCTTCCCAACCCAGGAATCGAACTGGTGTCTCCAGTGTCTCCTGCATTGCAGGCAGATTTTTTGCCTTTGAGCCACTGGGGAAGCCCTATGTTTACGATAAGTACATACATACATATGTGTTTTAAGTTTTACTACCTATGCTTCAAATATTCTTCCTCATTTGATTTTTGTTTTTTAATTTTGTTCATGATTTTAATATTAATTTTTTAATTTAATTGTAATCAAATTTCTGCTTTTACTTTATTATTTCTTCCACATTTTCCAACTTCATCTCCACTGTAAAAAGACTGGAGAATATTTATCCTTGTTTTCTATTAATAATTATTTGGTTTTTAGTAATTATTTTTGTTTTACTTTTTATATTTAACTTTATAATCCATCTTGTGTTTATTTTGCACATAGTATGAGGTGAAAATTTTACTGGAGATCATTCTCCAAACTATTTGCTGACTAATCCATCTGTTCATGACATTTCCATTATCACATGTTAAATTCTCATGCATGCAGTAATGCTGATGCATCACTCAGACTCCCCTATGGGAATAAAGGATTGGTTCTTCGGTTTCAGAAAGATGGCCCTCAGTTGCCAGACCTCTTTTTGGGATTGCCTCAACAGAAAAAAATGAAACAAAACTGTCTTGCCCTGGGTCATATCTTCCAGAGGCAACCCTCATCCAGCAATGGACTGATACCAGAGCATAAAGGTCCAGGCCTCTCCCCCCAGGTCAGGAAAATTCCAAGGGCTGTCCCAGCCCCACAGCTCCCTGTAATGCCAAAGCCCTTCTTGGGACTGATTCACGCCTAAGTTCCTCCCTTTGCCCAATTTCACTTCCATCTTCTTCCATTCTGGCCGATCTGAATAGCGCTCCCTAACCAGTAGACTGCAACCGAATCTCCATTTCAGAGTCAGCTCCAGGCATACATACATACAGCCTTTGACATATATACAGTCCCACAGTCTGTAGCCCACAGTTCCAAAAGTTCAGGAAACAGAGGTTTTTGTTTATAATATTTATTTTGACTGCACTGGATCTTAATTGCAGCTCCCAGGATCTTTTTAGTTGTGGCATGTGCATTTCTTAGTTGGGCTATGTGGGATCTAGTTCTCCGGCCAGGGATGGAACCCAGTCCCCTGCAGTTGGGAACACAGAGTTTTACCCACTGGACCACCAGAGAAGTCCTCCCTCACCACACCAAATTTTTTAATCACAGGTTTGATGCAAACATTCGTTTGGAAACAAAGCATGAGCTGAATCAGTAGGAGACTACTTACCACTTTGATGTAGCTTATTCAGTTTCTTTGCAGAAGATTCTTGTCTAGACCAACTGGAAGAATTAAGTAATTTTTAGGATATAACCAAATCACCTTACTAAAATTCAATTTTTATTTGTTTTTATCTAAGTATAGTTGACATATGATAGTATATGTTTCAAGTGTGTAACAGTGATTCACAATTTTTAAAGGTTTAAAATCCAGATTTTAAATTCCAAAACACATCTAGCCCCAAGAGTCTCAGATGAGGCGCCAAGGACCTATGTTTGAGTACGTTTTGAAACTTACCTTGAGGCATATGTTGTTTTAATGGCAATATCATCATGAAGCATATTGAAACCTAATAGATTAAAGTCTCTCCTTCAGCATTGCTGGGCTTCTTTGGTGGCTCAGACAGTAAAGAATCTGCCTGCAATGCCAGGGACCCAGGTTTGATCCCTGGGTGGGGAAGACCCCTTGGAGTAGGGAATGGCTACCCACTCCAGTATTCTGTCCTGGGAAATCCCATGGACAGAGGAGCCTGGCAGGCTACAGTCTATGGGGTCACAAATAGTCAGACACAACTTAGCAACTAACACTTCAGCACTACTATTCCTTTACAATATAAATTTTGCTATTTGGTTTATTCTTGGCGATAAACTTCAGAATTCTTTTATCAAATTACAACCCAAATTGAGATTTTCACTGAAATAATATTAAGGATAAAAATTAATCTGAGAAGAGTTAACATCTTTAAAGTATTTAACCATCCCATCTAAGAACATGACAAGCCTATTCTTTTGTTCATATTTACTTTTATATAATTAACTGAGCTTTGAAGTTTCTTTGGAAAAGTTCCACATATATTGCAATAACTTTGCTTTGGATTGTTATTCTGAGAGAAGCTAAGAAACTCTTTTTCCCCATTAATTAAGCTTTACTTTTAACTGCTTCTCTGCTATAGACTGAATGTTTGTGCCCTCACCGCCCCCCCCCCCATTCATATATTGAAACCTGACCCCCAGTGTAATGGTATTTGGAGGTAAGGCCTTTGGGAAGTGCTTAGGTCTTGAGGGTGGAGCCCTCATGAATGGAATTAGTGTTCTTATAAAAGAAAGCCCAGAGAGCTCTCTGACCCCTTTTTACAATGTGAGGTCACAGAGAGAAAACAGCTATCTGTAACCAGAAAATGGGACTCAACAGACATTGTATCTGCCAATACCTTGATCTTGAACTTCCCAGCCTTCAGAACTGGGAGAAATAAATGTTTGTTAAGCCTCTCAGTCTATGATACTTTGTTATAGCAACCTCAATAGACTGAGACATTCCCTTTCCAAAATTATACTAAGTCTAACAGTTTTTCAGTTGGATTTCCTTGAATTTCCCTTGTATTTATTTATGTCATCTGCAAATAAGGATAATTCTGTTCTCTCGTAAAATATTCTTGCATTTTCTCTTTCCATTTTCTACCTCATTGTGCTGGACAATACATTTATAACAATACGAAATAATGATGGCAGCAGCAGGAATCCTGGCCAGCTTCCCAAATTTAATTGGAATTGTCCCCAGTGCTTCACTATTAAGCGTTATGCTGGCTAGTATTTTATTACACTTATTCTTAATCTTCTACAGAGGTATTGTGTTCTTAGTTTTCTAAGAGTTTCCTTTTTGTCTGTAAAGAAATATATTATTTTGTTGCATATATATATGTACATATATATTTCTTACATCTGTTGAAATTACCATATTTTGTGTCTTGAAATACTGATGTGTTATAATATATTAGAGCTTCCCTTGTGGCTCAGACCAGAAAGAATCTGTTTTCGATGCAGGAGACCTAAGTCCAATCCCTGGGTTGGGAGATCCCCTGGAGAAGGGAATACCCACTCCAGTATTCTTGCCTGAAGAATTCCATGAAGGAGACGCAGCTGCAGTCCACGCGTAGCAAAGAATTGGACTTGACTGTGTGGCTAACACTGCATATTGGATCCCCTTATAGTAAATCACTCTCAAAGTTTAGGATAGACTCTATTTCATTGTAGCAGGTGAGTTACACTGATTGTTTACAGAAATATAGATTTTCACACACGTTTGTAATTGGGGTCAGTCTATAATAAAAGATCTCACATGTGAGAAAGCAGAAGTATCACCTCAGGAACAATTTAAAAAACAAAGATTATATAATCCAGAAACTGTGGCAGAAGAGAAAGATAAATTTGAGTTCAAATAATTTTAATTCCCTAATAGAAAAAAATGCTTCATAGCCAAAAGACAAATGGAAATTTGTTACAAAAAATATTGAATTGACAGATCAATTCCATATTTTACAAAGTGCTCAAGCAATCAATTACAAAACCAGAAGAAATCTAGTGGTAAAGTAAGCAACAGTTACAAACAAGTAGTTTACAGGAGGAAAAAAAAATCTATAAACAGACAACATAATTTGAAATCATGCCCAACCTCTCTGATAATTAAAGAAATACAATTCATATTTATGATTTAAGCCTATTAAAATAGCAAAATTCTGAATGTTTAATAATGACACCCTGTCCTGGCAAAGATATGGCAAAATAAGCATTTAATATCCCTTTTGTTTCTAGAGAAGGACTTGGCAATGGTTATCAAATTAAAAGTCCATGCATATTAGATCCAGCAATTCTGCTCCTAAGGATTTACCATATGACTCTATTCACAAAATATATGTAAAAGATGCAAAACTAAACCAAAGCAACTAATGTATTAGCCAACAGATGACTAGCTAAACAAATTATATTCATTTTTAAGTTGAAGAATAGTTGATTTCCAATGTTGTATTAGTTTCAGATGTATAACAAAGTGATATATGCATATAAAGTATTCCTTTTAAGATTCTTTCTCCTTATAAAAAAAAAAAGATTCTTTCTCCTTATAGGTTATTACAAAATATTGAGTACAGTTCCCTGTGCTTTATCATAGGTCCTAGTTGGTTATCTATTTTATGTCTAGTAGTGTGTATATGTGTTTTTGATAGAATAATATATTGCCATTAAAAAAATAGATTGATCTATGTGTGCTGATACAGAAACTTTTCAATATAAATTATTAAATGAATCTACTTCCCTTATGGCTCAGCCGGTAAAGCGTCTGTCTACAATGCAGGAGACCTGAGTTCGATCCCTGGGTCGGGAAGATTCCCTGGAGAAAGAAATGGCAACCCACTCCAGTACTCTTGCCTAGAAAATCCCAGGGACGGAGGAGCCTGGTGCAGGCTACTGTCGATGGGGTCGCAAAGAGTTGGACAGGACTAAGCGACTTCACTTTCTTATTAAATGAAAGAAAGCAAGTTGCAAAGAAGTGAACATAGTCTGGACACTCTTGTAGATATATTGAAAGATGGATAAAGATAGATACTGGTATGTACATAATTTTCATTTTTCGTACTAGAATGTTACCTTTGGGGACTGAATTTAAATAAGATGGTACAGAGGGATAGTGTCAAGGACACTTTTCGTTATACTCTCTGTACTGTTTGAATCTGTTTGAATGCCACTTCTATTAAAACTAGTAAAGCCACTATGGAGAACAGTGTGGAGATTCCTTAAAAAACTGGGAATAGAACTGCCATATGACCCAGCAATCCCACTCCTGGGCATACACACCGAGGAAACCAGATCTGAAAGAGACACGTGCACCCCAATGTTCATTGCAGCACTGTTTATAATAGCCAGGACATGGAAGCAACCTAGATGCCCATCAGCAGACGAATGGATAAGAAAGCTATGGTACATATACACAATGGAATATTACTCAGTCATTAAAAAGAATACATTTGAATCTGTTCTAATGAGATGGATGAAACTGGAGCCCATTATACAGAGTGAAGTAAGCCAGAAAGATAAAGACCAATACAGTATACTAACGCATATATATGGAATTTAGAGAGATGGTAACCATAACCCTATGCAAAACAGAGAAAGAGACACAGATATATAGAATAGACTTTTGGACTCTGGGAGAAGGCGAGGGTGGGATGATCTGAGAGAATAGCATTGAAACATGTATATTATCAAGTGTGAAACAGATCGCCAGTCCAGGTTGGATGCATGAGACAAGTGCTCGGGGCTGATGCACTGGGATGACCCAGAGGGATGGGATGGGGAGGGAGGTGGGAGGGGGGTTCAGGGTGAGGAACACATGTAAATCCATGGCTGATTCATGTCAATGTATGGCAAAAACCACTACAATATTGTAAAGTAATTAGCCTCCAACTAATAAAAATAAATGAAAAAAAAAGTAATACAAGCAAAGATTTTCTAAGAGTTTCAAAATTCATTTTCTGCTATATACTATACTTTTCTATATTAAATTGATAATCAAGAATATTAAAAAAAACTATATTCCTGAGCCCCATCCTTAACGACTCTGATCTGTGAGTAGTGGGACCTAGGAATCTGAAATTTTTGCAAACATTCCCAATAATTTATGAAGGTAGCCAAGAAACACATTTTAAAAAATCTCAGTTCTATACCTATGCTGCTTTGTTTTACCTCATTTGGATATTACAGCAAGGTTAAGCTAGCACAATAAATTATTTGCATACTGTGATTTTCTATTTCTGAAAGAAATCTATGATCTGTGATTTCTATAATTTTCTATGTAGTATCAAAATTATCAATAAATTGACAATTTGTGGGGAAAAAGTACCAATAAGTCTTTGTGGAAATAATTGTTTATACTGCATTTACTTTCTTCCAAAGCTATTTTTCTATTTAGTCTTCCATCATTTTTTTAAATCACATTGAGTCAATTACATTTTCAGTCTATATAATCCAGATTTTCAAACTTATGCCATAGAGTTGTACAAAGAAAACTCTAATAAATTTCTTCTCTATTTTATAGAGAAGATCTATTTTTTAGCCCATTTCTTATTTCTCAGTTTTATTTTTGAGTACCCTCTCATTTTCCCTTTATTATTCTTGATCTTTTTTATAAGTATTTTTAAATATATTGACCCTCAAACTTTTTAACCAATACCGATTGTTATTTCTGTTCATCAACTTTTTAGTATCTGCTTTTATTTTTATTATTCCTTCCTACTTTACTTAAATTTGTATTTTTGTTTTGAAATGCAAAAGTCACTGTCTTCCTTTTCTGCTTAATCATAAAAGCACATAAAATACTGAATTTGACCATAAGTATAATTATAGCCTCATGTCACAATTTAATATTTTCTCAGTATTATTTCATGACCTATAGAAATAATTTTATTTTTTTGTTTAGTTCAGTAGTTAAGAAATTATCATGCAATTGAATATTTTTGTTTGTTTTAATTGTTTGATCAAAAGTCAAAGGTGTCAGAAAATGTAATTATTCTATATCTGTATTTTGAAATCCACTGAGGTTTTCATTGTATTCTTCAACTGTATACACTTTGTGAATGTTAAATGTGTATTCTATTTTTAATATGCATTAATTCATTCTTGTTAAATAACCTTATTATTTAACTCTGTTAAACTACATTATCTGTCTTTGTCCTTGATTTTTGGTTCTCTAATCTTTCAAAATATGAGAGAAGTGTGTAAAATTTTCCTGTAACAAAATTTACTTCTATTTATCTCTATGTCTTTGTCCTTTTATTTTAGATGTACTTTTATTTTTCAGCTCATTTTAACAGTCTTTAACTTATTAAAATATATGCTTGGCCTAACCTCAGATACTATGCTTTATTCACGTAATCATTTAGCAAATATTTATTTAATATTTGCTGTCTATGAGTAAAAGTTCAGCAAGCCGTTCAATAGAGTTCTGGCCAATGAGATATAAGCAGAAGCCTATTAGAGTGACTGACTTTCCCGTTCTCCTTCCTCCTATGTGGATGCCGTCAGCAGGCTGGAGTCACAGGAGTCATCCTGTGAGCATGAGGGAAGGCCCAAGACTTGTGGATATATCTCCCAACATTATTTACTTACTGAAACAACACAAAAAACTATCTACTCTGTAAGTCTTGATATTGGAAAAAAATTTTAAATAGTAGTAATTGAAGCTACTATTAGTAGGCTATTGTGTACTTGCAACTGAATACATTCCTAATTAATATGTCTTTCCATATACTTCAAATTTTTCAAAGGTGTATTTGAAATTGCAATTTTTAGTTATAAATTAAGTACCCTGCAATGACTTTCTATGTAATAAAAGAAATTAGAATACTTTTAATTCTCATTTTCCAATCCTTGTAAGTATAATTGATGAAATCAAAATTTTATTTTTATTGAATTTTTATATAATGTTACATTTGTGTTTAATTTAATAATTACAGTTATAACAATTACTTATAGTTAACATTTTGTGCTCTATTTTGAACTCTACAGTTCTTTAATGATTAAATGTGTTCATTCTTAGGTAAAAGTGATTCATCTTTTGGGCAGCTGTCATATGTCTTCAGGCACAGTTTCTAGAAGTTACAAAAGTGCTGTTTTTCTTTTAAATCTTTCCATAATTAAAAATGCCTATCTTTTTGCCTTTAAGCATGAACAACATGTTAGAAAACAATCTCTTGTCTACTGCAGAATTCTTCGATTAAAATTTTTCATTAAAACTCTACATTTTTAAAACTGTCTTATGAATTTTTTAATAAGGTACTATGAAGAATAATCTAAGGGCACAATGAGTTTTTTTCCCTTGTTGAACTACATTTTTTAATTCTCTAAGATAAAATGCTGCAACAATGTAATACTTGATGAATAATTCACCCTGAAAAGTGTTAAGCGCCTTGGATCACAACTCACGTGATTATAATGATGATGCTGGTAGGGAGTGATGATGATGAGGCTGATGTTGAAGATGAGGGTGATGGTGATGATTTTGGCTCAGGAAAGTGTTTTACTTTGTATATTTTATTCCTTCCTTTGTTTTGGTCTCTTCTGAAAGTTGTGTATGTAAAATTAGTTTCTGTTCACCATATCAACTTTCTCTCCCTCATTTTAAAAAAATACATTACTTCAGCATTCATAAAGAGATATAGTTCATCTTCTACATCATTGACTTGAATTTCTGCAGTATCAATTCTATTTCTTATCTTCAAAGCATATTTTACTTCTGCTATTGCATTTTTAAGTTCCTAGAATTCTCTTCTCACTTCTGTCAGATCCTTTTTCATGTCTGCTGGCACTCCATAAGAACACTTTTATCTCATTTCTCAACCCTGATTCACAAGCCCATGCTTTTTCATATTTATTGAGACTCTAAAGAGAACATCCAGCTTATTTTTCTTCTTTTTTTCTACCTATGTTTTTTTCTCACATGGCATTTTTCTCATATAGTATAGACATTTGAACTACTAGACTATTTCTCATTAATTTCATTGTATCTTTCTATTTGTTCATCCTTGAAAATTAGACACTGAGGATTTATTCTCTCACTGAATATTTCTTTTTTAAAAGCAATTTTGGCCACACTGGGAGGTATGCAGGATCTTAGTTCCCTATCAGAGATCAAACCCATGCCCTCTGCAGTAGAAGCACAGAGTCTTTAACACTGGATCACCAGGGAAGCCCCCTGTCACTGTATTTCTTAACAGGTTCTTCTTTAGATTAGCAAATATTTGGCCAATAGCCTTAGTTTCTGGGTGTTGAACTTGACATCTGAATTATCATAGCTGGTTCAATGGAAAGTAGAATGAGTGAATCAGGTATCTCCCATCCTACCAAAAATCCTTCCTTTTACTAAAAGGGAAAGCCCATGTTACATGTATTATGAATGATAGACCATAAATTTTTTTTCACTTGAATGTGATTAAAAAATAAGCTAGTAAAGTTTGATTACTAACACCCAATATTCTATAGAAAGGTGATACCGGAGAGTGGTTAAAAGTACAGGTTTGGAGACAGCTTGTGTTTCTGCCTCTAGTAACTCCTTAAATAGTGACATCAGGAGAGTCACATCCACAGGTTTTCTCATATGTAAAATGGTGCTCAATGATACCTATCTCACAGGGCTATTGGGAGAATTAAATAGTGTATTTAGGATATATGCATCCTATTATTAAAGTATGCCGGGCACTGTTAATACAGAAGTTAATACATGACATGCATTCAATATATAGTGGCAACTATAAATATTTTGTTAGTTGCACAGTATTTTGTAAGACCTGATAGTTCTCCCTTTTTTGTTTTTATTAGACCATCTGTATCAATTTATTTGGAGTACCTAGTAATCAAATTCCTAAATAAATACAATGACACTTGAAAAAAATTAATTTATTATTTTATTCACATAAAAATTCACTTAAAAATACATTATTACTGGGTCATAACTAGCCACTGATCAAGTTAACAAGACTACAAATCATTCCAAGAACTTTAGGAAGTATTCAATCAGAATATAATTCAATTTTCACTCAATTTTCTGTACTGATGATAAGTAGATCAAGAGTTTCATGATTAAGTCTTTTCACAGACTAAGAAAGACTAAAATATATCCATTATTTAATTTCATTTTTATCAGGTGAAAATACTTTCACTGTTGACATTTTTTTGCCAACTTGAGTTCACAGAAAGAACATTTTCTGTTGTTGATTAGTTGCTAAGTCATGTCTGACTTTTTGCGACCCCATGGAGTACAGCCAGCAGGCTTCTCTGTCCATGAGATTTGCCAGATAAGAATACTGGAGTGGGTTGCCATTTCCTTCTCCAGGGAGTCTTCCTGACCCAGGGATCGAACCCATATCTCCTGCTTGGTAAGCAGATTCTTTAGGACTGAGCCACCTGGGAAGCCCTCTCAGTTGTTTACAAATATCAAAATAGATTGGTCATACTGAGAGAAGTAAGTCAGACAGAGAAAGACAAATATATAATGTTGCTTGTATGTGGAATCTTAAAAAAATGATAAAATTAAAATTATTTACAAAACAGAAACAGATTTACAGACTTAGAGATTGAATTTATGGTTGCCGGAGGGGAAGGGTGACCATAGTCAGGGAGTCTGGGACTGACATGTACACACTGCTATATTTCAAATGGATAACCCACAAAGACCAACTGGGACTCTGCTCCACATTACATAACATGGAAAAGACTCTGCTCCATATTACATAAACGGAAAAAGAATTTGAAAAAGAGTAGATAAGTGTATATGTATAACTGAATCACTTTGCTGTACCTGAAACTAACACGACATTGTTAATCAACTCTACTACAATGTAAAACTAAAAGTTTTAAAAAATGGATTGGGAGGGAGGAAACTGGAGAACTTGAGGGACTAACAAGTTGAGAAAACACCACCTCCTTTTATCTGGCTAGCCCACAGACATTACCTTGATCCAAGATACAACAAAAGTTGAACATGCTTCTTCACAGAGGAAAATTAGGAGCAACTTTAAAAACTGCCTGCTATATAATTGACTTGATTGCTTTAAAACTTTATGGAAGGTTTCAAACTGAAGTTCCACATATGAGGGCTTTCCATAGTCACTGAGCTCTGAATCACTGCTAGACAGGACTGGAGGGGATGGAATGCCTTACACTATTCCCTTTGGTTAACCATTCTCTAGGGGCAGCCAGAGGTCCCCATCCTAAAACCACAGGTGTCATCTTGAACTCAGAAGCTACGGAAAGCACAGTGGACTGAAGTTGTTTCACTTCTGCTCAAGGGAGCCACCTACTGTGTTGCTTTCACACTGTCCATGTGCAGTCTAGGTAAAACAGGACTTTGGGGGGAGAAATTACATTCTTAATAATTCAAAATTATTTTAGTGGCCTTTTTCAACTATAGAATATAAAATCTAATCCATGACTTTGAGAACCTATCCATGACTTTGATTTATAGAGTATAAAATCGATCTGTGACTTTCTATCTGAAGTGCAATAGTTCTTAAAGAAAAGTATTCATTTGACTTGATATGTAAAATGCTAGAGGGCACTAGTAACGAAAAATCTAGCCAAGATAAAAGTATCTTTCCAACAACGAAGTAAGTCAGTGGCTGGGGAGAAGGAAGAGATGAAGGATATTTAAAATAGGCCATATCCTTCTAGTTCACATTCAGAATCAGCTCTACCTAAAGATCCGTGGGTGTAACATTTACTCTGATGTTTAGAAGATGGCACGGGGTTGGAGACTCATTTCTAACCAACCAATCAAACTATATGATTTTGCACATCTCCATTTATCTCTCTGAACCTCAGTTTAAGCAAGGACAATAGACTGGATCAGAAGCTCACAACTACATGTTTAAATAAATGTTGCCAGAACACAAGTAAATGGAAAAAGATAAAATCAGAGTGACTTCAGAGCGCTCCTAAGGAGCCTTAAGGCTCTGTGGGACTCAGTTTGCCAACCACTAGACCAAGTGATTTCTCAGACATTCTCGGAACTAACATTCTATTACTCTAAATGAAACCATGTTAAACAATGAAACCCAGAGCTCTATGTCTCCACCTATATAATATGTCCATGAGGTTCAGCACGGTGAAAGCTGGTCCAAGTTATGTCATTCCAAATGTGAGAAAGAGAAAATAACAAGAAGGAAAAATTGGTTGGCTCTGACAGAACCAAAACAGAAGGTGATTAGTATTTTTGGATTTTTGCCAGAGCTCTAGCCTCCCCTCGGAAGAACTGCACATGCAGGGCACCAAGCCCCTTCTAGTGAAAAGAGATGGAATGCACAGAAGGACTTGCTAATACAAATGTTCTTAAACTTGAACTCAGCAGGATCAACTTGCACAGTGAGACATTTCTGACACTGGAGAGGAAAAAAAATGCTTAGTATGAAACCTTTGTCCTCACAGCAGGCTTGTCCCTGTTTATTGCTTTGTGAACTAATGTAAATTGAATAGAGCAACACACTCAAACCACACTGGACTTGATAGTATAAATGAGAAAAAGATGGGAAGTGAGAGTGCAGCTTCATTCATACTCCATGAAGTCAACACTTTATAAAAGTGCTGTAATTCACATGGCAAGTGTCCAGAGCTCTCCTCACACTTTCTCCCCTAAACTCAGCCTCCCAACTTCTTGCCCTTCTCATCACACATCCAGTCCTGGGTGATGCCAGAAATTGTATCATAGTTAATGGCTTATGATAATTAAGGGAAACGGACTTTTTACTGAAGTCGTATCTTCAACAATTCTGGTTACATTCCTTGGCTTTCTTTAGTCTTGACATACAGCTCTTTGCATATTCATCCTTGACATGCCCAGTTTCCTTAAATATTTGGGAATACTGTCAATCCTCAGTGGATATGTCTTTGGTAAAACAGGTATATTTCCTGTGTTAGTTGTCTACTCTTGCATAACAAATTACTCCAAAATTTAGTGGCTTAAACAGTACATATATATTATCCTGCAGAGTTTCTATGGGTCAAGAATTCAGGAGCTGGATGATTTTCACTTGACGTCCCTCATGAGGCTGTAATCAAGATGTTGGCCAAGGTTATAGTCATCTGAAGACACGTCTGGGGCTGGAGGATCCACTTACAAAATGGCTTGCTCATATAGTTGTTGGCAGGACGCCTACATTCCTCATCACTCTTGACAAGTGGTCTCAGTTCCTCACCATATGAATCTTTCAATAGGGTTGCTTGAGTGTCTTTACAACATGGCAGCTGCTTTACCCTAGAGTGAATGACCAAGAGACAGACAGCAAGGAGACCACAGTGCTTCTTATAATCTAGTCCCAGGAGCATACTCCATTGCTTCTAGAATATTCTGTTCATTAGAAATGAGTCACTAAAGCTGAACCCATGGGGGTAAAGGGGAAAGATCAGGCTCCATCTGTTTAAGGCAGGATTATCAAGGTATGTGTGGACATATTTTGAAATCTCCAGCCTCCCTCAGCCTCCCTTCAGGCTAACCTAGAATATGAAAAAGGAAACTTTGAAAACAAATTACTGCCAGAATGGCAACTCAAATGACCAAAGACTTTTATGCAGGATTTTGTTAGTCCACCGTGAAACACTCCACATTAAGTATTGGTTTATAGATCATTAGTTACTAATACTTGACAATAAGATTGAGTTTGGGAAACAGAAGATCTGTAACATAAACATTAAGAAGTAGAAAGGATTGCAGGTTTCTCTATAATGATGCTGTAAAAGAATAGGGAAATTATTTAATTCATAGAACACACCTGAAGTCTACAGGAATATGCCTTAGAACTTCACTGCTAATACAAAGCAGTGAAGTCAAAACAGAGACATTAATAATTATCTAAGATGCTAACAATAATGTTAAGCTGGTAATGAAGAAGAAGAAGAAATTGAAGTGAGTGCTTAGTGAATGCAGTCATTTCTTCTTTGAAATTACTTTCATGATTTTCCCAAATTTTTTAATAGCTGATGGAAGAAAAGAAGTAGCAAAAACTGTGCCATTTTAATTGCATGTGTTGGGGTTGGGAGGAAGAGACCAAAGCTTAACATTAGCATGCCAAAGCCAAAATTAATTTTTACCAAAAGTAAGTAAATAAAAAGCAGTCAAATTAGGTTTTCTTTCATAGAGACAATCAACTTGTTTGTGTTATTTTATTTGTTCATTTTCCAACTGGTTGTTTCAGCAACACACAAATATAGCATCTCCTTTCCCTTCCCAGGGCTTCCCAGGTGGGTGCTAGTGATTAAGAACCTGCCTGCCAATGCAGGAGACATAAGAGATGCAGGTTTGATCCCTGGGTCAGGAAGATATCCTGTAGGGGGTCATAGCAACCCACTCCAGTATTCTCACCTGGAGAATTCCTTGGATAGAGGATCATGGAGGCACATACACTCCCTTTCCCAGCAATAAATAAATAAATAAAAAGATTTTCTTGGTAGAGCCAAAGACATTTATACTCATGAAACAAACTCTTTTTAAGTTTTGCTGATAAAGAAAGATGCATCTACAAATTTCTTAAATAAACACTGCTCCTTCTTAGCAAGTAACTAGCTGAGGTGGATTAAATAATAGATGAGAAATGGTAAGGAGTCTCCATGCTTCCTGATGTTTATCTCTTGATATGCTCACTCACTAAGTAGCACCTACCATCCAAGAGGAAGTCTGCAGTGTCTCAAGTTGCATGATTGTAGAGAATTTTGTGAATGGCAGAGGCTCTTTCAAAAAACCAATTGTCTCCTGTTGTCTATATAGCCTTGCTTTTCCAAGAGAGGCCCAAGAACTAGAGACTGTTAGTCACACAGAAATCTCAGGCACCACTGCAGACCTACAGGATCAGAATCAAGGTTTGTTATAAATCAAGTCCTCGTTTGACTCCCATGTGTGTTGAAGTTGGGGAAGCTGTGGAATTTAAACCAAAAACATTTACATGCTGGGTAAACAACAAACTATTCACAGGGGTTAAACCACTGGCTGTTTCCCCCTTACCAGGTTGTACAAGGAATCTCAGCCTAGACTCAGCCTAGAGTGCAGAACAAAGATTGCTGGCTGCCACAGAAATGTCCACATCCTTGTGACTTACCTCCTTGTGTGGTGGGCACTTGGGCTATCTGACCAGGCCATCAAGACCAGACAGACCAGTGTTTCAGCTAAGAGCTCCTAGCAGAGGTTTACAAATAAAATCCTTCCAACAGACTAATCCTGGCTGGAGGGAAAGGCACAAAACCATAGCATGTATCCAGGTTATAGAAAAGGAAGAACCAATTCAGACCTTTTTAGTTCTGTTAGCTTTCCTGGGCTCACTCAACTTCCTGTCTCTCTGTTGAATTGTACACAAAAATGCTGGCATCTTGTAAGTGTGTATTCAAAGGACCAGTGCTGCACCATTAAAGGTGAAAAGGCATAGATACTCTATAAACCGAAATGCTCTATTTGGGACTGACGCAGAGTTCCTTTATAGGTTCACGTTTGAAAGTAACACTCATGAAACAAATGATTGAACATGATCATAATTTAAAAGTTAGTAAAAGGGTACCAGGCCCAGGTAAGGGAGGATATTTTACGATCTGTGCCAGGACTGACAAACACAGGAAACCGGACCCTGTCCCCATTCCTTTGGCCAGTGCCAAACAGATTTTATTGTCATACATTACCACAGCCCTCTCTCCTCCCCTCACAGTCCTCAACCAAGACATAATCTAGAATCCTTATCAGTAGTGTTTCTTTGAGTGCTCCAAGTCCATCCAGAATGATACACAACGTCTTTGCCATCTGGCCTTGATCCAGAACATTTTCGTGCATGTGTGCTAAGTCATTTCAGTCATGTCTGGTGTGTTAAGTCATTTCAGTCATGTCTGACTTTTTGCAACCCTATGGACTGTAGCCCACCAGGCTTCTTTCTCCATGGGATTCTCCAGGCAAGAATACTGGAGTGGGTTGCCAAGCCCTCCTCCAGGGGGTCTTCCCAGGCCAGAGATCGAATCCCTGTTTCCTGCATTGCAGGTGGATTCTTTACTGCTAAGCCAGTGGGGAAATCCCAAAAAAGAATCTCCAGGTATCCTTATTTTAAGCAAACCTATCAAATTGACTTCTTTCAATAATATTCCAAGACAACTTAAATGAGCCAAAGTTTGGAGAAGAACTCCATTTTTTTAACGTTTCCTTCTAAGTAGAGGGAGCTCCATTCCTGTGAAACTTTTAGTCAGTTTTATTTATTCTGCCTCAGTAACAGAGCACTAAATTATGTGATTGTCAAATTTGCAAAGAATAAACTAGATGACATCCATAGCTCATTTCTTCCCATTTTACTTTTGGGAGGAGAAGTTCTCAGCATCTCTATTCCATGTGTTTTTCTCTGTGCAAATTTTTTTCTTGGTAAAGCCTGTCCCACCCAAGTTGAACATCAATCAATGGGACTCTTTGGTCCTTACATTAAATTTTCCCTCAGGAAAATGTAACAAGGAAACGAAGTTGCATATTAGATTATATGTAATATAGAAATAAAAGAAAAGTTACTGGGGAAATAAGAAAGAGCTCCTTTCTTATAAGAAAGGGTTCACTTTAGTGTCATGTACCTTCACACCAAAACACAGTACGAAGCTGTTGTTTTTTTTTTTTTTACTCCAAGAACGATGAGTGGGACTCAGCGTAAACCTGAAAGAACCACAAATCTTAAAAGGAAAATCCATCCATCACTCAATCCAGAGCAGCAGTGTTTGGCAGAAAGAATAGAGATAACACACCTTGAAGGTCAGCTACTGCTTAAGGCTGAGTCCAACCTTCTTGGCTGGGGTCACTTGGCTGACATTTTCTACTGTGAGAATGTCATAATAGGCACAGAAATGTTCCCAGCTTCATACCTGGGGGTAAAAGTGTGTGGATTGTTATAATAATGGTTCCAAATACATTCTGTCTCCTCGTGTCCATTATGAGTCTGTCACTCCTTCCATCAAGAGACAGAGTCATTTTCTTACCCTTTGCACCTGACCTCACGACTTGCTTTGACCAATAGAAGTCTCCAGAAGTGAAACTACATGACATTGCCCAATAAGACTTAAGGGGACTTGCACCTTCCATTTTACCCTCTTGGATTTCTCATTACTATGTAAGGAAGTAAGGAAGCCCAAGATAAACTATTGCATGATGAGAACCATCAAGAAAAAGAATGAGCCTGATAACTAGTATCAAGGTTCCAGACAGGTGAATGAGGTTATCTTAAATGCTTTAGACCCAGTGAAGTTGCTAGGTGATTACAGCCACATGAATGACTGCAGATAAGACCAGCAGAATAGCAACCAAGCTGAGCTCAACAACCCCAAAAATCATGAGAAATAATAAATCTGTTATTACTAACTTTATTTTTATTTAATTTTTAAATTTATTATTTTTTATGGGCTTCCCCAGTAGCACTAGTGGTCAAGAACTTGCCTGCCAATGCAAGAGACACAAGAGATGCAGATTCTATCCCTGGGTTGGGGAAGAGCCCTTGGAAGAGGGCATGACAACTCACTCCAGTATTTTTGCCTCGAGAAGCCCATGAACAGAGGAGCCTTGTGGGCTACAGTCCACAGGGTCACAAGGAGCCAGACATGACTGAAGTGACTGAGCATTATTTTTATATAATTTTTAAAAGCTACTTTCCATTTACAGTTATTTTAAAAATTGGCTATATTCCCCACATTGTACAATATATCCTTGAGTCTTATCTTACATAAATCATTGTTTAAGTCTTTATATTTGGGGGTGTTTTGTAATACTACAAAGCCCAACTGGTGTAAGGAGTGTGTTGTCTGTGGACATGAAGGTTTTCTCCAGAATCTGTCTCACTACCAACCATGGAAGTCCTGTATCTTTGCCTTTAAACCTGTACAAGTACCAAAGACTTCCTCTTTTATCAGACACCATGTTTTCCTTCCCTCTCTCCCTTAGTCTCCTTTACTAGGAACCTACTTAATTTTGCATCATGAATTTTTAGGAGAAGCTACAGTTGACTAAGTTCATTTATCATTTTTATTGTCCTCTTAATTAAAAACATATCCCCTCTCTCGGATTCATAGTTCCACCATCTAAAATATCTTCTTTTCCTCCCATATTCTCCAAAGTAACTGAACAGTGAAGCAGAGGGAGGTGGGGGCACACATTTCTTATGAAAGTAAATGTGTTTGTTTTTTTTTTTTTTTTGGACACATCCTTATCTTGTCAATGGCACAAGCCACTCTGGCTGTTCCTAGCGATGCACAGGGGCTAAACACTGCTAATTAGAGACAGGCCAGCCTCAAAGGGATTTCACTTGGGTTCCAATTTGCAAATGGGGTTTGTGTGTTTGGATTTAGATTTAGAGTGAATCAAAGCTTCCCTCTGCACATTGACTTGAAGTTCTTTTCCTTAAACCCAGCCAAAATGGAGTACTCTCTCTTATGCGTTAGAATACACACATAGCAAAGATGACAAATTGTTTTAAAGTCTAGATAAAGGGTTTGAGTTGATATCTTCCAGCTGAAGGAGAATTGGAGACTCATATTTGCAATTTCTCTGCCTTCCTAGAGCCTATTAGCATGAAATCTGTGTACTTTTTTGAGGTAGTGGTGAAAAACAACTGGGTGAAAAGTCAAAGAAGTATTGAAAGCAATGCATTCTTTTAACTATGTTATGGCTAACAGTCCTTGTATATTGTCATAGATTCATAGGATCATTTTAGAAATCTTATACACTGATATCGGTTGACTATTTACTGTGTAAATTTTCTCTTAATTTTTAAAGCAATCATAAGAGGTAAAGGGAAGTGAAAGTCATAAGAGGTGAAGTGAAGTGAAAATTGCTCAGTCATGTCCCACTCTTTGTGACCCCCAGGGACTATATAGTCTATGGAATTCTCCAGGCCAGAATACTGGAGTGGGTAGCCTTTCCCTTCTCCAATGGATTTTCCCAATCCGGGGATCAAACCCAGGTCTCCCGCATTGCAGGCTGATTCTTTACCAGCTGAGCCACCAGGGAAGTCCAAGAATACTGGAGTGGGTATTCCAGTATCCTTCTTCTAACTTCCACTGTCCCTTCTCCGGTGGATCTTCCAGACTCAGGAATCGAACCAGAGTCTCCTGCATTGCAGGTGAATTCTTAAGTAGAAATATTATCTCTATTTTGCAGATCAGATATATGAGAAGGAGGTTAAGAAACTAACCATATCTTGCTGCCACTTATGCTTGATCTCTGTCCCATAAAGAGCAGATCATGGAAGGACAGTCATTCATGAAAAGTTCTTCTACCATAAGTACTTACATATTAACTGTGGCATTCTGAAATAAACTGCAGAGAATTAGCCCTACATTATATAAATCATAGTTGAGGCATGAACCCTAGAATCTTAGAACATTACTTTGCCGACAAAGGTTCGTATAGTCAAAGCTATGGTCGTTACAGTAGTCTTGTATAGATGTGAGAGTAGGACTGTAAAGAAGGCTGAGCATCGAAGAACTGATGCTTTCAAACTGTGGTATTGGAGAAGACTCTTGAGAATTCCTGGGGCTGCAAAGAGATCAAACCAGTCAATCCTAAAGGAAATCAACCGTGAATATTCATTGGAAGGAGTAATACTGAAGCTGAAGCTCCAATACTTTGGCCACCTGATGTGAAGAGCCGACTCATTAGAAAAGACTCTGATGCTGGGAAAGATTGAAGGCAGGAAGAGAAGGGGACAACAGAGGACAAGATGGCTGGTTGGATCACTAACTCAATGGACATGAGTTTGAGGAAGCTCTGGGAGATGGTGAAGGACAGGGAAACCTGGCATGCTGCAGTCCATGGGGTAACAAAGAGTCAGACATGACCGAGCAACTGAACAACAAGAAGAGATCATTTGGTCCAGATCCTTTATTTTGCACGTAATGAGATGAAAGCTTCAGAGGAAAAAAGTGATTAGGTAAAGGTCACACCAGGGTCACTGGTAAACTGGTTTAGAGCCAGTTGCAATTTACACATTAAAGCACATGGTACACAGTCAAAGGAGTTTCTCTTGGAGAATGTTGGCTTGATTCCCAATAAGTTTCACACTCAGGATGGCACCAATTTTGCTGAATTTATCATCATCAGGGACATGGCCATCAGCATTACACCTTCTGAAATTTGCATTTATTTTTACCATATGCTAAGGGATATATGTCTAAGAGGTTGAATCAAACTAATGAAACTCACAAACTGAAGTACCATAAACCAGAGTGTGGATTCTTTTACTCTGAAGAATATGTTATCCTTCCTCTGCCAAACACACAGTATAGTAGTTAAAATATTGAAATCTCTTCTTGAAAAACATAGTAATGCTTAAAAACAAGACAAGCATATCCACAGACCAAAAGCAAAAGAGAAAACCCAGAAATAATTAGAAGTAGAAGCCACCTACAGATCTCCACAACCAGAGACAAGAAGAGGCACCTGGGAGTTCACCACTTCCAGTGTAAAGCGGAGTTTCTCGACCTCAGCATCAGGGACATTTGGGGCTTCATAATTCTCAGTAGGAGTCATTCCGTACATTGCAAGATGTTTAGCAGCACCCCTGCTTTCTACCCCTCTCTCTCTGTCCCCTACCTGTCATCATAACCAAAAATGTCTCCAGACATCACCAAAATCAACCCCTGGTGAGAACCATGAAGGTCATCTTAAACATACATTACAAATGGTGGGGCTCTAGAGACAGACTCACTTTGTAAAACCAAGGGCTCAGGTAGCATATATTAACTTACAAACAGAAGCATCCAAACCACCATCACTGTTTAGGTAAGGCCAGCTGTTGTCACATCATGCTTGGGGGATAGGCAGAACAAAGAGAGCCACCCTGCCAAAGTCCTGGCCAAGTCTTCAACTGGCACAAAGGACTAGATCAGTGACTTCCTGGTATCCCCATGAGTCGCCCATGTCTCCAGTTTTTGTGAAGTCATTTCAGTCTCTCATGGACCAACGTCAATAACCTTCTGTCAAACCCACAATCCAATGTTCTCTGCATCTTAGCATACTACCTGAAGCCCACTCAGACAATTATTTTAACATATACACTATGTTTTATTCATTATTATATTATTAGTTCATATGAGAATCTAGCATAAACTAGGATAAAATGTGTGTGAAATGAATAAGTGAACAACAGAGTCAATGAACTAGTCTGAAGTGAGCACCTATTATGTACTAGGTTCTGAGCAGGGTTTGTTACAATATGAACTTTGACATCACACAGACCTGGGCTTTGATCCTCAATATGCTTCTCAATAACCGTGGGACCTTGGGACTGTTACTTTACTTCTCTGGGCTTCATTTTCATTCATAGGAAACAGAGATAACAATGAAACTTTTAGCATATTGTCTTACATAGAGTATGGTTTTCATTTTGTTTCTGTTTTCCAGTAGAACACTTAATGACCATTTAATTCTGACAACCCATAAAGTGAAGGGCTTCCCTGGTAGTTCAGTGGTAAAGAATCTGCCTGCAATGCCGGTGACAGGGATTCGGTCCCTGGGTCGGAAAGATCCTCTGAAAAAGGAAATGGCAATCCACTTCAGTATTCATGCCTTGAGAAATCCCATGTACAGAGGAGCCTGAAGGGCTATAGTCCAAAGGTCTGCAAAGAGTCAGACATGACATAGGGACTGAGCACACAGGAGAACAACTTATCCTAACCCCCAGTGTGATGGTATTTGAAGCTGGGGTCTCTGGGAGGTAATAGGTTTAGATGATGTCGTGAGGATGGGGCTCCCGTGATGGGATTAGTGCCCTCATAAGAAGAGGAAGAGATGCCAGAGCACCCTCTGCCACTGCCCCCACTATATGAGGACAAAATGAGAGAATAGCTGCCTACAAGTCAGGAAGGCACCTCACCAGAACCCTGCCAGGCTGGTTCCTTGATCTTGGATGTCTAGTCTCCAGAACTGTGAGAAATAGATTTCTGTTGTTGAAACTACCCAGTCTATGGCATTTTGTTACAACAGCCCAAGCAGACTAAGGGAGAGCCGATAGAAATCATCATTTCATGTAAGTGTAGCCTCAATTTTCTAATCATAAAGTTTCTTCAAAGAATCAGGGGGTAGATGGCAGAAGATAAAAGGAAGGCTGAGTGCACTGACTTCTTTTGGGCCACATGTTAGGCTCCAACACATGGCACCCAGGAAACCCTGCCCATCTGGAGAACTGTACTCAAAGAGGGTTCAGGGAAACTGATTTGAAAGGTAGCATTTCAATTCCTTGTCTAGTCTCTGGAGAAAGTTAACCTTTTAAATGTAAAGAAAAACAAACATAATAAAAAGCTAACATATTAAAGGCTTATCTCTCTGTGGAAAGTACTTGCTTTTGTTTCCAGGAATAATTTTCCTACTGTGGAGTGTTTGCTCCCTCCAGCACCAGAACTGGTTTTATCTGTAGGCATTCATGAGTCTCTTTTGTTGCCAGAAATAAAGAGCTGCATGGGCCACCTTGGGTCGTGGAATTGACCATAAGGCACAAAGGGAATTAACGAAGGCACAGAACTGACTGAAAAAGGAGAATGGACCCCACCCCCTTAACTATAGTTTCTGTTGATCTTTCGTTCAGAGAACTTAGCCTTTCACAGCTATTTCTCCCTTCCCTACCTCTATTCATCACTCATCTCATGCTTTACCCCATACATCCTTTCGTTACCTCAGTAAATATTTTTTAGTAAATAAAGAGACAAATTTTAAAAAATACTCATCCTTTCTATTTCTTAACAATGTTGCCTTATTCATGGGTTCGGCTTACTCAAAGCCCATATTACCATTGCTGCTTTGTGATGTGTTTGTCTGTGTGTCTCTGTGTGTGTGTGTGTGTGTGTGTATGTGTTTGTGTTTAGCTTCAGGTTTTGCCACCTCCTACTTCCATTTAATTTCCCGAGTTGAATTCCACAGACCAAGAGAGAGGAAGCAATTGACCTAGTAAACTGCCATTGTCATTGCTTAACCAGTGGTTTTTTCATACCAAGTCACCTTAGTCCGGTCAGCTTGTTTGGTTTGTTTGTTTTGTCTGATCTCTTGGTGGGGGAGAAGACAAGATCTTGTGCTTCAGAACTTGTCTACATTACACTACCCCCTACCAAGGTGCAAGATTTAGCAAATAAAAATGCAGGATGCAATATTTAGAACTTACTTATACTAAAAATACTTATCATTTATCTGAAATGCGAATATATCCAGGTGTCCTATATTTTGGGTTTCCCAGGTGGTGCTAGTGGTAAAGAATCTGCTTGCCAATGCAGAGACCTAAGAGACATGGGTCTGATCCCTCAGTTGGGAAGATGCCCTGGAGGAGGGTATGGCAACCCATTCCAGTATTCTTGCCTGGAGAATCCCGTTGACAGAGGAGCCTGGCAGGCTACAGTCCATCGGGTCACAAAGAGTCAAACACAACTGAAGAACTTTGCATGCATGCATGTCCTATATTTTATCTGGCAACAATTCTCCCCACTCAAACAGACTGAGTGAAGCAGCTTCACAAAGACAAGATGACCAGGTGTCCTCAGGGATGGGCCCAGCCCAGTCTTTAATGGACATCTGTCTGAAATACACAGGTGATCACTGTTCTAACAGACAAAGACATAAAGCACAATTAACCATGTCTTGATCATACAAGGTCACCAGTGTCAATTTCGGTTCTGTGTTCAAAGCTTATAATTACATGCAGCTCCTAGTCCCTGCACTGGAATTCCCATTTCTTGGCTGCTTTTTCCAGCTTTAAGCTAACTCCTCTCTGTCAATCATCACATCTTGCTGCTGGCCACATGCTTGCCTCCTGCTTTCAAATATGTAGAGGTATACTGGTACCAGCCATCAGCTAGAACAAGAGTAAATAGAGATCCAGGGAAGAGCATTAAGGAATTTCATGAGACTCCATTTGAACATAGCATCTCACAGTTTCAAAACTTGTGAGTTCTAATACTTGGATTTTTATGGCATTGGCTGTTCAGAGATATTGTTGTATTTAGAGAAGGGAGAAAATGCATTTATTTATTGTCAATGAGTAGTGTTCCAGATTCTCTGCTATATGTGACACATAAATTACCAGTGTGCTTCAGACACAGGACATTTGAAAAATGGCTAAATTCCTTTAAAAAAAGCTTTTTTGAAGTATAGTTGATTGACAATATTATGTTAGTTTCAGGTATACAGCAAAGTGATTCGAATGTGCCTGCCAATGCAGAACATGCAGATGTGTGTTTGATCCCTGGGTATGGAAGATCCCCCGGAGGAGGAAATGGCAACCCACTCCAGTATTCTTGCCTGAAAAATTTCATGGACAGAGGAGTCTGGAAGGCTACAGTCCAAAGGAGTTGGACATGACTGAGCACACATGCGTGTGTGTGTGTGTGTGTGTGTGTGTGTATCCCTCTTGAGATTTTTTTTTCCCTTGTAGGTTATTACAAAATAATGAGTAGGATGTGCTGTGCTATACAATAGGACCTTGTTGGTTACCCATTTTATATATGATGGGATGGCCAAATTCCTAATAGGAGAGGTCTATTACTCTATTTTTTAAAAATCTGATAACATTATGGAATCCTTAATTTCCCAGGCTCTTCTGGAGTGGGAAAAGATGACCAGGGTTAAAGGTACCAATTAAAACCATAAATCAAAAAAAATTCTGAGCTTCCACCAGTGTAATTGCTGACACCTTAAAACTGCATCTTACCAAGCTTCCCGCAGCCCATTTCTCCTCCTATAACCAGTCCCAGTTTGATCAGTGACACTACCATCACGGAGTTGTCCAGGCCAGTAACCTGGGTGCCCCACTTAACCTCTTCTTCTCCCTTAAAATGAATAATCATGAGTCTGGTCAATTTTGCCTACTGATTACACTATTAATCTTTTCCTTCTTTCTATCAATTATCCTTTCCCTGACTGGGTCTTTTTAAATCTGCTGGGACTATGCAAATAGCTTTCTATTTATCCCCCACTTTCAATCCTATGTCCTCTGCCCCCACAAATCAATTGCGTGCACCATCATCAGAATATCCTATATGAAATACAAATCCATCCATGTCACTGACCCCAGGATAGCCAGATTCTCCTAAACTTGTGAGCCTAATCTCCCACTGGTCTTCTTCAACTGACCTTGAACTTTACACTCTGCAGAAGCAGTTTTTATTTCATCTCCCATGCAGCACTATTTCACACCTCAGTAGCTTTGCTAATACTGTGTCCTCTGTGAGAAACACTCTTAGCAACTCTATTGCTTCGCCAGCTTCTGCGAATGTCTTTCAAAACCCATTCAGTCATTCTCAGCTCTATCCCCTCTTGACCTAAACCTCAAACTGGATTAAGTGCTTCTTTTTTGTGTCCCTGAGACATCTGGGGATCTCTCCTTCTTGCAACACTTACTGCATAACATCAAAATGATCCGGGTGAACTTTCCTTGAACTAGACTCCCAGCCTCTTGAGGGTAAGGGTTTTATTGCTCATTCTATGTCTTAAGTACTTAGGACAGTGCCTTTTACATGAGAGATACTGAATGTCACTGGATCTGGCTGAGGAAACTGGGGTATGCTCTTGAAAGTCCTTGAGTTCCTCTCCTGCATTCTCCATGTGAATCTTTGCTCAACTTCAGGGAGCCCTATTCTGTAGAAGCTGCTGTTGTGGCTGATATAGATTATGATGAATCATGGCAATTTAAGCTACAGGTGATGCTGTAGGGGGTGCTTTTGCTCAGATAGATAAAAGCTCCAGTCCTCCCCGGTATTCCATCTTTTCCAAGGCACCCTACCACACAGGCTTTACATTTCTGTGGCTCCTAGTACCTACTCATCATATAATCAAATTTATTTTGTTATACTTATCACCCCAGCTCCCTACAGTACAAACTTGGGAGTGCTCCCTGAGGAGTAACTTGAAGAACCATGTAAATGGCATCCTCTAGTGCCTACAGAAAGCCCTGCTCACCACTGAGCAACCTTGTCCCTCATGGACTCCAGGAATCACTCCTTCATTTTCCAGGTGGGTGTTCGTCCTGCCCATCAAGAACTGTATTAAGATGATAGAGTTTGTTTTTATCATCTTAACTTCTGGCAAAACTTAAATACTGTGCATAAAGTTTAAACCTCACTGTTCTGGGTCCTTCAATACCAGGATCCTTAAAAAGCCAGTCCAAGTTTTTGTCTCAGAGCTCCACTAATTTTCATGCAGATAAGATTCCTCTAGACTTCTCTCTTGGGCATCCCATTCTTTCCAGGGAATGTGTTGCACTCCAAACCTCTCAAACTTTTTCTTGGAAATGAAGCAGCTGCCCCTCTCAGAGGGGATCAGAATCTCTCCTGCACTGTGAGGCTCCTAAAGCATTATTCCAGCTCTGCTGCCATCAATATTCTTGATTGATGACAGCTAGGTTATAGCACGGCTTTAGCCCTATTGCACAAAACCTGCACTTCCCTCACTCACTGATCATGCATGTATCTGAATCCCTTATATTTCCTCTCAAAGTGTAGCTGTTCAAACAAGTTCCCTGATTACTCTAGAGAGCAGAGTTTTAAAATTCACTAAGGAACCCACAGAGGAGCTTGGCAGGCTACAGTCAGGGGGGCTGCAAAGGATCAAACACGACTGAGAGATGAGCACACACACACATAAATAACCCGCAAACCCTTACATATATTCTTCATGGTCAAATGATTAGCATGGCAATCCTGTATACGATTGGGCTTTGGTTTCTCAACCTAGTCTCAAAGATACTATTCTTTGGTGCTTGTTCCCTTCTTACACATTCGTCCAGGCCTCTTTTCCCTGGAGAAAATTTATATATTTATAAGAAATCTTCTAATCAACAAGGACCTACTGTATAGCACAGGGAACTCTACTCAATATTCTGTGATAATACATATGAGAAAAGAATTGGAAAAAGAATGAATATATGTGTATACATAGCAGAATCACTTTGCTATATACCTGGAACTAACACAACATTGTTAATCAACTATAATCCAATAAAAATTTTAAAAAGATATCATCTGTCTCCTCCTTGAAAGCAAACCATTAGGAAGCCCACAGCAGGTAAGGGTTTATGGTTGGATTAACTAGAAACTAAATTAAGCAGTTTAGAGTTTTTAGTTATTTATTAATGCATAACACACTACCTCAACACTTAGTGGCTTAATGCAGCAATCATTTCATTATATCTCACAATTTTGCAGGTCAGAAATTCACACAGGCTCAGTTGCATAAACCCTGTATTCCTTGTAGTGTAAAGTAAGTACGGTCTTAAAGGAAATCAAACCTGATATTCATTGTGAGAGAGTCAATTCCTAGGAAGGTTGGTAAGAAGCCCAGGATCACTGAGGAGGAGAAAGGGGTCCAGGGCCCTCGAGAAGGAGAAAGGGGTCCAAGGTTCTCAAGGAAGAGAAAAAGACAAACTTTTTTTTTCTACATTGCTTTGTTTTAATCACTATAACAATGTATCTTGATCATGCTTCTCCTTAACAAGAAGGTTTTCTGACTAATCTTGTTATCTTAAGATGTATGTTGTGGGAGTGGGTCTGGTAAGATCTTTCTGTTGTTAGCTCTAATCTTCTTAATTTAAGATGTATGCTATGGGAGTGGGTCTGGTTAAAGTATAGAAGGCCTAGATAAGACTCTCCATCCCCCTTCTGATGTCTATGTCAGAAGTTTTTTCTGTCCTCTTTCACTTTAATAAAACTCAGATACACAAAATCTCTTGAGTGATCAAGCCTGGTCCCTGGTCCTGAAGCTAAATCTTCTTCTCTGGAGATTATGAATCTAACACCATTTACAGTAAGCTATCAGTTGGAAGGACTGATGTTGAAGCTAAAGGTCCAATGCTTAGGCCACCTAATGCAAAGAGCCAACTCATTGGAAAAGACCTTGATGCTGGGAAAGATTAAGGGCAGGAGGAGAAGGAGACGACAGAGGATGAGATGGTTGGATGGCATCACCGATGCAATGAACATAAGTTTGAGCAAACTCCAGGAGATAGTGGAGGACAGGGAAACCTGGTGTGCTGCAGTCCATGGGGTTGCAAAGAGTTGGATATAGTGACTGAACAATAACAACAAAGTACGCTTACTGCAGGGGGTTTTCTCCTTTGGTAGATGGGCTGGCCAGGGGGTTGAGGGCAGCATCAATCATATGGCTAGCACCATGGCAAGGATGTCTGCCAAGCTCAGCGGGGATGGCCAATTAGAGCATCTACAGTTCTAGATAGAGCATCTCTACGGTCTTTCCAGGATGGCCAACTCAGAGAAGTCAGATGCTTTCTATGGCTGGCTTCCCTCAGAGCAAGCGCTCCAAAAGACAGGAAGCAGAAGCTTATGGTTTCCCAGGGCAGTACAGGGTCACTTCTACCATTGTTGATTGATCCAGCAGCCCCAGAACTCCCCTGGTATTAATACGAGGAGAGGGTGTAGACCTGACCTCTCAATGGAAAGAGCAGAAAAGAGTTTGCAGCCAATTTTTCATGTCCCTCTCAGAGCATCTCCTCAGATCTTGTCAGAGAAAACAAGACATCATGTCATTCTTCACCTGAGTAAATACTGGATGTTCACTATTGAGGGCAGGACACCATGTTGGCTTCTGGGTTGAGACTGCAAACTAGTGGGTCACACATTAGGGCAGCTTCCAGACATAGTTGATGGTTCTGGAGGGTTTATTCTTAAGTATTTGAATTAATTGTCAAGGTTTAAAAGTTGGAGGGTTTCACATAAAATGTGAGTTTTTGACTTTACTGGAAAAAAACTAATTTTGTCAGTAGGTTACTGGAATGGCCTAAGGAAACACACTCAACTTGAAGTGCCAACATCTCATCAGGCAGAGAGGGGAGTCTGCCATTCAGATATCCCTGTCCTTGCCCCTCCTTGTCCCTCAGTGATGGTTTTGTCCCCCTGGGAATTTCAGCCTGCCACTCACACTCTATAGACAGAAATATGAATAAAACCTTAAAATTGTGTCCATGTTTTTCACTGTCACCAAATCCACAGCTTTGGGGATGATGGCTGAAAAGCCAAAGTGGTCATGTCAGTTTCCAGGGTTATTTATAATTTCTTACACCCTTCTCTGGGCTTCCCCTGTGGCTTAGCAGTAAAGAATCTGCCTACAATGCAGGAGAAACAGGTTCATTTTCTGGGTGGAGAATATTCCCCAGAGGAGGGCATGGCAACCCACTCCAGTATTCTTGCCTGGGGAATCCCATGCACAGAGGAGCCTGGTGGGCTATAGTCCATGGGGTCGCAAAGAGTCGGATACAACTAAGCGACTAACACACAGACCGCACACATGATGTAAGGTCTAAAGAATAATACAATAAAGCATGCACATACCTACCACACAGCATAGAAACAGAACATTATGAATAGCCAGTTCTTCCCCTGTCTTTCTCTCCCTGAACTCTTCAGAAATAACTAAGTCTGGGAGGTTTTGTAATTGTCCTTCCATTGTTTTTCCTATAACTCATCTTTGTGCATCTTGAAATAACATGGTTAGCCTTGCAAATTTCAAAATTTACATAAATAGAAATATTCCATATGTATCTGTGACTTATGTTCTCTGTTTAGTGTTATAGTTGTGAAGTCCATCCATTCTTGAAGCCTACAGGTACCATTCATTCATTCTTTTACTGTCTCAAGCAGTCTGTGGTATGATATATTACAACTCATATAGTCAGCTCACATAGAAGGAAACAGATTTTTTCTGTAATTTGGGGTTATAAGAAACAATATTATTATGAATAGCCTCCTACATGTGCATGAGTACAATGGTTTCTTTAGAACATATGCCTAAAATAGAAATGTTTGTATCTTTAGAGGATGCTCATCTTCAAATATTTCAAGTATTGCTAAATTGCTCTGCAAAGCAGTTAACCCCAGCAGCAGTGACTGTAAGCACCTACTGCCGTAATGTTGATCAACACTTAGTATTATTAGACATTTTAGTGTGTACCTCTCTGGGGGTGTAAAGCAATATTGCATTGAAGTTTTAATTCGTATTTCTTTGAGTACCGATAAGGTTGAGCATTTCTTTCCCTCTATGTCAATTCTAAATTCTGCTTCTTTGTGAAATTCCTATTCACATATTTCTAGAAGTTATTTTTACTTGGAAGTTCTAGAAGATATTTTTACGATGCTGTGTTACTTTCTGCTGTCCAGCAAAGTGAATTAGCCATATGTATACACACACCCCCTCTCTCTCGAGCCTCCCTCTCACCCTACTCCCTCACGTATTTTCTCTTGGGGTGCTTTTCTCCATCTTTTTGACTTGCAGAAATTCTTTGTGTATAAAATACACTATGCATTTGCAGGGTTGTTTTTTTTTTTTTTGGTTTTGGTTTTACTTTATGAATAGGGTGTTTTACTGGAAAATTTTCACTTTATTTGACTGGAGTCATCACATTGTTTATTCATATTTTGTAACTTTTATTTAGTTTAATGGTCTCCTTACCCTGAATCTATAAATATATAGGAGAAAATTTCCCTTTAAATATTTAAGACTTGGCTTCTCACACTTAAATCGTTAGTGTTCCTTGAAGTTATTTTTATGTATGGTATAATGTAGGTATATAATATTATTTTTTTCATATGTATAATACATTTTCTCAGCACCATATTCCCTTTCTCCCACAATATGTAAGCCCAATCTGATGCTAACTTTTCATATGTGCAAAGATAGGTTTCCCAGCTCTTGAGACTGTTCTAGAGGTCTTTTCTTCCAGTGCTGTGCTGCTGGTACACTGTCTTTATTAATATAGCTTCAAAAACATCACATAAGGCATGTTTCCCCACCCTGTTCTTATTCATGAGTGTTTTGGCTATTCTTGGTCATTTAGTCTTGATTGTGAATGGTATTGTTTAATTGCATTTTCAAAATGCTTATTGCAGGTATATAGAGTTCAATTTTTAAAATCTAAAAAAGTGAGGTTAAGTCCAGCAACTCTGCTAAACTCCTTTATGAGTTCTAGTAATTCGTCTTTAGATTATTTGAGTTTTTTTTCATACAGGACAAAATATTGTCTTCAACTAATGATGATTAGGTTCCCTAAGCATCCCTATCTTATTTCTGATTTTATGGAGAATGCTTTAATCTTTAACCATTAAATATATTTGCTGAAACTTTCTGGACTACCTCTTATGAGGTTACAGAATTTTCTTAGTTTGCTAAGAATTTCTTTCCATGAATGTTATTGAAGTTTATTGAATGACTTTTTTTTCTTCATCTAATAAGATCATCATGTAGTTTTAGCATTAGAACAAATTTGCTTTCCTTGGATAATTCAATATGACTGTGACATTATGATATTGGTAGAATTATAGTTTTTATACATTGTTTGCTGAAATAATTTGCCAAAGATCTTCTGTATCTGTATTTATGATGTAAGTTAAACAGTAATTTTTTTTCCTTTGTGTACAGTCATTGTCTAGTTTGGGAATTATAAAATAAATTGGAGAGTTTTCAGATTTGCTATTATCTGGAAGCTAATTTGAATAATTGAATAATGAATTTGAATAACATTGAAATTTGAATAATATTTACGTTCCTTTAAGTGTTACTAAAAGTACTCTGAAAAATCATTAAGGTTTGTATTTTATTGCAAGAAATATTTTTAATAGTAATGCATTAATAATTTTTAAAAGGTATAGGACTACTCAGGAGTTTTGTGTCTTCCTGTGGTAATTTTAGAGATTTATATTTTATATGAATTTGTCTATCAGGGAAGAAATCTGGACTGAAGATACATCTATATTTGTATCTCCTACATCAAGAGCCAACACCAATTGAAGAAACATGTTAAAATAAAATGAAATGAATCAGAGATACAAAACAATAAATCACCTGTCATTTTCCCAGATATGCTAACTCATGGGCTTCTTGAAGGCCATGCCAATGAATCTTGAAGAGGGCATGGTGAGGTCTAAGGCCTGCCTTGGTCCGTGGCTCCTTATACATCTTAACTCAGCTCTCAAATTTTTAACTGGAAATTGAGGCTAATAGTCCTGATAATCTGCCTGCTTCACGGTGTCAGGGTGAAGATGTAAGGTGATAATACACACATAAAATTATGGAAAATTACTAAACGCTTGTGTGAATGAATGTGTGAATCAAAGCTCCTTTCCTTACGGTTTATGGCTCCCATTCAAAAGAGGTCACACACTCTATCAATGTCTCACAAATGTAACCACTGGCATGATGACCACCTTAGCTTTCCTCTATGGATCATTGCTCTTTTTCCAGTATACAGTGCACTTCAAACAAACAGACAATGCTGCAAGTTCAGACATGCTGCCCACATGCTTACTGGTGACTCACAATGCTGAAGGCATATTCCTTGTGGTCTTGGGTTTACCAGACAGTAGTGCTGGAGGGGAAAGAGTTTGGAATGTCTAGTTAGAAGACCTACCAGATATAACTCCAAATCTGCTAGTTTCTGGTCATGAGACTGTGACTACTCACATAACTCCTTGAGCCTCCTCCACTGTAATGGAGGATGAAATCACCTCCCTCAAAATAGGGTTAGTGCCAAGTCACTTCAGTCATGTCTGACTCTTTGCGACCCTATGGGCCGTAACCTGCCAGGCTCCTCTGTTCAAGGGATTTCCAGGCAAGAATACTGGAGTGGGTTGCCATTTCCTCCTCCAGGGGATCTTCCAGACCCAGGGATCGAACCTCAGGCTCCTGCATTGCAGGCAGATTCTTTACCGTGGGAACCACCGGGGATGAAAGAGTCTCACATCCTTTGCAGTGTAATACAAAGACTAAGGAAGATAATGTTTGTATACACATGTTTAAAACTGTGATGCACAATATAAAATACATGTTTTTCTCTAAGATAATCCAATAACATGGAGGAAGAGCAGGATGGTGTCATGGGAAATGATTGAAATTTGTAAAGAGAAATGGAGGTTTGATACTTAAGGTTGCCTCTTTTTAGATGTGTGATCTTGTTCAAGGTACGCTTTCTGATCCTCACCTTTCCTACATAAAAATAAAGGACTTTTTCCCCTTTTCCTGTTAATGAGAAATATATGCTTTATAAGTAAATTAGCATACATAAAGTTCTGGCAGACAGTAAGCACTTAATGAATCTCATTTTATCCTCCCTCCCCATCACTGGTGGTGGGAGTTTAGTAGCTAAGTCGTGTCCAACTCGCGACCCTGTGGACTGTGGCCTGCCAGGCTCCTCTGTCCATGGGATTCTCCAGGCAAGAATACTGGAGTCATTACACCACTATAATTTGGTTAAAGTAAAATAAACTTATATTTATTTTTTTAACTTGTTCTATATCATTGGTTTCAAACTGATTCACTTTTGAGAAATCTCAGCCTGATGAAAGGAAAAAAGATATATGCCTCTGAAGTTCTATGTGAGAAACGTTTGAGTGAGAAAAGTCGATTTCTAGATTAATGCTTGAACTCTACATGTTATATCTTTGCTTTATCTCTGAGCCAAATTTTAGCAACTTAACATAAATTTATCTCACCCATGATTAGACTCACCAGGGATCTAACACCTGAATGGAGATACCCTATTACTGGGGCTATGCCCCATGAGCAGTGTCCAGGCAGCCGTTATGGAAACTGTCCAAAACTAAAGCCAAAATGCCTTTCACTGTCAATTTTCAAGTTCACTTAATGACACCATTAAATAGAGACTAACTCTTGTAGTCACTCTCTTGCTATTAGCTATCCACATTGAAGAAGGAAAAACCTGCAACCACATGGATAAACCTTGAGGGCATTATGCTAAATGAAATAAATCAGACAGAGAAAGACAAACACTGTATGTAACCTCACCTGTATGTGGAATCGAGAAGAAAAGAAAGAAAAAGAAAAGCAAACTCATACAAAAAGAGATCAGATTCCTGCTTAACAGAGGCAGACGGTGGAGGGAGAAGTAACTGGAGGCAGATGGTCAAAAGATACAAACTTCTAGTTGTAAGATAAATAAGTACTAGGGGTGTAATATTAATATAAACATAATGACAATAGCTAGCACTGTTATATGATATACAACAACATGGATGAAAATGGAGGGAACTACGCTAAGCAAAATAAGCCAGAGATACACAAATACTGCATGGTATTGAAACAGAGTGGGGCCTTGTGGGCTCCCTGGCATGGAGGCTTCTTATGGGCAAGCCTCCAACCCTTCTTGTGTCCCAAAGGGCAGATTGCTAATCAAGGGAGGACACCCAAGAAAGCAGCTGAGGCAAGATTAAAAGGACCAAAGAAACTCATCAACATCAGGATACGGACCATCTGAGATTAAGGGAACACAGACCCTGAGTTTAGTTCAGTTCAGTCGCTCAGTCGTGTCCGACTCTGCGACCCCATGGACTACAGCACGCCAGGCCTCCCTGTCCATCACCAACTCCCGGAGTTTACTCAAAGTCAGTGATGCCATCCAACCATCTCATCCTCTGTCATCCCCTTCTCCTCCCACCTTCAATCTTTCCCAGCATCAGGGTCTTTTCAAATGAGTCAGCTCTTCGCATCAGGTGGCCAAAGTATGGAGTTTCAGCTTCAACATCAGTCCTTCCAATGAATATTCAGGACTGATTTCCTTTAGGATGGACTGGTTGGATCTCCTTGCAGTCCAAGGGACTCTCAAAAGTGCTCACAACCTTAATGTCAGAGACCCCACCCTTGAACCACTGTTGTAAACCCTTCATCATTCCTCTGGTTTGGAACATAGTCTTTCAAGGGAGAAGGCTGCTGCATCCCCCTTTGCCTGGCAAAACAATAAAGCTCTCCTTCTCTACTTCACCCAAAACTCTGTCTCTGAGATTTGATCCAGCACTGGTTCAGAGAAGCCAAGCTTTTGGCATTGGTATCACTTACTTGTGAAATCTTAAACTGAACCAAAAAAAAAAAAGCAAACTCTCATAGAAGCAAAGTAGAGTGGTGGTTGCCAGGGGCGGGGGAGTGGGGGAAATTAAGAGAGGTTGGTAAAGTTATAAGATGAATAAGATCTGAAGCTATAATGCCTAACATAGAGACTATAATTGATTATACTGATTTGTACACTTGAAATTTGCTCAGAAAGTAGAACTTGTGTTCTCACCAAATAAATATGTGGGGTGAAGAATTTTTTAAAAAGAAGAAATCTACATCAAAACCTTGGTGCTGAGGTGTCCAAATCAGAAACTGGTCTTTAAAGAACTGAAGTGAGTAACTTGGAGATGAAGGTTGGCTGGAGCAATTTTAATCAGTTTCTGACATTTTAGTTAAATCATCTATAAAGAAAATGTGGAGGTTCAAGTTCCTTAGCAATACTTCCCTGCGTTATATTATCAGCAATTCAAGGATGGGACCAATCACCTCATTCACTTATAATCCCAGGGGTATTGCTGACAGAGTTGAAGCTCAATAAACATTTCTCGAATGTTATTCTTCTCTCTGAACTCAATTTGCATTGTGTGTTCTTTGGCATCTGCCTCTCATCTAACCTCCCATTTACTTCTTTCTTTCAGTAAAAGATGACCAAGGCGTCCTTCCAAGTCCTGACTCAAACCCATTTCCAGCAGAAAGCCCTCTTAAATTGGCCATATCTTCTGTTCCCCTCCTCCCACCTATATTTTGCATTTCTTCAGCCCCTCAGTATGTAGACTGTTTATGGATTGCTTTACACATGTCCTTAAATTGCCTTTTTTTTTTTTTTTTTTTGTAATATCTGTTTCTTTCCAGTTAAAGAGGGAGGAATGCTTGGAACTTTGCTAGGTATTTTAACATCTGCATAACAAATATGTATTAAAATAGAATACAGGAAAGGAGAAAGAGCAAAGAAAGTAAGGAAAAGGTAGAAAGACCCTGATGCTGGGAAAGATTGAAGGCAGGAGGAGAAGGGGATGACAGAGGATGAGGTGGTTAGATGGCATCACCAACTCAATGGACATGAGTTTGAGCAGGCTCCGGGAGTTGGTGATGGACAGGGAAGTCTGGCGTGCTGCACTCCATGGGGTTGCAAAGAGTCAGACACAACTGAGTGACTGAACTGACTGAACTGATTCTATGTCTAACATACCCTGCTCCTGTAGATGTAGCATCATGACCAGATTAGATGAATAAAAAATGATACAAACAGAAATGGGAGAAATCCAGAGAAACTGTGAACCACAGAGAAAGAAGAGAGGATTATTTGTCTCTTCATTCAATCTAACCCTTAAGGAACTATAGGGACTTCACTAAGGTGTTCGCCTTATATATATATATATACACACATACATATATTTGGCAAGTCATTGTTTGCTTTTGTAAAGAAGATGTCAATACTTTATTACCCCCTGGTATTTATCTGGGAGGACAGACTGAGTCAACAAGTAAGGGAGTTGCAGTTAAAACTCATTTTAATAGTGATCACAAGTCTTAGTTCTAGAGGCTGAAAGTCCAAGGTGAATTTGCCATTCTCAGTGAGGGCCCTCTTCTTGGCTTGCAATGGCTGCCTCTTTACTGTATCCTCACATGGTGGAGAGAGAGGTCCCACCTCTTCTTCTTACACTCGGGATTAAGGCTTCAGTATATGAATCCATAACACCAGAAATGCTTGGTCAGTTGGGAAGCTACATGGGGGTGTTCTGACAATGGTGTCTGCCATGAGGGTGATCATTTGCATTAATTCATGATTCAAAGGATGATGGCTGGATGGATGTAGTTTCTTCTTGCCTCACTAGGGTAAATTCTTCTTTAAAAAAAAAATTAAATTTTAAAAAATATTTCTTTATTTGGCTGTGCCATGTCTTAGTTGCAACATGCAGGATCTTCAGTCTTCAGTATGGCATGCAAACTTTTAGTCCTGACTAAAATTAGAACCCAGGCCCCCTGCTATGGGAGCTCAGAGTCTTAGCCACTGAGCCACCAGGAAAGTTCCAAGGTGGATTTTTCTTGAAGGTGAGCACTTCATGGAAGAGATAATCTTCCTATTTGTTTGTTCTTCCTTTGAACAATTATTTATTGAATACCTACTATGTGCCAGGAACTCTTCTATGCACCAAGGATACAAGCTCCAGGAGCTTGTGTTCCCTTCCCTCCAGGAGCTTATGTTCTAGTGGAAAGAGATGAGCAATAAAGAGAAAACACAAATGGGCAAGATCATTTCAGGAGGATATATATTGTGAAAGGTAGCGTGACAGGTCATTATTCAACCCAACACATATGACTGTTTTTTTTCCCTTTGCGAAAATCTCCAAATAGGATCTCCAACTTTGTCCTCAAATAAATTGCATTTTGTCAAAATTAAAGGAACATTTTATCTCTCTCTGTCATCCCCATCCTTTTCCTCCTAGCTCACATTTATTGAAGCATGGGTTAAAGTGCCTTACAATGCATCATCTCATTCAATCCTGAAAACAGCACCATGAGTTTAGTATCAGGAAAATAACCATTTCACAGATGAGAAATCCAAGGCAGAGAACAGTTTAGCAACTTGCATTTAGTCATGCAACAAGTAACTAGTGAAGCCAGGATATGAATGCATAGCCTCTGAGTCCAGAGGTCCTGGCAAAGCTAATGTGTCAGCATTGTCCCCGTGGCAGAACTAGTCCTTCCAACAAAGGGAGGCACCAAACAGATGTTCTCCATCTCCCCCAAGAAGAGAAGGAAGATTTGTATTATAGCTGAGGGATATGAACTAGACATAGTAAAGAATCATTTCAGTTCAGTCACTCAGTCATGCCCGACTCTTTGTGACCCCACAGACTGCAGCACGCCAGGATTCCATGTCCATCACCAGCTCCCGGAGCTTGCTCAGAACTCATGTCCATCGAGTTGGTGGTGCCATCCAATCAGCTCATCCTCTGTCGTCCTTTTCTCCTCCTGCCTTCAAACTTTAAAGCTAAAAACTTCCTAGAAAAGTTTCACAAATTTTTTTCTTCTACTAGAGATTGGAACAGAGGTCAGCAAATTACTGCCCATGGGTGAAATCCAGCTACTTGATTTCATAAAGTTTCCCTGGAACATAGCCACGTTTCTCCATTTACATACTGTCTATGGCTGTTTTCACGTTACAGAATTAAGTAGTTGTGACAGAGACCATATGACTGGAAAATCCTAAAAGATTCACTTTCTGGCCCTGTATAGAAAATGTTTACTGACCTTCGACCTAGAATACCAGAATGGATTTTGCCTGGGTTGGCTTGAGTATGTTTCTCTCCAAATTCAAGGAAAATCTAATTGAAACTTTAGAGTCCTTCTCAGCTCTAGGAATAAAGAAGTGGTCCACCTCACTGGTGGAACTCTCCTCCCCACTTCTCCCAGCTTTCTCCCAGCTCCAAGTTAGCTATGTCTCTCTACATTATGGGCTTCCTAGGTAGCGCTAGTGGTAAAGAATCTGCCTGCCAATGCAGGGATTCAAGAGACGTGGGCTCAATATCTGGGTCAGGAAGATCCCCTGGAAGATGAAATGACACGCCACTCTAATATTTTTGCCTGAAAAATTCCATGGACAGGGGAGCCTGGTGGTCTATAGTCCATGGGGTTGCAAAGAGTAGGACATGACCGAGCACACATATTACATTGCATTATTCTACATTATATTTAAAAGGTGCATGGCTGACCGAAGTCTCCCAGATTACATTGCAGACTACCAGTAAACACAGTTTAGCAGTGCTGGGGATTAAGTGGGCAGCAGTAATAAATTCTATCTACCAGGAAATTTAGAGTGGTACCTGCCTTGGCGTTAATTCTGCTTCAGTCACCATTTAGACTGAGCATGAAGGGATGGCAGATTTCTGCTGTTCCAGTGATTAATATCATTGCCATGATCTCTATGACCAGTGATCAGGATGTGCTGTGCTGTACTTAGTCTCACAGTTGTGTCCAACTCTTTGAGACCCCATGGACTGTAGCCCACCAAGCTCCTCTGTCCATGACGATTCTCCAGACAAGAATACTAGAGTGGGTTGCCATTCCCTCCTCCCCAGGATCTTCCCAACCCAGGTCTCCAAAATTGCAGGCAATTCTTTAATATCTGAACCACCAGGGAAGCCCAGTAATAAGGATATATCTTATTTAATTTCACTTTGGGTAAAAGAAAAATGGGTTGTTAGAGCATAAATCGTTAATTTTTAGAGAATTTTTGTGGATCAAACAGAGAGGTAGAACTGAGCGACTTATGAATTTTTTTAAATAACTATACATACACTCACACACACACACACACACACACACATCCTGGGGAAAATATGTACTAACTGCAAACATTTTTCATCCCTAAGAAATTCATGAGGGAACTTCCCTGACAGTCCAATGGTTAAGACTCTGAGCGGAAGCTGCAAAGGGCATGGGCTTGATCCCTGGTCAGGAAACTAAGATCCTGCATGTCACAATGTGCAGGAAAAAAAAAGTTAGGAAGTCCTGAGTATTTTACCAATTCAGTTCAATGTAAAACAACATTTCCTTTTGCTTTTTTATACCACCCCTAAGAAACTTAACTATGACAGCCGGCCTCTTACAAGCCGTGTGATCTTGAACAAGTGACTTTGTCTCTCTGAGCCCTACTTTCTTTAGTGAAATGTGGCTGTAGAATGATGTTCTTTTCCTAGCTAAACAAGAGGCAGCATGCCTGTGGGCCTTAAGAGTCCTCCATCCGACCCCAGGCACCACCCTCTACCTGGTATCCAAACCATGTCTCAGTCTGGTGTATTGAACAGATGTGAACAGGAGTCAGCCAGCCAGACTTGGGTCCAACCTTGAAAAGCACAGTTTTATTTGCAGTTCAAGCCACATACCCTCCTCTGGAATGACAGACCATCAAGCTATTGCACACATTCTTCCCTCCTCCTAGAACACCCTTCCACAATCGGATCAGTACATTAATGTTCCTGGTCACTCTCCTCCCACTCAAAGAAGAGGTGTGTGTCCTCTGATACCCTGGGCAGTTTTCACTGTAACACTGCATGTGGACTCTTCCCACAGAAAATGACTTTCTCAAGTCAAGCGCTGTGCCTTGGGTCAAGCAGGGTGGGGATGTCCACATGAAAAGAGCTCCCTGCTTAAGACTATCTACAGCTTTTCATCTCATTCCGGCTCAAACCCAAAGCTCTTATCCTGGTTTCAAGGATATCCTGGCACAAACTGACCTTTGTCAACTTTTCCAGTCTCATTGTAGGCTATTTGACCCCTTTTCTTAGGTCCTCTAGCCAAGTCCCATCCCCTCATTTTCTTTATGTACATCTAGTTCCCTCTGCAGAAATTTTCTGTAGACAGCTCCCCCACAGCCCTTTACTGGACCTTTTCCAGATCTTAGGTTCAGTCCATTCATTCATTTATTTAAAAATATTTCTTGAGCACTGTTCTAGGCACTGGACAAAAATCCCTGCCTAGCTGGTGTTCTCCATGATAGTTGGAGGCTACAAACAAGTTTAGCAATAAATGCAACCTGTCTGATGGTGATGTGTGCTAGGCAGAAGAATAAAGGAAGATGAAAGGCTGGGGCAGGTGTGATTCCATATGAGGAGGTCAGAAAGGTCCCATAGAGGATAATGGATGAGCAAGACCTGGTGGGAGAGGGAGATAAAGTGTAAGTGTGTTTGTGGAAGGAGCAGTAAGTACAAAGACCCTGAGTCTAGGTGGACCTGAGAGGGTTGAGGAAGAGCAAGAAGGTCAATGAGAGGGAGAGAGGGGTGGGTGACGGTGCAGAGATAGCAGGGGTCCAGGTAGTACAGGGCCCTAAGGCCCCTGGAGGACTTTGACTTTTCTTCTGCATGAGATGAGCAAATCAAGCAAAATGACCCAGCTTCTGTTTGGAAAGGACCACTTGGGTCGGCATATCGAGATTACACGGCCAGGGGACAAGTTCAGACAAAGACTAGTTAGGAGGAGTTTCCAATAATCCAGGTAAGAAATAAATTTAGCTTAGACCAGGATGATTGAGATCATAATGTGGTTAACAAATGACTGGGTTCTGAATAGGGTTGGAAGGTAAAATCTGTAGGATTTATAGGTGTGTTGGAAATGGAGGATAAGAGAAAGAAAATAATTCAAAGATGATGCCAAGGCTTTGATCTGAATCTTGCAAAGGATGCATTTGTTGTTTACTAAGATGGGCAGGCTGAGGGAGAAGAAGTTTAGGGGATGAGGTTAGGAGATGAATTTGGTTTCAGATACATTCAGTTACAGATGTCTGTTAGACAGCCACATGGAGAGATCAAATGCACAGGTGAATTAGGAGTTCAGAGGAGAAGACATGGGTGGCTGCAGGGGCACTTCAATCTTTAGAAGACACAGATGCGAGAACAAAATGTTAGTTGTTCAGTCATGTCTGACTCTTTGTGACCCCGATGACTGTAGCCCACCAGACTCCTCTGTCCATGGAATTCTCCAGGCAAGAATACTGGTTGCCATTTCCTTCTCCAGGGGATCTTCCAGCCCTAGGGATTGAACCCAGGTCTTCTGAAACAGCTAAGGAAAAGGAAAGAAGAAGTCTGTTATGCAGAAAATGAAAGTGAAGTCGCTCTGTCGTGTCCAACTCTGCAACCCCGTGGACTGTAGCCTACCAGGCTCCTCCATCCATGGGATTCTCCTGGCAAGAATACTGGAGTGGGTTGCCATTAGGGAGTGTGGTGTCCTAGAGGCTAAATGAAGAGAGCATTTCAAGAGGGAGGGACCGATCAACTGTCAAATGTTGGTGATAAACCAAGCAACAGAGGACTGAAACCTGACCGTTGAGCTTAGCCAACTGGAGATCACTGGCAGCCATCAATGGTATTTCCTTGGAGCACCAACCAGAATGAGCTTCTTCCTCCTCTTCCATCTTGCACAAACGGTAAAACTTTCAGTCAAGTTACGCCCATTTCACGACTCTGTAAATCCTAGAGGCCCATCTCTGCTGTCATTAACTAGCTCCTTGAGCTTGGGCAAAGCTGACTTTTTTCTCCTCTGGATTTCAGTTTCTTATCTTTTAGCAAAGTGTGTGAGTTAATGGCCCTGCCAGCTCTATTAGCCCACTGTTCCATAACAGGCCTAGGTCAGGCTCCCTCATTTCCAGACTATGGTGTCACTTCAGTCCTTGCCTCCCCACAAATGTCTCCTACTGGCCTGAATTCTATCACTAGATCTTAATACAATTTTTTTTTTTTTTTTTGGTAAGAAATGAGGAAGCTTCTTTTTTTTAATTTTTATTTTAAATTGGAATATACCTGATTAACAATGTTGTGATAGTTTCAGGTGTTCAGCAGAGTGATCTAGTTATACATTTTCTCTTTTAGGTTGTTATATAACATTAAGCAGAGTTCCTTGTGCTATACAGTAAGTCCTTGTTGATTAGTCACTGTAAATACAGTAGTATGTACATGTCCATCCCAAACTCCCCAAGTATCCCTTCCCCTGCTCCTTACCCAACTCTGTAGCCATACGTTCACTCTCTAAGTCTGTGAGTCTGTTTCTGTTTTGTAAATAAGTTCATTTATATCATTTTTTTAGATTCCACACATAAGCAATACCATATAGTTTTCTTTTTCTGTCTGACTTGTTTCATGCAATATGACAATTTCTAGGTTCATCCGTGTTGCTACAAAAGGCATTATTTCATTTTTTATGGCTAATATTCCATTATATATATATATGTACCACATCATCTTTAACCATTCCTCTGTCGATAGACATTTAGGTCACCTCCATATTTTGGCTATTGTAAACAGCGCTGCAATGAACATTGGGCTGCATGTATCGTTTTGGACCATGTTTTTCTCTGGATATGTGATTTTACCACTTTTGAATTCAATCTGAGCTCTATTAGATACACAAATGAGGAAGCAGCTACTATCAGCCATTTTTGCCAGAATGTGAGGACACTTCCCTTGTCCTTTCCTAATGACAGGTTTGTTTTTTTTTTTTTTCATTTATTTTTATTAGTTGGAGGCTAATTACTTTACAATATTGTAGTGGTTTTTGCCATACACTAACATGAATCAGCCCTGGATTTACATGTGTTCCCCATCCTGAACCCCCCTCCCGCCTCCCTCTCCATCCCATCCCTCTGGTTCTTCCCAGTGCACCAGCCCTGAGCACTTGTCTCATGCATCCAACCTGGGCTGGTGATCTGTTTCACCCTTGATAGTATACTTGTTTCAATGCTGTTCTCTCAGAACATCCCACCCTCGCCTTCTCCCACAGAGTCCAAAAGTCTATATGCAAGACAGAAAAACAGACACAGATGTCTAATGACAGTTTTTGATGAGAACTTGAGAAAGCATGAGAAGAGTTCAGGAAGTGTATTGCTGCTGAGGTAGGCAAGGGGTTCCAAAAGGAACCTCACTGGGAAACTGATGAACTCCCTGAAAATCTATGTAGGGCAGGTCGCACTTTATAGACCTGGACAGTAAAGTTTCAGCAAAGGTTAATTTGTGTCTCTAAGCAACTCTAGCTCCTAAGTGAAAGCCCAGTGATATTGACTAAATCGTTTCTCCAACCTGTGTTTTGATATCAATGAGAACAGCAGAACTGCACTTAACCTGAAAATTCCATGCTCCCTTTAAAGGCAGAGTTTCTCTGACTAGGGAAGACTTCTCTGACTAGGTAGCGCAGGGAAGATAATCCATTTCCGCCTTACAATAAGCGGTCAAGCAAGTAGTCCTATATTTGCAAATACATGGTTGGTCGGTTGGTCATGTCAGCCCCAGGAAATGCTATCCAAGCATCTTAGCAGAACAACAATAATAATTCCTTAAATTTATTCAGGTTCTGACAAACAATTTTAAATGGCCCTTGCCTGCCTCTGCCATACCCTATAAGCTTGGTAATCTGTGCTGTATGTGTCAGAGGTCACAGAATCCACTCTTAGCATTGCCTTTGGCTGAGACTACGTATATAGAACTAGAGTTAATTTAGTCCCCACGGTATTGACCTCCCTTTAATGAGCCTGCCAGCATCAACAATAAGGATTGGGCTATGGGCAAATTTTCCAGTAGTGAATTGGCTTGTACTGGGCCATGTCTATCTACATGTACAATATCTATAACAAGATATTTGTAAACCAGTGGTTAGGGTGGAGTCTATGACCTCATCCCAAATCTATCTGGTGAAGGGTGAGTATAAATAAACAGATCAACAGGCAAGCAAATAACATTTCTGACCATTTCTTTTTCAGAGAGTGAAGTCAACGGGATCGTCAATAGAATCCAGCCTGTAACTTCAGCTTCTTTAGCACAGCCCCAAGGACAGGATAAACGATGTTTCTGGATAACCAGGGTGAGATAAGAAATTTGAGAATCACCATCTGCTGCTGTCAGATCTACCTTAAGTCAGGGAGCGGAAGCCTTGGCACAGGGCACACGTGGATGTGTTTCGGATGGTGTGAGCGTCTGCTGGTGTGTGTGTTCAAAGTTCTCGTGGGTGGTACACTTAATACGGTGCTTTTCTGTTCAGGAAAACTATATCTCTTCCAAAGCCCTGAATTATTAAAATCTTGACGTTTCTCACATCTGTTGCATGCTCCTTATCACCATTTCTGGACGCTATTGGGTGCCATTTTCTGGGTCTGAAGTTACGGGCACGCTTGAACTCTTCCACTGCCAAGCCGGGAGATCGTTTGTTATAACTGTAGCCAAGACCCAGGGAGCATGATTCTGAGACGAGTCAGCAGGCAGCAAGGCAGGGAGCCGGCCGAGCTGTGGGGTGGTCTCAACACTCAATATTCCAGTCTCTTGCCTGAGTGTAACCAGAGCCCCTCAGAGACAAACCAGCCTGAGGTGCTTCAGCAGCTGTAAAATTCCTCTAATGGCCTATATTCTAAGTTCCTCTTGCGCAGACCACCACCATGTAGATGGAAACTGAGTTTGGTCCAAATAGGATGAACCAAACTTCTGTTTAAGCAAAAAAGTTGGCTCAGGGCTGCACAGCTTTAAATGGACCATGAATAATGTTTTATTGCCTCAGCACTGGGTGAACTCGGCCCCTACACTTAGCCTCACCTTTCACAGTGTTATTTTTAGAGATCTCATTACATCCCAGCTTAAACTAAAAATATGTTCCCCAGGAATAGCAGCACCTAGTTTGAATTGTGTGGAGTGACCCAAGGGCCTCTGGACTCTGATTACATATGATGTTTCATGCATGTGATATCTGCTTTAGGATCAAGGGGGGAATTGCTAAATTTCATTTTTCAAGAGCAGCAACAAGACTGGCTTTGGGGCTGTTGGACTCCATGGGCTTTTTCTAAGCTGGAGTTGTTTCCACCAGCTTTAGTATCACATTATTTGGTATGATTTATATAGAATCACCGGTCCCAGGAAGCCCTGTTCATGAGAAGTTCATCTCCACCGTTCTCATCCAACCCCAACACATCCTTCCCTCCCCACGGTCCTGGGACTTGGAAGGAAAGGTCATGCAGTAGAAGAACTTTGGAGTCTGACAAATTGGCAGCTGCATCTTAATTCTGTCCCTCTACCTCTGTGACTTCAGGCATGTTATTAATCTTCCTGAGTCTGATTCCTCACTTGGAAAAAAACAGAACAGAAGTTGTATGGATAAAATCACATGATTTCCGTATTTAAAGCAGAACCCTAATAAATTATCACTTGTAAAAAACTTAGCTTGCCTATATACTGGTCAAAGCAGTAGGGACATTTATTGAGCCCTGACTAAGGTCAGATCCTGACAAAGATGCATGGGGGCAAGATGGCTCGGAGCAAAGCAGCATGGAATGTCACATCAGACTTGAGGTACCAGTCTGGACTGTGAGGCCACTAGCCAGGGAGCAGTTCAAGCTGGGGGAAGAAAGTCTCCTGAATTCAAAATGTTCTTTGAAGGTTTCCTCTCTCTACTGGCCCACTTAAGGGTTAAGGTCATAGCCTGCCCCACATGGAACCCCCGTTTTGACTGCCAGTGCAACCTTGCATAAGTTCCTTGAATTTTTATGCCTTTAGTTTCCAAAGCTGTAAGATGGAGATTGATAACACCTGTTTCATAACATGCTTATGAGGATTAGATGAGCTACATAAGATGATGCACATGTCTTTAGCACATTGTCAGAAAGGAATCGCTCAAGAGACACTGGCTGTTAGGGGTACTATGAAAAGTACATTCTCAGAAGAGGTACCAGTTTGAACAGAGAAGGGAAAGTGGAGGACAATTAGAGTATCTTGTGTCCTAGTTTGACTGACTCATAATGTATGTTAGGAGAGAAAGGCAAGGTCTCATGTGTTCCCAGAGTTGATCTTTGCATTCACTTGTGATATCTTCTAGATTATCGTCAGTATACATTCCATCTTTCTGCCCAGTTAATGCATCTCCTCATGACAGGAAGTTCCACTGTAACCATTGAGAGAGCCTCACAGCTTTCTATTCTCGAGCAGAATCATTTTCCCTTCCTGTCTCCATATTCCTCTGGTTGCCACAGTTCTTCAGGATCAGTGGACAATTCTTGACCTTATGACGAAACTTACAGTTTTATGGCATCAGTGTGATCACTCAGTCTGGTTAGCGAGAAAAGCATGTTTGTAAAATTCCTCTCTGCAGAGATACCCAGAGGCCCCATAACCTCTCAAATCTCAAAGATCAGCCTGGAAGGGGGCTTGTTCATCCTGGACCTGACAGCTATGTTCTACAGCATGTGAGCAGAGATAGGGCAGAGGGATGCTAAGTGACAGGCTGACCACGGAAATCCTGAAAGGCACCACACACTTTAAAACTTAGGTCACTAAAGAATTTCACAATTTGTATGGAAATACAAAAAACCTCGAATGGCCAAAGTAATCTTGAGAAAGAAGAATGGAACTGGAGGAATCAACCTGCCTGACTTCAGACTCTACTACAAAGCCACAGTCATCAAGACAGTATGGTACTGGCACAAAGACAGAAATATAGATCAATGGAACAGAATAGAAAGCCCAGAGATAAATCCACGAACCTATGGACACCTTATCTTTGACAAAGGAGGCAAGGATATACAATGGCAAAAAGACAACCTCTTTAACAAGTGGTGCTGGGAAAACTGGTCAACCACTTGTAAAAGAATGAAACTAGAACACTTTCTAACACCATACACAAAAATAAACTCAAAATGGATTAAAGATCTAAATGTAAGACCAGAAACTATAAAACTCCTAGAGGAGAACATAGGCAAAACACTCTCTGACATAAATCACAGCAAGATCCTCTATGACCCACCTCCCAGAATATTGGAAATAAAAGCAAAAATAAACAAATGGGACCTAATGAAACTTAAAAGCTTTTGCACAACAAAGGAAACTATAAGTAAGGTGAAAAGACAGCCCTCAGATTGGGAGAAAATAATAGCAAATGAAGAAACAGACAAAGGATTAATCTCAAAAATATACAAGCAACTCCTGCAGCTCAATTTCAGAAAAATACCCAATCATTACCCAATTGGTCATTACCCAATCAAAAAATGGGCCAAAGAACTAAACAGACATTTCTCCAAAGAAGACATACAGATGGCTAACAAACACATGAAAAGATGCTCAACATCACTCATTATCAGAGAAATGCAAATCAAAACCACAATGAGGTACCATTACACGCCAGTCAGGATGGCTGCTATCCAAAAGTCTACAAGCAATAAATGCTGGAGAGGGTGTGGAGAAAAGGGAACCCTCTTACACTGTTGTTGGGAATGCAAACTAGTACAGCCGCTATGGAAAACAGTGTGGAGATTTCTTAAAAAGCTGGAAGTAGAACTGCCATATGACCCAGCAATCCCACTTCTGGGCATACACACTGAGGAAACCAGATCTGAAAGAGACACGTGCACCCCAATGTTCATCGCAGCACTGTTTATAATAGCCAGGACATGGAAGCAACCTAGATGCCCATCAGCAGATGAATGGATAAGGAAGCTGTGGTACATATACACCATGGAATATTACTCAGCTGTTAAAAAGAATTCATTTGAATCAGTTCTAATGAGATGGATGAAACTGGAGCCCATTATACAGAGTGAAGTAAGCCAGAAAGATAAAGAACATTAAAGCATACTAACACATATATATGGAATTTAGAAAGATGGTAACGATAACCCTATATGCAAAACAGAAAAAGAGACACAGAAATACAGAACAGACTTTTGAACTCTGTGGGAGAAGGTGAGGGTGGGATGTTTCAAAAGAACAGCATGTATACTATCTATGGTGAAACAGATCACCAGCCCAGGTGGGATGCATGAGACAAGTGCTCCGGCCTGGTGCACTGGGAAGACCCAGAGGAATCGGGTGGAGAGGGAGGTGGGAGGGGGGTTCGGGATGGGGAATACGTGTAAATCTATGGCTGATTCATATCAATGTATGACAAAACCCACTGAAATGTTGTGAAGTAATTAGCCTCCAACTAATAAAAAATTTAAAAAAAAAAACTTAGGTCACTGTGAATACTCTTTATATATGATCAACTGCTGCAAGGTACCCACTAATACTAATCCTAGCATTATTTGGGATCTTGGCAGGGTATACACTTGTACCCAATACCAGGAACCTTTTATATTCCTTCTTTTCCAGAGCATTCTTACCATATTTTCACACAGAAATGAGTGAGTCCCATATCATCGACTTTAGGAGGAAGAAAAATTATTTTGTACACCAAGGTGAACAATTCTTTTGCACACTGGTGAGGATGAAGAACAGAAAGTTGGAAAATGAGAGGAAGAGGAGACATACTGGCCCCCCTCCTTTGTGTACCTCAGACTCCCTGACTATTGCTTTCAGATCATAGTTTCCCTCTAACCCCCAGTATCTAGAAGCAGAGGACCTGAGCCCAAGGAAAGTCAGCAAAACCTCCTGGGAGTTGACTCTCACTGGTGGGTCTCCTTAGACCCCAGGTTCTGCCCCAGGCCACTCACCAGGACCACATCACACACCTGGTCCCTCTGGACAATTCCAAGGCTCTCATGTCCTGGCATCCTGGGAGAGACCCAGAGCATCTGAGAAGGGCAGAGAGGACCCCACATAGCAGCTGGACAGTAGAGGTGCCATAGGGCCCCTCTCCACCCTGAGGAGGCCCGCCTCCCAGGAGCGAGCCTGACTGGACAGCTGATCCCCTCTAATCCCCACTGGGGAGGGCCAGCCTGGTCGCCTTTCATATAGCTATGACTTGCGTGTTCTTTACATCGCCTGCTTTATTTTCAAACCTGTCAACAGGTTTCTGAAAAGGTTGCACATATGAGCAGAGGTCTGGGCAGCTCAGAGAAGGAGCCACAGGCGGGGTGGGGAGAGTGGCCACCCCAGACCTGGGAGACCCAGTCAGGAAACCATGGGCTTCCTATTTTCCTGGGTTTTCTCTAATCAAAGCAAAAATGAGGCAAATGTTTTTACACCGTGACCCCTTCTGGTCAGGTTAGAAACTGGCTATAAATTCGAGATGGACCACACACTTACTGAACTATATTTATCAAGTTTCTTAATAAAGCCAAAAGCTCAGGGGCCTCAGGGAGTAAACTTTTTTTCTTTTTGACAGAGACAGAAGCCAGCAACAATCGGTTTACTGTTGTTGTCCTGTTGCCAAGTGGGTGATTCAGTTAAAATAGGCACTGCCTCACATCTGTTTACAGGAACCCGCGGGGTTGCTATTTGTACAGGGGCCCAACTTGTCTGACCTTGGTTGTTGCTAAACTTTTTTTCCCCCAAGACTGTTCCAAGGATCTAAAAGAAGACGCACTGCCCTACCACCAACGGTGCCATTTGCTGGCACGTCTTATCCCTCCCAGGACCATCACGTTGCTGTGACAAATGCTGGAAGAGCAGACGGAGGCCAGCTTTGAGGCTGGATGTGGCGCCAACTCCCTTTTCTAAGCTGACTAGCTAATTAAACTAACAATGGACTTCAAGATCATAAAAATCAGAATATTCGAATGGGAGGAGATCCTGGGGGACTACATAGTACAACTCCCTCATTTTCAGTTGAAGAAACAGAGGACTAAAGAGATTGTTGGAGGGAGCTGGGACATGAAGGCAGAATGATGGGGCTCTTGCTAGTTTTTCATGCTCCCCAGGAAGTGTGGCATCTTGAGATACAGCCTGGATCAGACCAGGCTGTAACTTCACACCTGACCACATGAATGTGTAACCTGACCCTGTGGGAGAGGAAAACCTTGGTATCACCCATGTGGAGAGCAGCACTTTGGAGCCTCATATCTGCAGGGCTCCTCTCGAAGCTGGGAAGGAGCTTCCAGGTTTTCTTTCACCCATAAACCACATGGAGAATTCAAAGTCTCTGATGAGCCCCAGAGGAAAACTACAGAGAAAAAAAATATCAGGATAGCCCAGGGATGATGAGTAATGTAATAATGTATGGGAAAAGGACCCTTTCTGTAAACCCTAAAGCAGTTTTCAAATATTTGAGTGTCACAGAATGTTAAAGTGGAAGTTTTAATTGAGATATCAAAATATAAGTATCAGATATAAAAATACCAACACACCCACTTAATAACAATTTCATATTTCTATAACCCTCTCTGGGGAAGGCTGCATGTGAATACCACTCAAACTCAGAAAGGCTCTCAGTTTGTCCCATGTCCCCCCAATAATGAGGGGGATAATGTGGACTAATGTCTTATTCTCTGCCACCAACACTTAGAATGTAAGGAATGGGGAGTAAAGCAGAGTGACAGCTCTAACTCCTGGAGTTTGCATGGCAAAGTACCCTGAGTTTCCAGGGACAAGACACGGGCAATGTGGTGGAGCTGGCGTGGGCAGTCTAAGGAGAAGTTGGTAGAGGATTATCTGATTTCCAAGGGCTAATGACAGGAGGTGGGATGGAGAGCACCAGCAGGGTGAGAGGGTCTGCAGGCAAAAAACCACCAGCTAGCGGAGAAGACCCACAGATCACCCAGGGAGGATATAAGCCTTCAACTTTTCCCAGGCTTGGAGAGCTTGGAGCCAGCTGCCTTTGATTGGGTTGCCTTGGAGCAGGGCCTAATATAGGGATTCTTGTGGTTTACGGAGGGGGTGTTCTCAGGGGAAGGAGTAAGGGAATCAGGATAGAACAGAGTGAGGGGAAGACAAAACAAAGATGAGGTCTCTGTGATTGGCTCACTTCTGACTAGCCCCACAGGTTCTGCTGTCCCATGGAAAAGGGGACCAGGCTTTCAACACCAAGCCAGTTGGGTGTTGGCTCCTGCTTGTAATGTGGGGGAAAGGGGACGCTTGGGGAGGTTGGGGCATGTCTGGGTCATCACCCAGCAGATGTGGCTTGTATCTGGTCAGTTACAAATTCTCCCAAAAGGGAGAAACTGTGGGCCATTAGCAGCACCTGTGGATGGGGCTCTGGGAGGAGCGTGAGAAAGATTCACTCTGCCAGCTTCTGGCCCACCAACTAAGAGCTTGTTAGTTCTCCTTACGTGTCCTCCCCCCTCACAGCTGGCAACCCCCAGCCCAGGGGTCAGGAACAGGGGGTGGGAGGTGAGTGAGGAAGATGGAGAGGAGGCGATCTTCTCCCACACACCACTTATACACTACGTACACTTCACCCCCCCACACACACCACACACGTCACACCACACCACACACACACTACACACACACATACATACACCACACACACACACTACACACACATACACCACACACACCATACCACACCACACCACATACACACTACACACACCACACACGCACCACACACACATTACACATGCATACACCACACACACACACACCACACCATACATGCACCATACACACACTACACACACATACACCACACACACCATACTATACCACACCACACACACTACACCACACACACGCACACACACGTCACACCACACCACACACACACTACACATTCACACACCACACACACCCCACACATGCACTATACACACACTACACACACATACCACACACACCATACTATACCATACCACATACACTACACCACACACACACACACACACACACACACACCCCATACCACACACACACCATGCACACACTACACACACATACACCACACACACACCACACCACATATGCACTACACACACCACACATGCACCACACACAAATTACACATACATACACCACACAAACACACACCACACACACACCATACACACAGTACACACACCACACCACATACGCACTACACACACCACACACGCACCACACACACATTACACATACATACACCACACACATACACATCCCCCACACCATACACACACATACACCACACACACACACACACACACCACACACACACACACACTGCACACACCATACTACACCACACCACATACACACTACACACACCACACATGCACCACACACACATTACACATGCATACACCACACACACACACCCCACACCACACACACCCCATATACACACTACACACACATACACCACACACACCATACTACACCACACCACATACACACTACACACACCACACACGAACCGCACACACACTACACATACACACACCACACACACACACACCACACCACACAACACAACATACATACACTACACACACCATACTATACCACACCACATACACACTACAATACACACACTGCACCACACACACTGTACCACACACACTATACCCACATACACCACACCATGCACACACATACTACACACACCACACACATACTACATCACACACACTATACCATGCACACTACACACACACTACACATACAACACACATACTACACACACACGCCACACCACACATACACACTATGCACCACAACACACACACACACACACACACACACACACTTCCTTTCCAAAAGGCAAAAGACCCTATAATAGGGCCTCCCTAGAGGTTGGGAAGAAATCATAACTTTGAGTGAAATTGAAAGTTTTGATTACTGCATAGAACTTGAACACAATTTCAGAGAAATATGACATCCATATAGCAAAGGCTCCTATCAGAAGCCTACAGCTCAATGAGTTTTCACAGAACACACTTGTGTAACAATCCCCAAGATTGAGACACAAAAGCACCAGCTACCCAGTGGCACCGTTTCGGTCACTTCTCTCCTGTGTCCATCACAAGGGAAACACGACAGCATTCTTCCAACAACACAGATTCATTTAACCATGTTGATGAAACCTGGGATTTTGACCTAGCTAGAGCTTGAGGTTTATAACAAATGACATCGATCTCCAACTGATCTCTAACATCCAACTTCATTTCCCATTACCATAAGGTGAAGGAGGGTAGGTTTTCATAATAAAAATGGATAAGAACCAGATTTTTATCTCCTTGATTATTGTGGGGAAAGAGGAGAAAGAAAAACAGGATTTTTTTCCAGGTTTCTTCCCACCCCATTCCACCTACCCCGCCCCCAGGCTTCCCAAGGGAACACACAAAATAATCTCATTCCCCCACCCAGAGACAAGCCTGGGCCAGACGGCGTCCCCTCAGGACATGTGTGTGTGTCCTCGTGTGTACGTGGGGCATACATGCCATTGCTGAACTATGCGGGACTTGAGATCTTAGGTCCCTGGATGGGCCTCTGGAAAGCAAGCCCAGCTTTTGTTGTTCCTTCCCATATTTTTGTCCAGTCAGTTGTTTCCCTGAGAGAGTAAGGGGTGTTAGGAAATCAAGTTGCTGCAAAAGGCCTTTGGGGGAATTTTCACCCAATGTGTTATTTTCTAATTGGTGCTATTTGCTGTGGTCCTCCTGCCTGACTGTCTGCATTGAGACAAGATTATAATTATAAACAGAGGAGCAGCATTTCCATTGAAACTCATCATGTGGTTTTCCTGACTCATCCTAATGAACTATGCACCCCTCAAAGGAAAGGGATTTTTTCCCCCTGAAGAAAGTACTATGATGATGACCTTAGTTGACATCAGAATGATCAGATGCACTTGTTATTCAATTTTTTTAAATATTGTATTAAAAGGCAGAAGAGGTGATGCCAAAAGTTTGTCTATATGCTGTGAATATACCTGTGTCTTTTACATGAGACCTTTCTTTTTTTAATAATAGTATTTTAAATTAATTTATTTATTTTATTTTTGGCTATGCAGAGTCTTCATTGCTGCACACAGGCCTTCTCTAACTGAGGCAAGTGGAGGCTAATGTTTGCTTCAGTGTGTGGGCTCCTCATTGTGGTCACTTCATGGGCTATAAAGTGTTTGGGCTTCAGTAGTTGTGGCACACAGGCTTAGCTGCTCCACAGCATGTGGGATCTTTCTGGACCAGGAATTGAACCCATGTCCCCTGCATTGGCAGGCAGATTCCCATCGACTGTACCACTGGGGAAGTCAGAACCTTTATTTTTTAGATTGTACCAATATTGTATGGCCATGTGGCCTTACCAAAATGACTCAAATGTTTTCTTCAGAGGAGACTACTTTTTATGCAAATGGAATATGACAACTGGACAAGTTAAGAAGAATAAAGAATGAATTAAATAAGAGGATCTGTGAAAATCTCGCTTTCATGATATGGGAAAGTGGCTGAAAGAGCTATGACTTGGGGAGGAAGCAGTTTACCCTGCTCAGCTCAAGTGAAACTGAAGAGTCCCCAAAGTTTGGGAAGGATCCCACAGCCTTTGGGTTCTTATAGTACAACTCACGGGGGCCATTCATGACAAGGTGAGTTTCTACTTAAAGGCCCTGCTGGCTGCCTTCCATTCACTAAAGATTCCACAGCATCCTGTTGTGGGGAGAGAAACACAGCTCCTACTTCTCATGCTCTGGTGACATTCTGAGAAGTCATAGACTCCTGGAAGGTCAGACTGGGGAAGGACCTTGAGAGAGATGAACTTGGACACATTGCCGAGAGAAACAGAGTGCTCTTCAGAGATGGCACCAAGACCACAGGTACAAACCTGGATGAGCCAGGCCAATCGGTGGGGATCTGTCTAAAGATATTTGCTCCTGTGTCTGGTCCCAGACCTACTGAATCAGAAACTGGGGATGCATGAGGGGGGCAGAGGACAGGAGCCCCTGTGATTCTGATGTGTACTCACATTTGGAAATCAGTGATTCTCATGAAAAGCCTTTATTTCCGAGTTTAGGATAATAAGATTCAGGAAAATGAGTTCCCTGCTGGGGATCACCAAGTGGTTAGTGACAAGTGTGTCCACATGGTGGTGTTCAGTGTTCTTCCCATGCCGTGTCCCAAACACTGGCTTGCCTTCTGGATGCTTCTCTTGCCTTGGTCTCTCACTTTCAGAAGGCTGCCAGTTCTGCCATGGAAACAGGTTCTGCTTCTCTGAACCTCATTATCCTCATCTATAAAAGAAAGATGTGTGTGTGTGTGTGTGTGTGTGTGTGTGTGTGTGCACACGCACGCACACGCACCCAATCACTCAGTAATGTCTAACTCGTTGCAACCCCATGGATTGTAGCTTGCCAAGCTCCTCTGTCCATGGGATTGTCCACGCAAGAATACTGGAGTGGGTTGTCATTTCCTACTCCAGATCTTCCCAACCCAAGGATTGGACCTGCATCTCTTGCATCTCCTCCATTGGAAGGTGGATTCTTTACCACTGCACCACCTGAAATATTACTCAGCCATAAAAAGAACAAAATAATGACATTTTGCAACAACGTGGATGGACCTAGAAGTTATCATACTGAGTGAATTCAGACAGAGAAAGACAAATACCATTCGATATCACTAAAATGTGGAATCTAAAATGTGACACAAATGAAGTTATCTGTGAAACAGAAAGAGACTCACAGACACAGAAAATAGAGTTGTAGTTGTCAAAGTGAGGAGGATAGATGGATTAGGAGCTTGAGATTAGCAGATGCAAACTATTACATATAAAATGGGTAAACAAGGTCCTGTTACATAGCACAGGGAACTATACTCAATATAAGAACCACCAAATGAGGATTTTAAAAAATGATTAGGAAGAGCTTTGAAACTGTAAAAAGCAGAATACCTAGTAGGTAGGACTCATTATTATTTATATTGTGAAACTAACTTGTTCACACAAACTGTATAGGAATCTAAGAAAGAGAAGAGAGAAAAAAAATCTGTGTATTAGTGGGCAAGAGCCTTTAAAATATTCAACCTTCTCAAAATGTGATGAAGGCAGGGCTTTTGGTGATTTTTAAAATAAGCTTTAGATGAGACTGGGCCTTGGACCCCCTGAATTTGCCATTTAGCTGATCGTCATTTCCTTCTGCCCTCTCTCACACCTACCTTCAGACTACTTCGGTTTTCTGTGACATAGTTGAAAGTTTTCATGATGGTTGAAGCTGCTATAATGACACATCCACCCAAGACTTACCCACTCTTGCTGTGAACCCCCTGAAATGAAGACCACTTTCTCAATTCTTGAGAAAACTACCAGCCCCTCACATATTGAATAGTATTCCATGAGAGATAGATAATAGGTGATTCTAGAAACATAGGACTGGAAGAAACCTCAGAGGTCCATTCATTCAACCATTGAACAGTATTTATTGAGTACCCATGATATGCCAGTCACTGTTCTAGGCTCTAGGGTTGTAAGCAGTGAGCAAAAAATAGTCAACCCTGTCCGCTAATGCTCAGTTTCTATTAGGTAAGAGTAAATCTATAAATAAGCGTCTTAGTCAGTTCAGGCTGCTATAACAAAATACCACAGACCAGATGGCTTCAACAACAGACGCTGAATTCTCACAGCTCTGGAGGCCGGAAGTCCAACATCAAAGCACCTCAGACATGGTTCCTGCTGAGAGCTCCTTCCTGGTCTGTTTTGTCCTCACATGGCCTCTCCTTGGTCAGAGGGGGTGGGGAGGGTAGGTGGAAGGAGAATGAGGGGCAAGGAAGAGAGGGAAGGGAAAGTGAGGGAGGGAGGGGGAAAGAGAGGGAAGAAGTAAGAGGAAAAGGGGAGGGGGTTAAAGACACCCACTTTGGTCTCTCTTCCTCTTCTTATAAGGGCACTAATCCCAACAGGAGGGCCCCGCCCTCATGACCTCATCTAAACCTCTGTGTGTGTGTGTGTGTGTGTGTTTTAATCACTCAGTTGGATCTGACTCTTGCAATTCCATGGACTGTAACCCTCCAGGCTCCTCTGTCCATGGAATTCTCCAGACAAGAACACTGGAGTGGGTAGCCATTCCCTTCTCCAGGGGATCTTCCTGACCCAGCAATGGAAACTGGGTCTCCTGCATTGCAGGCAGATTCTTTACCGTCTGAGCCACCAGGATAGCCCCCATCTAAACCTAATTATCTTCAAATAGTGACCTCCAAATACCATCCCATTGGGGGTTAGTGCTTCAACATATAAATTTGGGGGCAGTAAGAATATTCAGCCCCAAACAGTAAGTAAACAAACAAGTCCATACTTAAGTGAGGCATCAGGTAATGCTAAGTGCTGTGAAGTAAACTGCAGCAGGTCAGGGGTCAGAGAGTGGGAGAAGGGCAAGTACACTCAGGGAACCTCTGAGGAGAGAACATTTGAGTGGAATCTGAGGAGTGACTCGCATGTGGGATGAGGAGCGAATCCCACTGCAATTTCACAGGCCCAGGTGAGGGGCAGGAGTTGGAGTCAATTCTTCAAACCAGAGAATGTCTCTGGGGGATTCTGATGCAGGAGGTGTCCCAAGTCTGACTCATAGTTAACAGTATTCCTTTAGTCCTTGGCCAGAAAAGTATGGTGGAGAAGTAGTGTGGAAGCAGAAAATCAGTTGGGAGACTTCAGGAGTGATGTGTTATGGTGGCTTGGATGTGGGCAGAAGCCGTGGGGGTGACACACTCAGATACAGTCAATTGCAGTTTGAAGGAAGCACTGAGTTAATCTGCAGAAAGTCTCCAGTGACGCTCACCTGTGTTCCTGAAACCTGGGGCTCCTAGGAAGAGCTGGAGGCTGCAAAGGAGGCAGGCAAGGGAGTTAAGCATCTCCAGCACCCCCTGCTGGTTTCCACCGCAACTGCAGAGCTTTACCTGTTTCGCACGCATCAGTTCAGTGCAGTTCAGTCGCTCAGTCATGTCTGACTCTTTGCGACCTCATGGACTGCAGCACGCCAGGCTTCCCTGTCCATCACCAACTCCTGGAGCTCACTCAAACTCTTGTCCATCAAGTCGGTGATGTCATCCAACCATCTTATCCTCTGTCATCCCCTTTTCCTCCCACCTTCAATCTTTCCCAAACATCAGGGTCTTTTCAAATGAGTCAGTTCTTCACATCAGGTGGCCAAAGTATTAAGAGTTCCAGCTTCAGCATCAGTCCTTCCAATGAATATTCAGGACTGATTTCCTTTAGGATGGACTGGTTTGATCTCTTTGCAGTCCAAGGGACTCTCAAGAGTCTTCTCCAACACCACATTTCAAAAGCATCAATTCTTTGGCACTGAGCTTTCTTTGTAATTCAACTCTCACATCCATACATGACACGTGGGAGGGGTCAATTGAAACTACCCCCTTCTCCTGTGTCACAACATCATTTGCAGTAATAACCATGAATGAAAAGAACACCAATTATGACCAGAAAAGAAATACAGTGTAAATTTGCTCTCATTAAATTTCATATGCCTGTATAACCATACCATTAAACACAAAAATAAATGAAAAATATGAGAGAAAATAAATATTATGGTACAAAAAGGGGAGGAAAAATCAATTATTTATTCAATAGCTTAATACTTACCTAACAGTTTTGAAATGTGATTCTATGGTTATAGTATTATAATAATATTTTATCTAAATGACTCCCCATTAACTAATAAGCAATCTGTAATAAAACTGAAGTGTCTGCAAAGGGCACAGTTTAGACAACTATGAAATCGTAATGCTGACGAATGTTTTTTCCCTGCTTTGTTCTTCAGTTTTAACTCAGTTTTGACTTTGGTTTTAACAGAAGAACTATCCCAAAAAAAATTTACAACAGCAGTACATTAATTTCAGTAAAACTAGTAACAGTTGTTTTAGTAAGGAATACATTTAAATCTTACAGATATTATTCCATTTCAGTACACTATTTCATGTCTGAACTAAATTTATATTTCTATAAACATAAAGAAATAAACACATATATACATATTACACTTTTATTGTTTATACTGTTTCATCATTTTAAATGCTTAAGTACAAACTCCAAGTGATTACAAAAAAAGAATCAAAGTAATTTTGATTCCTTTTTCCTTCTTGGTGATCACTCTGCTCTCATTGTTTAGTTTGAAGCTTCTGTTTAAAAGCAGGAAAATGCAGCACATCTCATGGGACTGGTGACACAAAATGCATCCAGAGCCCTCAAAGGACGTCAAACAGTGACGAATTCACCTTCCAAACAGTCAGCTGAGTCTCCAATTGTGAGCAGTGAGTGTATAACCATGAGCATTTAGAATAAACCACCATGTAAATTACAATGTTTATAACAGGGTAATTAATGAGCTATCCTATTTAAGTTTACATATTATGAAAACTCACCAGCAACTGCAAAGTTTCTTGGAACTTAGACCAACAAAACATTTTTTCGGTGAAGGAGTATTTTATCACTGACTGGTTAAAAAAATAATAATAATTTTAGTTGGTTTTATTGGAGTTTTATATTTTCTACAGACAGTGCATCGTCTTATTGCCTGAATCTAGATGGAAGTCTCCCATTGCTTATTTAGCCCTCAGTATGCCGCCAGTGCCAATAAGGTTGCATTTGTGTTTCCCCAGGCACGGAGGGTCAGGAAACATCCACGTAGCCTGGTACCCTCATTGTCCAGATGAGGAACCTGAGGTCAGGTGGGCACGTGTGACTTCTGCAGGTAAGAGACACCTTAGCAGAAGGAAATGAGAGGGAGGGTCTCCAGGCTTCTCTTGTCAGGGTGTAAGCTAAAAAGGCTCACAGGGACACAATTTGAAGTGCAGCACATCCTGCTCAAGTGAACAGGGCATCTCAGAATGTCCCCTGGAGCCAAGCAATGATGGAAAGGGAGGATCTGGGCATGGAGGGGTGTCAGTGGACAAGTGGGCAACACAACTCCCACCTGAAGGCAGGTGGGAACTGAGCTCTGGACAAAAGTTGCCATGTAGGAACACAGGCAAGCAATGCCAAGCCTCCTTTGCCTAGCGAGGCCAGAGAATGCCCTCAGCCCCTTGGGCACAAAATTTCTTTTAAAAAAAAATTTATTTTATTTTTAATACGAGGTAATTACTCTACAATATTGTGATGGCTTCAGCCATATGTCAGCATAACTCAGCCATAGGTATACACACACTTCCCCCTCCTAAGCCACCCTCCCGCTTCCCTCCCCATCCCACCTTTATTTTTCTTTTGGCCACACCACGAGGCATGTGAGATCTTAGTTCCCCAACAAGGAAGAACTTAGTTTGTTGTAGCCACACACTCCAGGAAACGAACCCACTCAGAAGGACAATGCAGATAGTGGAGTACAGTTTATTACACTGGCAGGCCCAAGGCAGAGTCTCCTCTTAGCCAAGGACCCCAACCGACTTTTGTGAAAACCTTTCATACCTTAAGACTGTTAGCAGTCTGTTAGCAACCGTGCTGCACGGCAGGATGTGAGCAGAGGGCAAGCAAGTGAAGCTTCATCTGGATTTACAACCACTCCCTATTACCTCCTGAGCTCAGGAAAGCAAGCTCAAGGCTCCCACTGATTCTGTATCATGGTGAGCTATATAATTATTTCATTATATATCACAAAGTAATAATAATAAAGTGTACAATAAATGTAATGTGTTTGAGTCATCTCGAACCATCCCTTCCACCCTTGGTCTGAGAAAAAATTTTCTTCCAGGAAACCAGTCCCTGGTGCCAAAAAGGTTAGGGCTTTAGGTCAATGCTGGCCCTTTGGCTCCACATGTGGGAATAAGGCGGACCCCTCTTCCTGGCCGGGGAGAAGCTTGCCATCCTGGGCAGCGCTGTGCTTTCTGCCCCTGCTCCTGCCCTCTGCCCCTGCTGCAGGCAGAGCTCACGCCGCAGCTGGCCAGGGAGCTAAGCGGCCAAGTTCAAGGGGCCACTGTGGGCTGCCGAAAGGAATCTCCCTTCCTTAACTGGTCAGGAGCAGACAAGCGCACACAGCTCATGTGACGTGTGCACCATATGCAATTTTGAAAGAACCCTGTTCCACAGAGAGAACCTTTCAAAGACCTTTCTTTGTAAACAGACCTGATGATAAAGACATGCTAAGTCCTAGAGCCCAGAGGCTGTCAAGGGTTTTACATAATACCAATTTCATCTTATCTCCTGGGCACTGTGAACTTGAACATAAGCTAAAGCTAAGTGCTAAATTTATTAGACATATGTCAGCATCTGTCTGTCACAAACGGGAGAAACTCCCTACCAACGGAGCCACTCTCTGGTAGAGGGAAAGATTGAAAATCATCTGGAATGTTTTCTGAGAATATTTAAAAAAAAAAAAAATATCTTGGGTTACACAGATTTTGGTTTCTCTGCTTTTACCCAGCAGAAGAAAATTGCAGAAGCGTAGCTATTGATCATCTGAAATTTGTTTTAAAAAATAAGTTCACACCCCACATGTCCAAAGAAAAAGACCAGGTGAATAAATATCCAAATGTTATACAATAGTTATCTTCAAGTGACGGAATAAAGCATAATTTACTTTTTTTTTTATAATTCAATTTTGTATAACTCAGAAGTGCTGTGATGAATATTTATTATTTTGGTCATAAGAAAAAAATCAAGTTTGCCAAGATTGCTATAAAACAGAGTACTACAACCCAGGTGATTTAAAATAGCAGAAATGTATTCTTTCACAGTCCTGGAAGCCATGCTTCAAACCAAGATATTAATGAGACTGATTCCTTCTGGAGCATCTGAGACATTCTATGTCTCTCTCCCAGCTACTGCTGGTTACTGGCAATCTCTGTTGCTTCCTGACACAGAGAGACATCACTCCAATCTCCGCCTCTGTCGGCACAGGGCATTCTCCCTGTGTGCACATCTGTGTCTTCACGTGCCCTTCCTATGAGTGACCCAGTCTTTGGGTTTAGGGCCCACCTTCATCCACTGTAATCTAAATTCATCTGCAAAGATCTATTTGAAACTCTGGGTGGACATCAATTTTAGGGGGACACTATTCAGCCCAGTATACATAGCAACAAAGTGGATTAATACCCCCTGAAGAGACTCAGGTCCCCACTGACCCTTGGGCATGGATGCAAGCTCAGTCATGTCCAACTCTGTGCAACCCCATAGATGGACTGTAGCCCGCCAGGCTCCTCTATCCATGGGATTTCCCAGGCAAGAGCACTGGAGTGGGTTGCCATTTCCTTCTCCAGGGGATCTTTCCAACCCAAAGATCAAACTCACATCTCCTTCACCTCCTGCATCGGTAGGAGGATTCTTTACCCACTACCATCACCTGGGAAGTCATTCCCTACCACTGACCATATTAAGCCTTAATTCTTGAGAAGTGGGGCTTTGGCTATGCAAATTGCACAGCCTCCCTCTCACTCCATTTCTGGGCTGAGAAGTAGGGCCATAGCCAGAGCAAAAGGTGTCACTCACAACACAATCCAGCAGGACAAATCTGGGACCAGTCACACCCCTGGGCCACTGAGCCCTGACAGAGCAGCCAGTGATGGTGAGAAACTTGTCAATCACGTGTGCCCACATTGCATCTCATTCAGATGACGCAGTATAGTTTAAGTGTGTATAGATGCCATTGGGCTTCCCAAGTGGCATAATGGTAAAGAATCCTCCGGCGGTGCAGGAGATGTGGGTTCAATCCCTGGATTGGGAAGATCCCCTGGAGAAGGAAATGGCAACACGCTCCAGTATTCTTGCCTGGAAAATCCCATGGACAAAGAAGCCTGGCAGGCTACAGTCCATGGGGTCACAAAAAAAGTCAGACCCAACTGAGCATTCACGGGCATGTAGATGTCATTAAGGATTAGTAAATTGCAAACCTGTTTCAAAGTATTACTGACAATATATATTTTCTTCATCAGTGGGTCTTAAAAGTAGAACTACTGTTCTATTGAGTCTGTGAAATATCAAATGATAAAAATATTCTTTGTACTCCAAAAGGTTGAGAATCACCATCCTACATTTTTTTCTATAGCAGGCAAAGAGAGGTTATTACCATCATGTATTATATATTATGTAACAAGTACTGTGCACAATCCTTTAAAGCTGTTCTGTTTCTAGTCTTCAAAATAAAACCATGAGGCAATCATCTCATTTTTCAGATGAGGAAACTGAGGCTGAGAGAGGCTAGACAGTCATAGAGAGGTTGAAAGGACCTAACTAGGTAAGGGTAGAAGTGGGATTCGAACTTGAAGGTAAAAGTTTCTGAGGCTATGAGTGGTGTAAATCTTTCAGGGGCTCTGTTGATGTGAATCATTAGTAGTCTTTTTAGCACTGGATGGAACATCAGAAACCTACATCCTAGGGCCATGTTGCCATGGTTCCGAACAGAGTATCTCTCCCTGAGAGAAACATTAGGGGTAGTCTCCAGGAGGGACCCTCTAATAGCTTTAGTAAATGCATTCGTTTTTAATGATCAGACACACAGAGAACACAGTCCTCTGCACCTCGCTGAGCCCAGGCCTAGGTGAGGCATTCCTGCAGTGCTAAGGAACAGGAAAAGATCAGCTTCTGCTAAAGAACCGACACATTAATATTCTCTCGTTAAAGACAAAAGGAATAGGATTTGCCTGGATTTCCATCATCTCTACTCAGATCTGTTAGCTCAATCACAGTAACTATGGTTTGATGTCTTTATGCTCTGTGATCCAGTCCGCCAGCTCCTGCCCCTGAACTTGACCCATTTTTCTCACTTACATTTTTCTGTCTCAATTTTTACTTAATTCATAATTTACTCTTGTGCTGGCCACTTTTCTGGAAATCCACCCTTTCTCCAAAAAAAATTTTCATTAGTGTGGCTCCTACACAGGAAATGGAAGGGGATTCAGTGTGGAGTTAGCAGCCTGTTCCATCGGTTCCTGCCAGCTCTGGCTCCTTCACCAGGGTCTCTCCAATTGGCCAAATTTCACATGAACCTTCTGGCTGCCTGGAACTTCATGCAGCAGACTCAGTTTGCTGACTCCTTGCCTTACTCAATGCTCCCATCTTGAAGATTCTTCTGACCCAAGTCCTGTCTTAGATCTCTTGTCTTCTAGTGAGTTAATTAACTAGGCAAAAAAATCTAATTGCCAAATGAGTTTATGTATTCATACCCCCTCAGGTAACCTCAATCTAAAAAAGAACTACTAGTTTCAACAAAGGTTCAAGATTTATCTAAAACTACATTTAATTTATGTAAGAAAAAGTAGAGTCAGACTACCAATTTTGTCAACTTAATAATGCGAAGCTGAGGGCTGAAGCCCACTCAGCTGTATGCTTTCTCGAACCTAAAGCCAGACCCCAAAACACTTGTTAATACACACTTTGGATCCTTGATTCAGCCAAAATAAAGACGTTGGAACTTCCCTGGTGGGTCAGTGGTTGCCATCCAGGAAACACAGATTCAATCCCTGGTCAGGGAACTAAGATCCCACATGTCCCAGAGCAACTAAGCCCACACACTGCAACTACAGAGCTTGCACACCACAACTAGAGAGTCCTTGCACCACAACCAAAGACCCTGTATGACTCAAGAAGATCCCATGTGTCCCAGCTAAGACCCAACACAGCCAAACAAAATTAATTAATTGTGTTTTTTTAATGTTCTAAAATGCAAGGCCATATAAAGCTGTAGAAGACCTTAAGACCCTGACTCCAATCCCGATTCAACGACAAGTATATTGCCTACAAGTGTATTCCAATTTGACTACAAGTATATTCCCTGTGTGCCACGTGATCAGACACTTTATTTTAATTAATCTTCCAGCTCCAGCCCAGAACTATCTGGAGTGGAGACGAGCTAATAGCTTCTGCTCTGCTCCAGGCCTGTGACCTTCTGTCCCAGGACCAGAAGGAAGAGGAGTTGGTGACGTCTAAGAAAACATTCAAGACAGTGCCCCATGTTGACTGATGGCTCGGACTGGAAACATGAAGCTTTTTGTTAGCCTGGCCTCCTTTGTGTGTCAAAGCCTGGCCCGGCAAGGTTAGGATGGCCTGGCATGGAAAGAAGCTCCTCAGAAGACCACTTGCTATGAATGGAGGTCAAGGAGAGGAACAAGGCTCCCTGGGCACCAGAGTAGACATACTGCACCCACTGGCACAGGTGTGCACTGTGCCTGGAAACATCGGATAAGATAAAGGCTCTGCAGCATGGGAATTAGGAAATGGAAAGTCTGTCTGTATCTAATGGGGCTCTAAACCAACCCAGGGCAGCCATCCACGTGGTCCCTATTTTCATGGTCATTATTCTTACCAACTGGTTCCATCAGTGTTTACCCTTCCTAAGAAGGAATACTGTCATCGGCTCTCCCGCACCCAATAAGAACATGCAAGACAGTTACAAAGTCGCTAGTATTTACAGCTAGGGTCACTGAGGTCCCTAGCCCACTGCATTAGACAGAAACACTTGCACATAAGTCTAAAGTTGCATACTGGATGCTCGGGGCTGGTGCACTGGGATGACCCAGAGGGATGGGATGGGGAGGGAGGTGGGAGGGGGGTTCAGGATGGGGAACACATGTACACCCATGGTGGATTCAAGTCAATGTATGGCAAAATCAATATAATGTTGTACGTAAAATAAATTAATTAATTAATTTTAAAAAGTTGCATACCACTGATTTGCATGGACATAGCAAAACTATGCAATATGTTATCTGGCTACTCTCTGACTCAAAATTCACTGCTTTAGAAGGCAAGATTTACAGTACTATTAGAATGTCACAATGCTTCACTGTGTCATCATTTCTGTGAAAATATTAGGAAATGGAAGCAAACAGCCGTTGAAATAGATTTTGCAAGATGTATGAACAAGGAAATACATTTAATTTTGTATCATTTGGTTGTCTAACTCAGGGGAAATGAAAAAAAAATCATTAGATCTTTTTCCTAAGAAAATGTATTTGTTTTTGATCCCAGAATTAATAGAAACTTTTGCAATAATTTAACCAAAGTTTCTAAGCCTGGACTCTGGGAACGCTTGAAATTATGTACATGTGTGTATGTGCTTTGCTAAAGGGAGAGAAGCCATGTATTTGACCAGAATCTGAAAGGGGTTTACCATTGATCTAGTGTTCCATGCCTCAAGTTTATGGATGAAAACATTGACACACAGAAAGTGAATCCACAGTAGAATGTGGCGGAGTTCTGACTAAACTCTGGTATCTTTCTATGCATCACTATTTTTAGGAAGAGTTTGAGATCTCTGTGAAAGTTTAGCCACACTTCTGTATCTGACACTGTCCTGTAAGAATCCAGATAAACCTGCCTCAGTCCAGTAGCATAGAGGGACCCAGAGAAAACAGGTCTGCTTAACAGAAATGGGCTGAACCATGCAATCAAATTATTCATTATGTAAGACTTTAAGTCTAATTTCTCAGTCTCTTAACACTTGGGGAATTCTTCAAAGAGGCTAGAAAATTGGCAGTGCATCATTTATCCTCATGGGCATTTTTACTAAATTAAAAGTGGATGCATATTCACACACTGAAACCAGCAAAAGAAAGCTTCACCATACTCTTTTGGCTGTTTGTGAAAAGTTCGCTTTCAATTTCCTGGATCCATGTTGAATTGCCTCACCTCCCTTCAGCATCTGTTACAGCTTCTAAAGGCATCAGGCACAAAAAGCAAGGGCAATTACTACACCATCACCCATGGCATAAATAAACAGTAACAAATGATCCAGCATTGTTGATCTTGGCCCTTGTCTAGAACACATGGAGTCAAACTTGTTTTTCTTCCTTTATTAAATCATTGCACATAAACCATCTTTGTAATTAAGTCAGGAGCATGAGTCTTCATTCACACCTGCCAGCCTGCACCATTCCCAAGTCCTCAGGGTGGGAGGATCTCTGTGAATCCTCTATCCAGTGCTCTCCTTTCAGCCAGGCTGACCTCTGAACATGTGTATCACTACATCAGACTGCTAAAAATCCATGATAATAATGCTTTAAAAAAAAAAAAAAAAACTACTAACATTCATTACACCAAGCTACATATCAAGAAATGTGCTGAGCACATTCATAAAAATTTCAGTGAACCCTAACAGTTTATGAAGGAGGTGATTTTTTTATTCCCATTTTACATAGGAGAAAATAGAAATTTAGAAATTCAGAGATCATATGCTTCAGTTGCAGAGCTGGAATCTGAGCCAAACTTCAGAGGGACTTCTCTTTCTCATCCTACTGCTTTGCAACACAAATAACATGAACTCCTAAGCTAGTAGTTTTCCTCAGATATGGTCTTTGTTGGTAATGGTTTTCTAATTGAAAGAAAAGACAAAGGTACTTTATAAATTAGCAGAATATATAAGAATATAGCCATGGACTTCCGGAAACTTTAGTTGTTACAAGTCCACATTTAAAGGTCACAAATTAGGACTTCCCTGGTGGTCCAATAGTTAAGAATCTACATTTTCAGTGCAGGAGTGCAAGTCCAATCCCTGGTCAGGGGAATAAAGATCCCACATGCCCCAAGGCACAGCCAAAAAAATTTTTTTTTCATTTATTTTTATTAGTTGGAGGCTAATTACTTTACAATATTGTATGAAATTAAATAAAGGCCACAATTTACTGAGCATTTACTATGTGTCTAATAAAACCATTGTGTCTATTTTTTCATTCATGCACTATCTCCAATCCTTTACTTCAAGATGAGTTCACGTTTTAGATGAAAGGAAACAGAAGCATATAAAGGTTAAGTGACTTGCCCAAAGCCATCTAACTAGTGATCCAGGTCAGGATTTGAACCCAAGCTAGCTCCCACACTTCTCATTCTATCTATGAATGACTCATATACACTTACGAGGTCTGTTGTTTTATGTCCATGATGTGAGCAGTACTAAGTGCCCACCACCCTCCCTTAGCAGAGCACAAGGTGGGGGGTGTGTCCATAGGCACTTCATCCCCTTCGTGGGCAGCATACCTGTGTGGAGCCAGAGAGGATGTGGAAGACAGATAGTACCAAGGTTTTTCTCTTTAAGGTGGTTGGTTATGGTACCAAACCTAGCTACCTAGCGTGCTCTGGGGCAAACCCCAGTCTTAAAATGGTACGTGTAATTCAAATGAGCCAACCTGTAGAAAGCCCACTTTTTCAAGACCACAGTGTTGCTAATCATAAAGCACCATGGAACAGTGAAAAGAATATGGATTTTGAAGCCACATAGACTGTGTAAGTCACAACTGCTGGTAAATGCTTAATAACCAGCTCTATAGTGCCAGGAGGAAGCTCCAATTTAGAGCATTTGTCAATTTCCACGGTACAAACACTCACAGGATGGTTCATTTCAAGATATCAAAATGAAGTCCCTGAACACACAGTTGGTATGAGATAACAGTAATTGACCCTCAAGAGCTGGTTCAGCCAGCTCTAGCACACCACTGTCAGAGGACTTTGTTCTCACCCCAGTTCATAACTTCCCAGTGTAAGATTTGAGGCAAGCCGCCTCGCCTCTCTGAGGATTAATTTCCACTTTTATAAAGTAGGGGAGATAATGCTATTAATACTAGAAATGATGGTGTGACTCAAGGGCTATAATCAACAGGACAAGATCATCTGTCCCCATTTCTGAGGGCAGTTGCCCACACAAAGCATCTGACACATGTAAGCCAAGGAATACTTTATTGTAAGTGAAACCTATGCTTCTCAACTCAATTAGGATGGATCTGATCAGATGAATCCTATCATGCAGTCAAAGTCTGTGTCCTGTCCTATCCTATTTCCTAGCCTAAGCCAAAAGCCACATCCCAGGATCTGCTCGCCTTCTTCACTGTCGTTTAGTCATTCAGTTGTGTCTGACTCTGTGACTCCATGGACCATAGCCTGCCAGGATCCTCTGTCCATGGGATTTTCCAGGCAAGAATACTAGAGTGGGTTGCCATTTCCTTCTCCAACTCACCACTACCAATCCCATGAAGGAGAGAGACTGAAGAGGGGTGAATGACCCCCAGAGGTTTGTCCCGTGGTAACAAGGCATAGGTCAGACCAATGGCATGAGTTCAAGAGAAGCAAGAAGCAAGGTAAACAGGCTTCCTCGCCCATCCTCCTACCCTTGCTGCCATCCAGAAGGCGATGCAGAGGAGGAGCATCACACTTAATAACATTAAACCTGCAGTGACTCATTGCACAGCACCCTGGCCTGATCAGCCCCCAACTCATGAGATTAGCACATGGGGGAGTGGTGTTCCATTCTCCTTGTGCACTTGTGCTGTGTGGCTGCTGCAAAGATAAAGTGACATTAAGCAAAAAATCAGATTTTGAACCAAGTTGTGCTGCCCAGTTTTATGATCTAGCTTTCTTTTACCTGAACAACTCTGGGTGAATTCTCACTGTTCAAAAAAAGGGAAGGAAATAAGCTAAATCTACTTGTGGTTACCTGCTACTCCTCCACTTCCAGCCCGCCACCACATAATGAGGCTGATTTCTTACTTTGAAGAATATTCAAAAGGATGTGTGTACTGTGTGCTCAGAAGATAGATGTAAAAATTCATTGAACATGGGCAGTAACAAGCCACTTCCCTCCAGATCTGCATTTCAATGTTTTGGTTCTTACATGGTTGTATAAAAGCCAGTTCCATTACTTTGTAGTAAAGACTTATTTTTCAATATGAGTCACAATAGTTCAAAGCAAATGAACCATATTACATCAAACATGCTAAATGACATTCATTCTCTGTAAGCCAATGAGGAGTGAGAGGTTTCCTGCTTTGATTTTGCCTTTAACCTTATCCTCCAGCACCTGCAGTTCCTTAAGTCTTTGATTTCCCTGTTGTGGCTTCCACGATGCAAATGTACCCAAAGATCCATCAGTTGGAAAGGAGTTTTCTGGATTTGCATATGTTAAGCTCTAATTCACTGGGGAAGCACCAAGTCCCAGTCCTGTTCAGTGGAGCTTTAAGGGTATGGTGTATTGAGAAGCAAATGCAGAATCTGACTGACCTCCTTCCATGTTTCTTAAGTCTTCATGGCTTTCATTTCCACCAAGTGTGACAAGCAGGAAAAGACAATCTGTCCGCCTAAAATACATCTGTTAGGTAGCTAGAATAGAGAAAGGAGTCCAAAATGGCAGTGGCTGAAAGACAGAAAAAGAAAGGGAAAAGCTTGAAAAAAGAGAACAAAGGGAAAATCTGCGGACCTGAGTGAGAACCTCAGGTGAAGCAAACACGCCCCCTTCCTGGCTAGCCCTAATCTGCATAGGGCAGACTCAGGGGAGAGGAGACAAAACATATAAAAAGAGGAATCCAAAACAGACTGAGACTTCTCCTGTGGGATTGGCCCAACTTAATACCTCGGGAATGGACTTTCTTTACTGAATAAAACTCTGAGCTGTAACAGAGCTGTAACACTGTTCTGCCATTTTAAATTTTTGTTTCAGCGAGACAGAACCAAGGAAATTACACATTCTCCTGGCATATCCAAAATATCTAGGCAAGAAACCTAAAGAGAATATATCTCCCTCTTGTTGTTGTTTAACCACTAAGTCATGTCTGACTCTTCTGTGACCCCAGGGATTATAGCCCATCAGGCTCCCCTATCCATGGGACTTCCCAGGGAAGAATACTGGAGTGGGTTGCCATTTCCTTATCCAGGGAATCTTCCTGACCCAGGGATGTAACTCACATCTCCTGCTTTGGCAGGTTGATTCTTTACCACTGAGCCACGTGGGAAGACTTTTATCTCCCTTGGTGCATAGAACTCATGTCACTGCCAAAGGAAATCAGGCTGTGACCTGGCCAAGGAGAGGAGAGGAAGTGAGGAGAGCCTAAGGGGAAGCCAGCCTTCTGGGATCTAGGATCTCTCCCAGGGATTCTTCTCCTGTCTGTGATAGTCCCACACTGAGGTACGTGGTCCCAGGGCTCAGAAAATTTTAGGAGTCTGAGGAATTCTAAGTGAATTGCCAACTGAAATAAATTTGAAAAGCTACCCGCCTTTTTCTGAACTTGGCATCCTGCGGGTATGCAGATGCTAGAGCAGCAGGATGGGGTGAAGTCTACACAGCAGGCAGACAAATTTCCCCAAAGCCAGGGCAGAAAGCAAAGTTTCTAGGCTGTCAGATCACTCAGGTTCTGGGTCATGTTTCTAAACGTGCACTGCCCAATATGGTGGTCACTAGTCACTTGTGGCCATTTACATTTACACTTAAATAAGTTAGAAAGAAATGAAATGAAAGTTTCAGCTCCTCTGTTGTGCTGACACCTTTCAAGTGCTCAGTAAACCACCTGAAGCTGGCAGCTACCATCTTGGAGACTGCAAATACAGATATTGCCATCATCACAAAAGTTTTGTTGGACAGCGCTGGTCTAAAGCACAAAAATACACATGAAAGTCCAGGAACCCTCTGATCCTTTACAGAATGCTATTTCCAGACTGAAACCCCCTATTTAGGCTTTCAAACAATTAATCAAAGCAATTAAAGATAAACAGGATTTGTTCTTCCTCTGTGGACAACCTAAAAGTATTTCAAGATATAAGGGGGAAAATGCCTTAGTTTCTTTTGTACATGAGGTTTCCTTTTTTACGGGGAAAAGTAAGGAAACCCACACATCATATGACACTCAAGCATGTAACACTGCAAAACTTAGACTAGCAAATCTTTTCTTTATAAGTAGTGGAAATTTACACATAAATTAGCTCAAGGAGGCAAATTTTAAAAATTTGATCTCAACTACCTGAAAAGGAAAATTTTTAAGAAAAAACAAGCAGTGTGCTAATTCCCTGTTACTGTCACAGATACCTGAAGGGCCTTGTTGGGCCACTTAGGCCAATCTGAGTTCAGAATGTACTCAAAAATATTGTTTTAGAACTGCTTCATATATATGCACATGTAGGTTTATGTGTTTCTGTGTGCACATCAAAAGTCTGTTTTTTCCCTGGATCGAACCAAATTGTCATTTGGATCAAACCAAATTTTCAGTGGGAGTTAATTTCATTCATTCTACTCATGTGACATTTTTTCAAGAGTGAGAAGTGTCTGACCAGGGTTTCCCTTAGACTTTCCCTTAGAAGGTATGCAGGGCAAGGCTGTCTTCCTTCTCCACCTCTGCTCTGGGCTTCTTTTTTTATTCTTTCATTTTTTTTTTTTTTTAATTTTGACTGCACTGGTTCTTCCTTGTAGCACATGGTTCATCACTGCAGTGCACAGACTTTCTCTAGTCACATCACGAGCTCAGCTGCCAGACAACATGTAGGATCTTTGTTCCCAAACCAGGGACTAAACCTGCATCCCCTGCATTACCAGGCAGATTCTTAACCACTAGACCACTAAGATAGTCTCCCACTCTGAGCTTTTTAATGATCCCAGGCTGCTGGAGTCAGAAACTATGTCTGTAGATGTAATGATTCTCATGAGCACGTGACTGAACTCTCAGGGAAAAGGGGAAACGCTAAAGGCTTACCACACCCTGCTTTAAAGTAACGGGTGGTAGTCTTGGAGCGCTTCACCAAATGTTTTCAGCTCTCTATCTTCAACCACATGATTGCACTTGGGTCTCTTATGATCTGGAGGGACCATGTGACTACTTTCAACCAATGACTTGGGAAGAGAAGTGTCACATGACCACTTGGAGCTGGAGCAGTTAATTGATGATGTGAGGCCCTTCAAAGTTCTCTTTCCCCTATGCATGAGACAAGTGCTCGGGCCTGGTGCACTGGGAAGACCCAGAGGAATCGGGTGGAGAGGGAGGTGGGAGGGGGGACCGAGATGGGGAACACATGTAACTCCATGGCTGATTCATGTCAATGTATGACAAAACCCACTGCAATGTTGTGAAGTAATTAGCCTCCAACTAATAAAAATAAATGAAAAAAAAAAAAGTTCTCTTTCCCCTGACATGGAGATTAGGTATGTTTTAGTGACCTTTCTGTTAGGCTGACCCCTGAAAGGAGAACAAGGCAGAACAAAATGTCCAGCTCAATATCAGCAAATACATGAATCAGAAATAAACCTTTGCTGATTCAAAAGATGAACTTTGAGTTGTTACCAACGGATAATCCAGCCCAATCACACTGATACATGAGATCAGTAAGAGGTTTGAGGGGTGGAGAAGGAAACAATTTCTTATAGGAAGTTGTTGCAAAGAGTGATTCTACTCAGCCAACAACAGGAATGTGTCCATTGCTGAGCAAATAATACTAGGTTAGGATACAGAAGAAGTAGTCTTCACCCTACAGGAGCTGCTAATCCAGTGTAGTGATAGAAGTTTGATTTTAATAGGATAAATCCTATTCTACCCATATAAACAAACCCTCTAGCATCTCAGAAAAGATCTTAGTAACTCACCTTATAAAATCCAAGGAAGGCTACCATTACAAATTGGATTCCCTGAGAAGGTCTGCATTAAAGTTTTGCACGAAGAACTTTACCAGGGAGAACTTTTGGGGTCAACACCTGTGTGGGAGTGAAAGATTGGGTTAACTACATTGTAGAGAAGAGTCAGAGAAGAAGATGAAGAAGCCATTTACTATAGAGTCACAGCAACCAAGGGAGGGGCAAAGGTCAGAACATGCATATTGCAGATGATGGAAAGTTTATGAAGGGTGAAGTGTGAAATGATCCCTTGGATTCCATCATAAGGATGACATTCCAAAGGACTTTCAAGAGGGTATGAAATGGGCTTAAGAAACACCTGAGCAGTGGGGAAGCATTCAGATGTGTTTTCCAAACTTTCCCACATCACAGCACATATAAGACATTTTGGTTTTGTATATATACTGGGGTACATAGACACAGGTCATGTTTGTAGCCAGGTGAGATGAACCCAGGAGACCTCTGGCCACCTGAAGGGCTGAGGGCACCAGGATTTGGGGTTCCTGAAATCCTGCCTGATAAAATACTAGGATGCCAAGGTACACCAGGTGGGAACTGTGCACATACATGCAGATGACTCATTTGAGATGGCAGATGTGGATGAAAGGCCAAAAGGTAAGGGATATAGGGACACAAACAATGAGGGACCCTTTTCTTCCCCAAGATTAAGGAGACTGTGTGCCTACCTGGCAACAGAAGAAGCTGATAGGAGCAAACCATCAGAGAACAATAAATAGCTGAAAAAATAAATCTTTCAAAATTGAAGGAAAGGACAAGAGTATTAGGTGGGTGGCCATCTTAAAGAAAAAGTCTGATAACTCTTTCTATAAAATTGGATAAAAATATGGGACAACTGATTATTTAGGGGGAAAAGAGCTTTGTTATGGAACTGAAAGCAAATTTGGAAATGAGAAGTATTTTGTTTGAGAGGAGAGTATTGGGAGATTAAACTTGAGACACAGGTAGTTACCTGTCCATGATGCCTCTTGAATGCAGAACTGAACTATCTGGGATCTGAGAGCAGGAGGGGAAGATCCAGAAGTATTCCAAGGAGGATTTGTGGTTTGAAGTGTCTTAGGTTGCTGTAACAAAATACCATAAACAGATTGGCTTATAAACAACAGAATTGTGTTTCTTACAGTTGGAGCTGAGAGTTCAAGGTCAGGGTGCCAGTAGGAGCCTTCTGCCAAGTTGCAGATGGCTGACTTCTTATCATACCCTCACATGGCAGAAAGAAGGCTCAAGAGCTCTCTGGGCCCCTTTTATGAGGGCACTAATCCAATTCCTGAGGACTCCACCCTTATGCCTTAATTACCTCTCTAAGGCCCCATCTCCAAATACTATCACACTGGGGACTGGGATTTCAATATATAAATTCTGAGGGGGACACACACTTTCAGCCCATAGCAATTAGCCTGGCATGATGAGGAGATTCAAGCCACCGCAAAAGAGATAAGGAGAAAGTGGCTATGAGGCTGTAATTTTAAGCCAAGTGAGAAGTGAGAGCCTCATCACAAAGCTTTGGGTAATGGGAATTAAAGGGGCAAGAACAGATTCAGAAATTATTTGGCAGTTAGAAAAGACAACAAGCAGAGAGAAAACTGAATTGTACAATAAACACCACAAATTGAGCATACTGACCCAGATAACAAATACACTAATTAACCTAACAATATATTACAAAAAAAGACATATTATCAAGTTTAAATATATGCAACCACTGAGAATTCTCAGACTCGGGTGAGATTACAAATAAACAGGGCAAGACTCTGTGTCTCATCAAACAGTCACTGTCTCTTACATTCAAACTATTCCTTCATTTTCATATCCTCATGGAGACCCTGTCTCTTTAAATTTGACTGTTAAAATTGGCCCATTTCCTACACATTTTCTTTCATGACTAGAAGAAAGGATGTGCAATTTGGTTTGAATTTGTTGTTTTTTTTTAACCAAGGGATGTTTTTCAACCAGCAGTTATTAGTAATAAGTTTAAAATCCCATTTTTTTTAAGCAACTGAAAATAATCAATATGCATTTGCAACCTGTTTCTAAATGTTCTCAGAGCACTCTGTTTGGAAATGCCCTGCTGTGACCCTGTGACCTTAACAGAAGTAGAGGTTTTGGAGTGATGCCTAATATAAACTTATCAGAGAGCGAATGAGCAAATGAATAGGCAGTTGTTTGCGGCTCCTTTGAAACAAGCAGCTGTGATCCTTGAGGAATAAGTGAGCAGAAGTAGAGACCAAAAATTTCCAGGCTGCTCTGATCTTTACATTTTAAGTGGAAGCTGATTTGCAAGCTCAGCCCTGCATGCTGTGAGAGTGTGTTTGGCAGGGCTATTCCCTTTAACACTGCATTGATCTTTAGACTAAATTAGAGGCCACACATTTCTGTTTCTTTTTCTCCTTGGGGTGCAGAAACTTCAATCACAATACCTCATCTCCTCTTCCCAGTTTTCAAGAGAATTTGTTGATTAAGTACCATGTCACTCAAAAAAGGAGGGGTATTGAATTGCCCTTGCATGATGGTAGACAAACTCAACATGAAAGTGTAAGAAGACAATCTAACAGAAACTGCAGTCACTCAATGGAATATCCAGCTCTGCTCAGAAAGACAGCTTCTTTCTTCCAGCCAGGTTCTAACTATATTCTGGGACCAGCCAGGCATTTGTCCAGTGTTCTGGGAGTTCACAGGGGTCACTTGAATGCTTGAAATTTACCCAACACCATTCCTGGCACAGAGAAGACCCTTAAATTTATTTCATGGGTCTTATGACTTTCCCTTTTATGAAAGCAGGGTTAGCCATCAGTAGCCAAGGTCTGTCCCCAAAAAAACCTTTCGGTGATAGGTTCCTTAGCACCAGGAACCTGAGAGAGACCAGGTTCCAATCATACACCACTGGATTAGCATGAGCAAGATCTTAAATTTCTTCTGTCTCAAAGACCATAGTAATTGTTAATATTCAACAACATCATCATCATCCAAAGGATTTCTGTTTTTATTCATTTCTATAGCTCTGTGGGGAGGTTTTGTGTCTCTTTTTTTTTTTTTTCTTTGATGATTTCAGACCCTATTCCTTGTGATTTGAGCATGGAGCCTGAGAAGATGAGATATGATTTTTAAAAGCTCACATGGGGTAAATGTGATGCAAAGCCAAGTTCAAGAACTCAGTTCTTATGTTCAAGGAAAGTTATTTTTGTAACCATCTTAAATTTTGCAAAGCATTTTCACACATATTGTCCATTTGATCCTCATCAAAATCCCTTGAGATGTACAGAGCACAAAATATACTAATCCCATTTTGCAGACAAGGGAATTAAAAAACTCTTTGCCCAAATTCATAGAACCCCAGCTAGAACTCAGATTTGCAGCCCTGCCCAGCTTCTTTCCAGTATATCAGGCAGGAAGGACAGAAATAGAGACATAGAGGGGTCCCACTTCCCTTGATAAATCCAGTTCTGCACAGTGTGACTGTTCCTGAAGCATCCCCTCGCCATCCCCCGCCCCCACAACTTTCCATTGCCCTTCCTCCTAGAACACAAGAGGTCTCGACAGGAGAAATATTCCAGTTCCTTTTTTTCCAGCCTCCCAATTTAGTCTTGTCATTCTCCATTTCAAACGATTTTTTGCAATAAGGCCATTCAAAATCTTTTTATTAGACTGTTCTAAAGCCTCTCTTTACATCTCTTTTCTTTCATATTTTCTTAAATGAGAAATTCCCTGAGGACTGAATCCTGGGTCATCAAAGGTTAGGAAGGAAAGGGAAGGGCTATGATCATGCCCAAATCCCAGCCCACAATACATTGATCATGGTATCCTTATAGTCAGAAGGGCCCCTCCATTTAATTAAGGATTGGCTATGATGTCCCTAAACACCCATAGGGACACAGTCCCGTGCTATTGTTGAAAAGCAAAAATAATTATTTGGATGCAAAAATGAATTCCTTACATCTATCTGAACCCCTGCTGATTTACAACCATAAGGTAATTTGCTTTAACTAACTTAATTCCTGTCCTGTTCAATTCCCTTGTGCCTTTTAACTAATGTTTTAATTCTCTTTTGATCGCTCTGTGCCACCAAATCAAAGCAAAATTTATCTTTCATTTGCCAAAGCCAAGCATATTTGGAAGGGGAAAAATTACTAATAAAGGACAAAGGATTTTAAAGGAAATGTATTGTTTCATTTCAGTGAGTTGGAACAGAGTACAAAGAAGCTTAATCATTATATTAAATCAAAGGAATGTAAATCACATTATTCATATTCATAAATCGCTGACGACATGTGGCCTTTGTAAAGCCTGGGATGAGAAAACCTCTTGGTGGAACCGGTAGGGAGAAGGAGGGACATACTCTGGGAGTGAGGAACCCTGTAGTCAGGATTAGGGTTTTTCCAGTATAGTGGTTTCTTTTTCTTACAAGGCAGCCATTTTATAACTAAATTTCAGACCATCTCTCGTGGTATTGGCTATTGGCATCTCAAGGATCAAAAACCAAGAAAGGGTATGAGTCCTGAGCATCTCACTCGTCTGGATGATTCTAATTGTGATGATGACATTGTGTCTACTCAGTGACTAGGCTGGATAGAGCCTCATGGCTACTCTTCATTCCTCAAAGATTCTTTCTAACACCAGTTCATAGGAAATGAATTAGACATCCCTAATTAATAACAGTAACGATAGATCATGTTTAATAAAACATTGCTGTTGCTGTTGTTCAGTCGCTAAGTCACGCCCAACTCTTTGCAACCCCATGGACTGCAACCTGCCAGGCCTCCCTGTCCCTCACTATTAATAAAACATTTTATATATATATATATTTTTTAAAGGCTTCCACAGACAAACTGTTCAGTACTGAATCCAGCCCTGGGTCCTCCTCTCTGCTCTGTGACATGAGAACAGTTGTTTAAGGTCTTTGTATCAGTTTTCTGCCCACTGTAAAATAGGACTAATGATGTACCTACCTCATTGTTTCTTTGTTTCTATAGTTAAGTGACAGAATCTGTAAAGTTCTTAGTACAGTGCTCAAAAAGACCGGATGCATACAGTGTATTTTTTCTTCTTTTTTTCTTCTAGCACTCTGGGACAAATAATTTTTTTTAAATAAACTTTTTTTTTAATTGAGTAGAGTTAATTTACAATGTTCTGTTAGTTTCAGGTATACAGTAAAGTGATTCAGTTATATATAGGTGTATATATATATATATATATATATATTCTTTTTCAGATTCTCTTCCATTTTAGGTTATTGCAGAATATTGAGTAGAGTTCCCTGTGCTATACAGTGCTATGCAGTAGGTCTTTGTTATTTATATTATATATAATTATTGTGTGTATGTATATATTGTGTATATGTATATATAATTATTATGTATATATATATAATAATGTGTATATGTTAATCACAAACTCCTAATTTCTCTCTCCCCTTCCTCCAGAGAATACAGTGGATTCTTGCTATTCACAGAGGTTATGTTCTAGGAAGCTGCCCAAAAAAATGGATTAATGAATAATTGAACCATTGCTCTTAGGTGGGTTCTTGCCTTTTGGTGACATTTTCATCAATATATGTTGTTTAGTTGCTCAGTCATATCCAACTCTTTTTGCAACCCCATGGACAGAGGAGCCTGGCTGGCTACAGTCCATGGGGTCACAAAAGTCAGACATAACTTAGCAACAAAACCACCACCAACAACCAAACTTTAAAAAAAGACAGATCTCCAGCCTTAAAGAATTAGTAACCCCAGTTTCTGCAAAGCAGATCATTCCACTGACATCTTAAAAAATTAAACAGAAAAAAAGCATGCTTTTTACATCTTGGAAAGAAAACTAACATTTACCTGGTGCTTAATTTATTCAGCCCTTTGCTAAAGGAAAAGGTAAATAGTATTCTGAAATGAGTCCGCCAAGAACAAAGCACTGCACTAGATATTGTACATCCTTTATCTAATTTACCCCTCTTAATTATCTTATAAGAGAAATATTATTTTTCTTCTACATGTAACAGAACTGACATATAGAGAGGTTAAGCAATTTGCTCAAAGTCATATAGCAATTAAGTGGCAGAGTTGGAATTGCAACAAGAAATACAAAGCTCTAAAAATCGCTATTCTTTCTGGGATGTAGTAATGCTGAAATTCCCTTGGATTATATCTGATCTAGCATCAGCCCTTCAGAGAAGCCCTTTATCATATTAGCATCAATCCCTTGAGTGATTTTGTACAAGTTCAAGTCCTCTCTACCTCATTTTGGATCTGACAACTTAGAGTCTTAATTGCTATTTCTCTACCTAGTGGCACCTAAAAAGAAATTACTTTTAATTCTTTGGAAAGTATGAAAGCTCTGAAAAAGGCATGAGCTCTAAGAATGCATAGCAATATAATAGTTGAAAACACACTGGATTCTGGGTAGAAGTCATCATTGAAATACAGAAAGAGATAGACCCCATATATCCTTTAGCAACCTCCTTGTAGTTAAGCAATAACAATATTTTGACTGCTTTAGTCTAGTAACTGCTACTAATTCTAGATATTCATGAACTTCAGGGTAAATTTAAACTGTTAATTTCCAAGGTTCCCTATGTCTATGTATGATATTCCCACAATCCCAGGTATTTCATCTGTAAACCTTGACACCATCTTGGGTCCCAGCCACTCGCATCCAACAGATTGTCAAATCCTATCCATTCCTCTGTATCAAATTGCAGAGGTCTACCTTCTTTTCTTTCCCATGCCCATCTCTCTGTACTTCAGGCTTCCATCATCTCATGTCTGAAGCTTTCTAACTAGCACTATTACTAACTGGCTCTGCTTCTCCCTGCCCACTTTCAACATAAATCATGCCCTCTTCACAATATTGGTTGACTCATCTTCCCAAAGGACAATTTCAGTTATGTCACTGCCCCTCATAAAAGGGATCAGCAGCTCCTTGTTGCCTTAGTCAGAAATTTAAATTTCCAATGTAAATTCCTGGTTCTTTTTCTTTTTGGCTGTACCACATGGTGTTCCAAACTTCTCTCAGTAGGAATCAAACCTGTGCCCCTGCTTTGGAAGCACAGAGTCTTAACCACTGGATCACAAAATGACCTAACATTGATTTCTAACTTTTTCACCACCTTTCCTTCCACATTTTAGGGAAAATTTCCATTCCATTTCCCATGAGTCTCTATTTCCCCCATGTTTTCCCACTATTATGCTCTTATTCACATTGTTTTCTCTTCCTAGGCTATGATTTTTGCCTCCCTGTTCAAACTATACTATTTTCAATAAAAGAATAAACCCTTCTCCGACCACCCTCAAATGATCCTTCTCTCTCTCTCTTTCTCTCTGAACATACACAGCATTTTTACTGTGACTGTCTATCTTTACTGTGGCTCTTGTCACAGTCATCTCTATGTTCTGGCTGACTGTGTGTATTTTTTCTCTCCCCTACTAAATTATAAGCACATAAAAGGTACGATTTTTGTCTGATTAACTTAATAACTATGGAAGATTATAGCATTTTTTCCAACTATTTATTCTCTACCCTGTACCATAAGAAGAATCTATAGCTCATCCACGACCACAGGACATGTAATGTCTCCTGGAAGAAGGAGCAATGTATTTTCCCATTCCATTGATGGTGAGCTTGGTCAAGCAATTCCTTTAGGAAATGGAATACAAGCAAACATGATATGTGCCCCACCAAAGCAGAAGCTTTAAGAGCATGGTGAATTTTTCCCAGTTCGTTTGATCATTTCTTCTACCAAAAGGATGCCAAATAAAGCCTGCTTCTTTGCCCTGTGTCCTGGAATGAAGAGGTATATGGCAAGAATATCAATGGAGAAAAGACAATCTCTTTAACAAGTGATGCTGGGAAAACTGGTCAACCACTTGTAAAAGAATGAAACTAGAACACTTTCTAACACATACACAAAAATAAACTCAAAATGGATTAAAGATCTAAATGTAAGACCAGAAACTATAAAACTCCTAGAGGAAAACAAAATCAAAACACTCTCTGACATAAATCATAGCAGGATTCTCTATGACCCACCTCCCAGAATAATGGAAATAAAAGCAAAAATAAACAATGGGGCCTAATGCACAACAAAGGAAACTATAAGCAAGGTGAAAAGACAGCCTTCAGAATGGGAGAAGATAATAGCAAATGAAGCAACTGACAAAGAATTAATCTCAAAAATACACAAGCAACTCCTGCAGTTCAATTCCAGAAAAATAAGTGACCCAATCAAAAAATGGGCCAAAGATCTAAACAGACATTTCTCCAAAGAAGACATACAAATGGCTAACAAACACATGAAAAGATGCTCAACATCACTCATTATCAGAGAAATGCAAATCAAAACCACAATGAGGTACCATCTCACGCCGGTCAGAATGGCTGCTATCCAAAAGTCTACAAACAATAAATGCTGGAGAGGGTGCAGAGATAAAGGAACCCTCTTATACTGTTGGTGGGAATGCAAACTAGTACAGCCACTATGGAGAACAGTGCATTTGAATCAGTTCTAACGAGGTGGATGAAACTGGAGCCTGTTATACAGAGCAAAGTAAGTCAGAAAGAAAAACACCAATACAGTATATTAATGCATATATATGGAAGTTAGATGTGAAGAACAGACTGTTGGACTCTGTGGAGAAAGGCAAGGGTGGGATGATTTGAGAGAATAGCATTGAAACATGTACATTACCATATGTGAAATAGATCGCCTGCCCAGGTTCGACGCATGAGGCAGGGTGCTCAGGGCTGGTGCACTGAGATGACCCTGAGGCATGGGATGGGGAGGGAGGTGGGAGGGAGGGTCAGGATGGGGAACCCATGTACACCCATGGCTGATTCATGTCAATGTATGGCAAAAACCACCACAATATTGTAAAGTAATTAGCCTCCGATTAAAATTTTAAAAAATAAAAATTAAAAAACTGCATACCAGGGAGAAGATGGGGAGGAGGTTCAAAAGGGAGGGGATATACATATACATATGGCTGATTCATGTTGAGGTTTGACAGAAAACAACAAAATTTTGTAAAGCAATTATCCTTCAAAAAAAAATAAAAAATAATTTAAAAAGAAACAAAAAAGAGGTATATGGAGTGTAGGCACAACAGCCAGCCAGCAGCTGCCAACATGTAATATGAGTGAGAAATAAATGTTTATTGTCACAAACCATTGAGATTTGTACTAAAGCTTACTAATTAAATCCCAACATAGCACCTAGCCCAGGGTCCATCACAGGAAGAATTTCAAGAATTCTATGTTTAACAAAAAAGATTATGACTTGTTGATATTTCTTTATTAAAAAGAAATATTATTAAAATATTCTTAAAAAGAAAGTGGTTCCCGCAAACCACTACCATTGCAACAATTTGATAACCTAGAAAAAATAACAGAACTGTAAGTGGGATTTTATATATATATATATATATGTATATATATGTATATACACACATATATATGTATATATGAAATACACTAAATCATCATATCTATATTCCTATCTCCCATATTTCTAACAATAAAATATTCTAAAATACGTGTTTAAAACCAAAACAGAATCAGACTAGTATTTCCCTGAGTATTTCTCTGATCAGATCCATGACTAAGCTCATGAACTGACTCAGAAATACTTGAGTAGAAAGGACCCAAGAACTCAGTCAGAACAAGGGCTGGCCCTGTACTGTTCCAGGGACATGGGACAAAGAACAACATCAGAGCTCGATTCTCTTCCTCACCACTTTCAACAAATATATACGCACATATACATCAAATCATTTCTGCTTGCATCTGTTTTGGTTCTTGGATTTCTGAAGAGGGTTAATTCGAAGAAAGGTTTCTTTGGCCAGAATATATCTGAGAAAGGGGAGACCGAGAGTGTTGAAACAAATTATCCAAATGTAGACAGCCAAGTGGATTTCCCTGGTGGCTCAGATGGTAAAGAATCTGCCTGCAATTCAGGAGACCTGGGTTCAATCCTCGGGTTGGAAAGATCCTCTGGTGGAGAGAATGGCTAGCTACTCCAGTATTCTTGCCTGGGAAACCCCATGGATAGAGGAGCCTGGTGGTGTACAGTCCATGGGGCCTCAAAGAGTTGGATGTGACTGAGCAGCTAACACACACACACACACACATACACACACATATGGCGAAGTGAAGGAGAACCAGAGCTAGAATCCAAGATCAATCCAATCCAGTATTTCTCTACTATTGACAGAGACAAGGGGAAGACAGAGAAGGGGGAGGAGAGACCAGTAAGAGACACACAGTGAGAGAAACCAAAGGGAGGCCACTACATATGCCCGGTGTCTCTGGCCCTGAAATTTGGGGGCTTTTGTTGACTCTTTCCCATTTTACTTTATACCAGTCTTCATAAGGTCCTCCAAAGGAAAAAAAAAAGTTATAGAAAACTAGTAAGTGAGCAAAGAAAGTTCCACAATGCACATAGACTTCTTATTTCAGAAGATTGACAAATCAGTCATGAGCTTCCTGGGAAATGGAATGTGATTTTTGTTATAATTCATGTGCTTTGGTGTGGACAAACAATAGACAATGTATATAATAAGAAACATGAAGGAAATGAAGAAACATTTGTTTTTTTATCCTCCAAAAGAAGAGTGGAGGTGGGTCAAGAAGGATTCTTCCAGCCGAGAGAGAGAGAAAATGAAAAGCAGATAAAAGATAATATTGAAAGTCCAAGGAGAAATACTTGATGCTATTTTTAGTCTCCATTTTGATAACATATTTTCAAAGATCAACTGTGATATGGAATATTCATCACTTATGATGTGAAGGTGAAAAACTAAATTGGACTGAGGAAGGAAATAGTTCAAGATTGTTTCTTAAAATGGTGTGTTCAAATCAGCAAAGAGTGATGACATGCATTTGGGAGTGGACAATTTGCTTCAAAACAGGCAATGAAAGGCACTTTTTTTTAAAGAAGAGGTCAAGGTCAATATACAACTGAAAAATAAAGTCAGTTGCTGATGTTAACGACAAAATATTACTTGGAAAAAATGGCAGAAAAATAGAAAACATAATTAGCATGTTTTGTCAAGAATAAATTATCAGACACATGTCATTTCCTTCTAGAAAGAATGGCAGGAATTCTATGTGGGAGTGAAGCCACAGATGGATTGTACATGGACTTTGAAAACTTTTTTTAATTGAAACTAGGACTCAGAAATAGAAAAGCACAGAAAACAATGGTAGCACTCAAGGAAGTCTTGTAAGGTAGACACCATTGTCTCTACCACCAAGGTCAAGAACAGAAATTTTCAGCCTCTGGATAAGGCTTCCATGAGCCTTATTCTAATCCCCACCTCCTCACTGTACAAGGAAATAATTCTGACATGTGTGGTTGTCATTTCTTTTTATTTCTTGATATGCCCACATCTATTAGTTTCCTCCAGCTGCCATAATTTGTTATGGTGCCTTAAAGCAACAGAAGTTTGCTCTCTCACAGTTTTAGAGTCCAGAAGCTTAAAATCAAGATGTTGGCGGGGTTGGTTTCTTCCAAAAGCTCCAAGGGAGAATTCATTCTACCCTCTCTCCTTGCCTCTGGTGGCTGCTGGAAATCATTGGAATTCCTTGGCCTGCGCTGCCCTCCCATCTCTGCCTCTGTGTTCACGTAGCCTTTTTTCTTTGTCTATGTGCCTAAAATCTCCCTCTCCTCTTATTAGAATGCTAGTCATTGACTTAGGACCCACTCCAAGCCCAAGATGATCTTATGCCAACATTTTTAATTTAATTATACTTGTAAAGATCTTATTTTCAAATCATGTCATATCCACAGGTACTAAGGGGTGAGAATTTAGATATATCCTTTTCAGTTCAGTTCAGTTGCTCAGTCATGTCCGACTCTTTGCGACCCCTTGAACCACAGCATGCAAGGCCTCCCTGTCCATCACCAGCTCCCAGAGTTTACCCAAATTCATGTCCACTGAGTCAGTGATGCCATCCAACCATCCCATCCTCCGTCATCCCCTTCTCCTCCTGCCCTCTATCTTTCCCAGCATCAGGGTCTTTTCAAATGAGTCAGCTCTCCGCATCAGGTGGCCAAAGTATTGGAGTTTCAGCTTCAACATCAGTCCTTCCAATGAACACCCAGGACTGATCTCCTTTAGGATGGACTGGTTGGATCTCCTTGCAGTCCAAGGGACTCTCAAGAGTCTTCTCCAACACCACAGTTCAAAAACATCAATTCTTTTGTGCTCAGCTTTCTTTATAGTCCAACTCTCCCATCCATACATGACTACTGGAAAAACCATAGCCTTGACTAGACGGACCTTTGTTGGCAAAGTAATGTCTCTGCTTTTTAATATGCTATCTAGGTTGGTCATAACTTTCCTTCCAAGGAGTAAGCGTCTTTTAATTTCATGGCTGCAGTCACCATCTGTGGTGATTGTGGAGCCCCCAAAAATAAAGTCAGCCATTGTTTCCACTGTTTCCCCATCTATTTCCCATGAAGTGATGGGACCAGATGCCATGATCTTAGTTTTCTGAATGTTGAATTTTAAGCCAACTTTATCACTCTCTTCTTTCACTTTCATCAAGAGGCTCTTTAGTTCTTCACTTTCTGCCGTTAAGGGTGGTGTCATCTGCATATCTGAGGTTATTGATATTTCTCCCTGCAATCTTGATTCCAGCTTGTGCTTCTTCCAGCCCAGCATTTCTCATGATGTACTCTGCATAGAAGTTAAATAAGCAGGGTGACAATATACAGCCTTGACATACTCCTTTTTCTATTTGGAACCAGTCTGTTGTTCCATGTCCAGTTCTAACTGTTGCTTCCTGAACTGCATACAGGTTTCTCAAGAGGCGGGTCAGGTGGACTGGCATTCCCGTCTCTTTCAGAATTTTCCACAGTTTATTGTGATCCACACAGCTTCAGCATAGTCAATAAAGCAGAAATAGATGTTTTTCTCGAACTCTCTTGCTTTTTCAATGATCCAGCAGATGTTGGCATTTTGATCTCTGGTTCCTCTGCCTTTTCTAAAACCAGCTTGAACATCTGGAAGTTCACAATTCATGTATTGTTGAAGCCTGGCTTGGAGAATTTTGAGCATTACTTTACTAGCATGTGAGATGAGTGCAACTGTGCAGTAGTTTGAACATTCTTTGGGATTGCTTTTCTTTGGGATTGGAATGAAAACTGACCTTTTCCAGTCCTGTGGCCACTGCTGAGTTTTTCAAATTTGCTGGCATATTGAGTGCAGCACTTTCACAGCATCATCTTTTAGAATTTGGAATAGCTCAACACGAATTCATCACCTCCGCTAGCTTTGTTCATAATGATGCTTCCTAAGGCCCACTTGGAGAAAGCAATGGCAACCCACTCCAGTACTCTTGCCTGGGAAATCCCATGGACGGAGGAGCCTGGTTGCACACCCTGAGAAAGACTCTCTTCTTGGCTAAACTTTACAAAAATAATTGTTTTTTGTTTGTTTGTTTGTTTTTGTTTTGCTTTGTTTTGGCCATACTGTGTGGCATGTGGAACTTCCCTGACCAGGGATGGAACTTGCACCGCCTGCAGTGAAAGTGTGGAATCTTAACCATTGAACCACCAGGGAAGTCCTCAACCAAATTCTAGATGGACTTCTCTGGACCTTCTTTACAACTATGTCTCTGGGCTCTGTCTTTGGCTTGCCCTGTCCAGTCAGAGAAAGAATCCCCCCTTCCCTTGATATGCACTCAGCCTGGTCAACCTTCAGCAAGAATTATGTTAAGTGATTTTAGCATGAATCCCTTCACTCTTGATGTCTCTTCTTAATTTTTCATCCACCACACCCTTCACCCTGTTCCTTGGCTATAAGTCCCCAGTTGTTGTTTTCAGAATTGAGTTTAGTTCTATACTGAAGTATTTTTTCCTATATTGTGCTTAGTCCATCAGTCGTGTCAGACTCTTTACAACCCCATGGACTGTAATTCACCAGGTTCCTCTGTCTATGGAATTCTTCAGGCCAGAAACTTGGAGTGGGTAGCCATTCCCTTCTCCAAGTGATCTTCCCAACCCCGGGATCCAATCCAGGTCTCCAGCATTGAGGTGAATTCTTTACTCTCTGAGCCACCAGGGAAGCCCTCTTTTCCTATATTGTAATAGTTTTTAATAAAATCTGATTTTACTGCTTATATGACATAATAGCAATAAAACAAACAATCCAATCCAAAAATGAGCTGAAGATCTAAACATTTCTCCAAAGAAGGCATACAGATGGCCAACTGGCACGTGAAAAAATGTTCAACATAGCAAATTCATAGAGAAATGCAAGTTGAAACTATAGTAAGGTATCATCTCACATCATTAAAAAAGTGCACAAATAACAAATTTGTGAAGAGTGTTGAGAGAGAACACTCCTACACTGTTGGTGAGAATATAAATTGCTACATCCATTATAGAGAACAGTATAGAGGTTCCTTTAAAAACTAAAAATAGAGTTACCAAATATTTCATACACATATTGGGCATATATATGGAGAAAAATATAATTTGAAAAAGATATATGCACCCCTATGTTCACAGTAGCACTATTTACAATAGCCAGGACATGGAAGCCACCTAAATGCCTATCCCCAGAGGAATGGATAAAGAAGGTGTGGTACATATACACAATAGAATTTCAGCCATGTCATTTACAGCAACAGGGATGGACTTAGAGATTTTACCATATTAAGTGAAGTAGGTGAGAGAAAGAGAAATATCATATGATATCACTTACACATGGAATCTAAAAAATTGATACAAATGAACTTGTTTACAAGACAGAAACAGACAGATGTAGAAAACAAAGGGGAAGTGAGGGAAGGATAAATTAGAAGTTTGTGATTAACAGATACATATTACTATATATAAAATATATAAACAACAAAGGACCTATTGTATAGCATAGGGAACTATATTCAATATCTTGTAATAGCCTATAAAGGAAAGGAATCTGAAAAAGAAAAAATGCATATAACTAAATCACTTTGCTGTATACCCAAAACTAACACAACATTATAAATCAAGTATATTTCAGTTTTATAAAAACTGCTACAACAAAACAAGATTTTTAAAAAAAGTATTTCTACAAACATTCAAACAAAATTGATGTGGTGACAAATTCAAGACCCAAGTTCTGAGACCCACACAGTGTCAGCACTTACACAAGACAAAATGGAAGGAAGGCAACTGGGCTTTAGACAGTGCTGAAAACAGAATTCAAAGCTACTCAGGGCGCTCACTGGAAGGCAGAAACCATAGCAAGCCAATCTGAACAGCTGTCAAACTAGAAGTGATGTCTGTGGAATCCAATTCATTATGGAATCTCTGCAGCAAAAACAGACAGTTTCTTAATACTGACCACAAGAAAAAAAGGAAATGGAGAGGAAATATATAAAGTAAATGAGACAAAGAGATAAATCAACCTATGGCATAGCTGGAAACTTTTTGGAATCCAATTCAAATAAACAAACTAAAATTTAACAAGAAAAAAAAAAACAGCCAATGAAATATCAACTATAAATGGATATTTAATTGCATTAAATAATTACTATAGATTTGTGGTAATAATACTGTGGTTATGCATTCTAAAGTAGCCCTTATTTTCCAGAGATACATATGAAATCTTTAGAGATAAATTGCTACAATATTTGAAATTTACTCAAAATAATCCCCTTTATGGGAGTACAGATGAAGGAAGAGTGTCCATGTAATGATTATTTTTGAAGGTGGGTATTTTGGCTTCATTATGGTATTCTCTATACTTTTCTATATGTTTGAAATTTTCCATAATGAAAAAAAATTTAATATTTAATTTTAAAATATTTTTAAACAATATGTTTGATATTAGGTATTGGCAAAGTGCTACACCAACTGAGGGAGATGCAGGTCTTCGAGGTAACAGAAGATAAGCACCTAGAAAACCATGTGGACCATTCAGAGTCCCTTGGGATGCTAACTAGTGTCTGGATCTTTCAGAGACTAAGGCTAAAAGAGAAGGAAAACTGGATGAAGATTATATTCAAGGAGTCAATTAATTAAACAGTCGTAAGCACTGTTCAATGCTATAGAGAGATCCAAAGAAAAATAGAAAAACATATACCAGTCACTCTCAGAATTTTTTAAAGAAAAGACTATGACATGCATTTATTAGCGACATACAAAGTAAAGCAGTTCAAACTGACCCTATCCATGTTGAAGAACTCAATTCAAAAGAAGTATCAGAAAGCATCAGAAAAAGAAAAAAAAAAGGCAGAGTTTTGTGGACGAAAATGAGATAGGAAAAGTTTTATGGTATGATGAACTCTGTGCATCCCTCAAGATAGAGCTTGAGGAGTAAAGCTAACCCTCAGGCAACAAGCCGAACATCTCACATGAGTCTTTCTTGTCCACTTTGTAAGTCGAGGTCTTCGGTTTTCTGAGCCCTAGTTTCCTGCTCTCCCACTGAGTTGGATCTAGGATTCAGTGCGGGGATTTATGTAAGCAAGTGTGCTTTGTCAACTGTAAAGCCAGCATTTTCCATCAAAGCAAAGGACTGCAGTACCTGGCACATAGTGGGCAATTAATAAATCTAACTCCAGCGCTGGAGCCCTGGGCCATTAGAGTTTAAAGGCAAACATGAGACAACTCTGGCATCAGGATTTTCTCCCGTATTGAACTTCAAATGCTCCTTCCACACTAAAGACTCAGCAATTTTCACTTGCCAGTTCCCAGGCCAAGAAGAAATCAGGTTGTAAATCGGCCTTTAGACTTTTCTGGTTTCATTTCAACTTTTGCTTGAAATATTGGTTTTAAAGAAGAAAAATTGCTTCTAGTACTTTTAATGTAACAGCAGATTAAAATCTCAGGTTCATCATTTTCAAAGCAACCATGGGCAAATTACCTTAGCTGTCTACACCTTGGTGTCTTCATCTGAATAACAGGCATGACAATATCTCCTTCTTTGGACGGCTGTAAGGATTAAATGAACTTAAATTTTGTATATAAACTTACACACATTTTGTATATGAATACATCTTCATATAAACAAGAACGATCAATACAGAATTAAAACCTTCATAATTATTTAAAGGGATTTAGTAATCCAGATATTTATGTCACTGTGGAATGCCCTGTCAATAAAGAGAGTCACTCGCTCCTGCTAAAGGTCTGACCCATTTCCTCAGGACAACAAACACATTTCCCACCTTCCCTCCACCCATCACCTGCTGGTAAAACAAAAACACAGAACAATTTAAATTGAGATGAAATTTTAGAACATTAAATTTGTATAAGTGATGAGAGAAATCTGTCACTTCCTCACACCTGTGTACTTCATAGAGATTTCCAAACCTGAGAGCATTTTCATTGTTGTTTTTTTAATTTGGAATTATGAGAAAAGCTTGCCAGGTGGCACTATTGGTAAAGAATCCACCTGCCAATGCAGGAGACATAAGAGACACGGATTTGATTCCTGAGTTGGGAAGATCCCCTGGAGGAGGGCATGGCAACTCACTCCTGTAATTCTTGCCTGGAGAATCCCACGGACAGAGGAGCCTGGCAGGCTACAGTCCATAGGGTCGGACATGACCGAAGCGACTCAGCATATGCTTTCCATCAGATGACCTTGCAAATGGTTGAATAAACAATTGCAGTAATAATAATGATAAAGTTACTATTAGTACTGTTTTTATTGTTAATAGTCGTGCTGAGTAATTTCACTGTGCTCTTTTCTCAAATGTGTTGTGGTCTGGATTGAACTAGTCAATGCTTTAGGCTGAGGACAAGAAATACACATTATATACATGAGAGAAAAGGAATATCATTAGTGCTCCTTTGGGGGCAATATCTTAGAATGCTGCATCCTCTCCAGTCCTTCCCCCCATCAGGTATGGTCTTAAGTGATCACCATAAGGAGGAAAATAGATTGGGATTAGAAATGCTGCCACAAATTCTTTAGCCACTGAACACTCATGACTGTAGTAGTAAATATCACAAATAGTTTGCAAATGTTTACAGCATACTTTCATTTACATTAATTATTTGGCCATTTATAACACACCTCTTCCCAGTAGTCTTAGTATCTCATTTGGCCACAATTCTCAAGTCTGAGAATTATGTTTCAGCTTTCTGCAGAAAAAAAGTTTATTTATGAATAGCAACATAGCGATCATTGCTTCCCCCCTTTCAGGTTTAGAATAGAGCAATAAACCACAAGATATTTCTCACATCCTTAAGGAAAGCAGTTCATTTCAGTATTGAGCATCACTTCCCTTTTAATGTTTCACTGATTCTTCTGAGAGATTTCAATTTCCCTGTTTCATTTCTGATTACAGCCAAGAAGCAAGCCATCTCATAGACTCCAGTTTCTCACAAGCTATCCTACATTGAGACCTCCATTATGCACAGGCGTTTTCATCCACACATCGTGGAAAATTCAGGTGAGAGCCATAAAACCAAGATTCTGCCACAGTGCACACAGCCTGGGATTGTCAAACTACAGGGCCAGAGCTGGGCTGCAAGGAGAAGGGGGTTGGGTTCCCTGGGCTCCTTGGAGAAGATAGTTAAACTCCGAGGATGCTGAGGGCAAGCTGGAGGCCGATTACTTCATTTCTGGTCTCTGCAAAGCTCTAATGGGCCTGATCATCTTCCCCAGAACACAGCCTATTCCAATCTGCAGCCTGGTGTCTTACACATCTTCCAGGAGGGAACCTATGAAGCAGAACAACTATAAAATAAACAGTAGCCTAGAAATTTAATATGCTTGGTTCATTTATTCATCACACACCAGAGGAGGACAAAAGATAGCTACTTTCTCTTCTGATCATTATTTTCTTTGTTGTCATTTGCAAGCAAACTTACAATACTCAAAACAAAAATTATCTCCTAATAAATATTCTCTCTCTGAAATCAACTTTTTTTAAAAAATAATTTATCGGGGTATAGTTGTTTTACAATATTGTGCTAGCTTCTGTTGTGCAATGAAGTGAATCAGCTATTTGTATACCTATACCCCCTTCTTCTTGGATATCCCTCCCCACCATCCCAACCATCTAAGTCACTGCTGCTGCTGCTAAGTCGCTTTAGTCGTGTCTGACTCTGTGTGACCCCACAGACGGCAGCCCACCAGGCTCCTCCGTCCATGGGATTTTCCAGGCAAGAGTACTGGAGTGAGGCGCCATTGCCTTCTCCAATCCAAGTCACTAGAGCACCAAGCTGAGCTCCCTGTGCTACACAGCAGTTTCCCACTAGCTATCTACTTCACACAAGGTAGGGTATAAATGTCAATCCCCATCTCCCAATTCATCCCACCCCCTTGTCCCCATCTTTGTGTCCACGCATCCATTCTCTACATCCACATCTCCATTCCTACCCTGCAAATAGGTTCATCTGTACCATTTTCCTAGATCCCATATACATGTGTTAATATATGATATTTGTTTTACTCTTTCTGACTTATCACTCTGTATGACAGACTAGGTCCATCCACATCTCTAACCAATAACTCAACTGTGCAACCAAAATATCCACTGACAGATGAATGGATAAAGAAGATGTGGTACATACATTTAACGGAATATTATTCAGCTATAAAATGAAATCAGCTTTTGATGAGTGTTCCTAACTCTGCTCAGTTTAGTGGAGGAAGTGGGTCAGGTGATCCAGTCTTGCCGCTTGCTTAGATCAGGGTTAGATCTATATGACTCACACTTCATCTAGTTTTACATCACCCATTCCCATAACTCCGGATACTCAGGAAGCATACTCATTGGAGAGGGTCATGGAAAATTACAGCAATTGTCTTGCCTCCACTTTCCACAATGACGGGTGAGCCATTAGGTGAGATTTGTTTTCACAAGCCAGGCTCTTGGAACACTAGAACTGCATTGTTTATATGCACAGAGTCACAAACACTCTGAGCTGCACCAGACACCAAGTAAGCCTGGATGGATGGATCAGTGAGTATGAACCCCCTGTATTCTCCATATTCCCCATGCAATCCATCTTCACCCCCAGCACAGAGAAGACAATTCATAGCGCTTGCCCTGGTCACAGCTGGGAAGCAGAAACAGATTCCACAATCCCGCCTTACAGACATAATGTAACTGGCAAAATATGTACCCCTTCTAAACAGACCAGGCTGTGGGTAAGGAGAGCTGTCTTCTTCTATGGAAGCGAGCACTTCATCATGACTCCTGCAGACCTCAATGAAGTCAGAGGAATGGAGGACGAGTTTTCACTGCAGGCCAGTTCCCATCCAAGAGCAAATTTCTCCTTAAGAGAGCTAATGCCCTGTTCATTACCCTTGTAACCTGAGAGAAAACCAACACCCCAACAGCCTAAGATCTTACTAGCAAATCTACTGATTCCTTAATAGGATATGGACCACTTCTTACACCAAATGCCTTACCTCTCTGTAGCCATTTTCACGGAAACAATCATGATTCACTTGGTTGGACATTTCATTTTCCCTTAATGAAATGACTCCTCTCTTAACTTAATCAGGATATTCCTGATCTTTATCTCTTAAGCCTACCATTCTGAGGGTGTCAAAGAAGTTAGTAGAAATTAGAAGGGGAAGCAGAGGATGAGATGGGCATCACTGACTCTATGGACATGAATTTGAGCAAACTCTAGGAGACTGTGTAGGACAGAGAAGTTTGGCATACTGCAGGTCATGAGGTTATAGAGTCAGACACAACTTAGTGACTGAACAACAACAATAAAGAGAGTTGTTATATTGTCTTTTTAAAATAGCATATCCCAGACTTCCCTGGCAGTCCAGTGATTAAGACTTTGTGTTCCAATGCAGGGGGTGAAGGTTCAATCTCTGGCTGGGAAGCTAAGATCCTGCATGCCTTGCGGCCAAAAAACCAAAACATAAAACAGAAACAATATTGTACAAATTCAATAAAGACTTTAAAAGTGGTCCTCATCAAAAACAAAAACAAAAAAACCTTAAACAGCATATCCAAGAGGGAACATCTCCAAGCTCTGTTCAGAATTAGAGTGCAGTAGAAGTTCTCTTTACCAGTCGTCACCGCCTCACCAAATAAACCAGACTCACCTTCTGCTCTGTTCAATATCCTGACTGAGGCCATGGCACCTAAACATATAATGTTCAGATCTGTGTGTTAGTCACTCAATTGTGTCCAACTCTTTGTGACCCAGTGGACTGTAGCTGACCAGATTCCTCTGTCCATGGAATTTTCCAGGCAAGAATACTGGAGCAAGTAACCATTCCCTTCTCCAGGGGATCTTCCCAACCCAGGGATTGAACTCATGTCTCCTGCATTGCAGGCAGATTCTTTACCATCTGAGCCACCAGGGAAGCCCAAAACACATAAGCACAGGACTTTAAATTGTCCATGGATTTCTCCTCCTACAAACTGGAAAGAGAGCATGCCAAAAACTAGAGGTGCTTGCTCCCAAACCTGATTGTGCTAACTGTCTGTCTTACCAAAATGACATAATTTAAGTACCTTTAAGAAACTTGAGGGCTTCCCAAGTAGTTCAGATGGTAAGAATCTGCCTGCAGTGCAGGAAACCTAGGTTTGACCCTGAGTCTAAAACCAAAGAGTCATGTTTCTAGGAAAGTGGCACTGAGTGTTTTATAATGAATCAATAAATATGACTCTCTAAAGCAGTGCTGACCAATAGAAATATAATGCAAACCACATGTGTAAGTTTACACTTTCTTACAGTCACATCTTAAAAGAATGGGTAAAACTCATTTTAATATGTTTTATTTAACCCAATATATCCAGACCATTTTCATTTCAACCTACAATCATATAAAATTATTGTTGTTGTTCAGTGATTAAGTCATATCCAACTCTGCAATCCCATGGACTGCAGCATTCCAGGCTTTCCTGTCCTTCACTATCTTCTGGAGTTTGCTCAAACTCATGTCCACTGAGTCAATGATGCTATCCAACCATCTTATCCTCTGTCATCTCCTTCTCCTTCTGCCCTCAATCTTTCCCAGTATCAGGGTCTTTTCCAGTGAGTCGGCTCTTCACATCAAGTGACCAAAGTATTGGAGCTTCTGCTTCAGCATCAGTCTTTCCAATGAATATTCAGAGTTGATTTCCTTTAGGATGGACTGGGGCAGTGACCAAAACCATCCCAAGGGAAAAATAAAATTATTAATAAGATAATTTTATGCTCTTTTTTGGTACTAAGTCTTGGAAATCCAGTATGTATCCCATGCTTCTGGCATATCTTCTTTCTAATTAACCACAGTTCAAGTGCTCAGTGGCTGCCTGTGTCAAGAGTCTGCTCTACTGGACAGTGCAATGTGGAAAAATCCCAATTCAATGACTAGAGACAATGATTACAGACTGGGGAGGATTCTTCATAGTTACTGAACCCAGATTGTACAGCAAGTGTCTGTAACCTCTCCCTCCATACTAAAAAACCCTACATTGGAAATTTGAAATTTTTCATTAAGAGTAGGATGAATGCCAGAAAGAAAACCAGGGACTCAAATCAGTGAAAACATATTTAAAGAAGCATCTTTGGTGCCACATCAAAAAATTTGGCAAGTGAATTTGAGTAAAATGGTGAATGGCATACAAATAGGATTTTTAAAATAATTGTTCATGCTAACCCACTTTTTAAAAATTGACTTTTATTAACAGTTGCTTGCAGTTTGTTGATTTCTCTTGATCAAGTTGTAAACTTTTATTACAAATTTAGAATGCAGTTCTTAAAAATCTTAACTTGATATGAAACAATTTAAAAACCTTTAAAAGTAGATGGTGAAAAACCAGCCTTTTAATAAATAAATAAAAATATAATAATAATAAATACTATGCTGTGTAAATAATGAAGAAGGTCTAGTTATCTGTTCTAATGGGCAAAAAAGTAAGCATTTAGGGTCTTCAACTCCAATCTCTGTACCTTTCTTATTGCTGGAATTTCATATTCATTTCTTCTTGTTAGATGACCAGAGAGGAAGATGGTAGAAATGAGAAACTGGCATTTTTTCAGCCTTGCCCTGCCGAGCCTCACACGGAGGAATTCTCAGCTGCTTTTGTCTCCTGGCCATGTCGTGTTTGGGGCTTTCCCAGCATCCGCATCTGTAACTGAAAATGCGGCGGTACCACGCCTGAGGTGCCCTTGGGGCTCCTCTCCTTCCCAGTCCTTACCTGGTCCTTACGATCCTCGCCGCCTGCCCTGGGTGAGGAGGGCTCCTGGGGAGCCCGATGTGCCTCACGGGCCCACCTTGCCCTCCAGCACCCTGGAGGTCAGCGCGCTCTCTCTTCTCCCTGTTGGGAGGGTCCTCACTCTTCTCCCCGCTCCCCTCCCTCACTCTGCTCCCCACTCTGCTCTCAGGGGTGTAGTCCTTCTGCAGGTCATCGTAAGGAGGCCCCTGCCCCCTGGGTGGCTCTATGATGGTTTCCGTCTGCTACTTATTTACTGCCCAGACCAGAACCCTGGCAGGAACATCTGCTGCCTCCACACTCTACTCCTTTACCATCAAATGCCAAGACCTCTCCATTTCCTACACTGTGAAAGTCCTTCCTGGGGATATTCTCTTCAGGGCAGTTTGGTGTACAAAAATGTATCGTCCTTAATGACATTCCTGTTGATAAAACTATAACCACTTCTTCCTGTTGTGTAGTGGGGTCCACTCTTTGGGACCCCATGCACTGTAACCCACCAGGCTCCTCTCTCCATGGGATTTCCCAGGCAGGAATACTGGAGTGGGTTGCCATTTCTTTTTCCAGGGGATTTTCCCCACTCAGCGATCCAACTCCTGGTCTCCTGAATTGGCAGGTGGATTCTTTACCACTGAGTCACCAAGGAAGCCTGTAACATTGAACCATTTTACTGTTTCTAAAGCATTTGTTGCGATGATCTCTTTGTTCCCACTGCCAGGGACCACCAGTATGAGGTCACCTGCTGCTGCTTCACAGCTGTGATTTCTTCCAAGGGTGTGATGGTAACCTAACCAGTGATAGCAGTGGGGTTGCTCAAAGCCCTCTGGGGTCTACTCCTACCTTTTCCTGATTAACCAAATAACTGGTTAGCAATCACATTGGATAAAAGGGCTTCTGTTTTACTTGGAGTGCCTTCAAACTAATTCATTTCAATTGAATTCAACACTGTAATTCAACACATATTTACTAAGCATCTCCTATTTGTGAAACTCTCCTTGTTACTAACCGCAAGGATTACCAGGTTTAGGAGAAAGCTTGAGACAAATAATAAAAATAATTGCATAGAGCAAGTAACAAAAGATAGATCATGTTTGATTAAAGAATCAGAAAATCTTTTCATGAAAAAAATGACATTTGAGATAAGCCTTGAAGGATGTGTCAGTTTTCATCACAAAGGAGGAAGGGTGTTCATGATAGAGATTACAGTATTTTTCTGATTGGCAATTTTCCTCTCAATATTGTCAGTACCAACAACTTCCACTAGGGGTTAGATGTTATCTTTTTCTCTCCCCCTAAGCTTCCCTGGCGGCTCAGAGGGCTTCCCTGGTGGCTCAGAAGGTAAAGAATCCGCCTACAATGGAGGAGACCTAGGTTCGATCCCTGGGTTGGGAAGATTCCCTGGAGGAGGGCACAACAACCCACTTCAGTATTCTTGCCTGGAGAATCCCCAGAGGAGCCTGGTAGGCTACAGTCAGTGGGGTCGCAAAGAGTCTAACACAACTGAGCAACCTAGCACAGCACAGCACAACCTGAAATTGAGCTAAGGGACAGAGATAAGCATGTGCTTTGGTAGACTGAAAGTTATTGTCATTTATCAACTCCTGCTTTCAAGGGCAGAAATGACAAATGGGACGCTGAGCCACCAGATAAAATATGCTCTAGAAATTGACAAGTTGCACACCCACCATTGTCCTCATTGCTGGCCATCAATACATCAACTCTCACCAAGTGATAAAAGTCCACAACCGCCAGTGTCAAGATATTGATTTCTCTTGTAGTCAGCAGTAGTTGATGTTGTGTGCACATGTGTGTGTATACACACACACACACACACACACACCCCAGAATACTTTAAAGCTTTATGTCTAAGTGAATTAAATGTGTTCCTTTTGGAAAAAATATTTTCATTTTCCAGGACAAGAGATTTTTCATCCTCTGATTAGAAGTAACTCAAGTAAAACTTTATCAAATCGCTTATAAGGATGCACAACCACCCCAGCTCCACAATTACAAAAAAATTTTGATTAGTACTATTCATGCAATTTTTCTCAGTTCTCTATACTTGCCAAGAAAAGGTTAAGTTCCTTTTCTCCAAGAAGGAGAATGGGTAAGCCATTCACAGTATATAGTACAGATACTAAGAAACAAGCATTATATTCTCTGCAAATCCAATTGTGTATACCTTTCAAGGTTGTCCATTGTTTTGAGTTATGTTGTCCAACTCTCCTCCATTAGGGTGGATAATGGAGCATGAACTATATTTGGCAAGATCTATGATCTAGGAGTAGACCAAGCCCTAAGCAAAATTATGAAGCAGGAAAAAATATGTCTTCAATATCCTTGGATCTCTTTTTTGAACCATTTCCTTTCCTGGCTGCCAAATCTTCCCTCTCTGTGGCCTCTTTCAGATTTTCTCTCTTGAATAATATCCTACAATCAAGATCTTTCTTGTCTTATTCTGTGCTATCAACAGTTATTAATATGTATATGTATCCTGTATTCTATTACTTAAAAGACTCTGTTCATGAATATTGAAACAAAGAGAGTTTCCTTGATGATAATTTAAGGTGTATGGCTGGCCAAAAAGATTGTTCCTATCCTTCAAATCACATCTTCTCATATCACACTCAAGATATTGTGTAACTAAGGAAAAATATATCAAAGTGCCTGGTGAACCACAAGCAGCTCCATAGATGAAAGGATTATTACTACAGGGTCCCAACAAGTAGTTTGCTATGAAACCTTCTGTAAAAACTGAAATGTTGTATAACAAAGAAGCAATTACCTTAGGACACATCTTGCAAGATAAAGCACAAGATTCTCACAGACATGGGTCAAAGCTCTGGCAGCTTGACCTTGAGATACTGAGTGAAGTTGCCAGGAAGGAATTGGGTGGCGCCACTCTCACGGCTGGGATGGGCGTGCATGCATGCTCCATCGTGTGGGCAGGAATAATGAAGCAATTTGCCATTTCCCACTCCAGGGACTCTTCCCCACCCAGGGATCAAACCTGCAACTCCTGCGTGTCTCTTTCATTGCAGGCAGACCCTTCATCTCTGAGCCACCTGGGAAGTCACATCTATAACCACTCAGTGCAAAACAAACATTGAATGCTTCTTTCATTTTCTGCTTTTTTAACAAAAGCAAAAATACTTCAGATGCCTTTCAGTTACCAAAAACAGGTACTAACGTGGTCTTCCCTAACAGCAAAGTAGTATAAAGCAAACTTTTCAAAAAATAGGAGATACTTATATCATTATTATTTCTCTGTCTGCATAAAGGGTCAGCACAGTACTGGAGCAGGCTGGTGGTGGCTTGCAGGGGCAAACTATGTATATTTCCTGCCCCAGCTCCACAATCAGTAACATCAGGTTGGTAGTTTGAAATCAACTATTATTTACATGGTAGGATATTTACACCATGATAATTGGCAAGTACTATTTACCAGAGCTTCCTCCTGCAACCCCCAGAGAACCAATTTACTAGTGCACCCCTGCATGAGGTCAAATTTTTTGATCTTATGGCCCATTGAATTATGCCGTCCTCCTGATGAGTCCTCTTGATTACGCCTCCTCCTTTGCCAGTATGACACCAAAGAATTTGATGGCACAGATACATATCTCAACTAACTGCAACAGCTAGCCTTGCCATGTCTTTCCTGCTTACTGGTATATTCCAGCACCTACATTGCCTGAAATATAGCATTAAAATATCTTCATTGGTTAAATAGACACTTCCCACATCCATACATGTACTGTTGTTATGAACACTCCTGCACATACTCACACATACATACGCTTGAATATGAGTTAACATTTTATTTTAAAAATACTTAGTAATAAAGGACAATTTTTATTTTATTTTTTATGACACTTTTAAAAAAATCTTATTAGGGCATAGTTGATTTACAATGATGTTTTAGTTTCTGCAGGACAGCAAAATGTATCAATTATACACATACATATATCCACTCTTTTTCAGATTCTTTTCCCATAAAAGTCATTACAGAGCACTGAGAAGAATTCCCTACGCTATACAGGAGGTTCTTTTTAGTTATCTATTTTATATACACTAACATGTACCAGTTAATCTCAGATTCCCAGTTTATCTCTTCCCCACCAGCTTTCCCCATTGCTAACTGTAAGTTTGTTTTCTACACCTGTGACTCTATTTCTGCTTTGTAAATCAGTTTATCTGTACTTTTTGTTTTAGATTCCACATGTAAGCAGTATCACGTGACACTTGTCTTCCTCTGTCTGGCTTACTTCACTCAATCTGACAGCCTCTAGGTCCATCCATGCTGTTGTAAGTAGGATTATTTGGTTCTTTTTTATGGCTGAGTAATATTCCATTGTATATATGTATCACAACTTCTTTATCCATTCCTCTGCTAATGGACATCTAGGTTGCTTCCATGTCCTGGCTGTTGCAAACAGTGCTGCAGTGAACATTGTGGTGCATGCATGTGTCATTTCAAATTACGTTTTTCTCTGGATATATGCCCAGGAGTGAAATTACAGGGTCATGTGGTAGGTCTACTTTTAGTTTTTTACAGAACCTCCTTACTGTTTGCCATAGTGGCTGTACCAATTTACATTCCCACGAACAGTGTAGGAGGATTCCCTTTCCTCCACATCCTCTCCAGGATGTATTGTTTGTAGAATTTTTTGATGATGGCCATTCTGACCCATGTGAGGGGATACTTCATTGTAGTTTTGAGCTGCATTTCTCTAGGAATTAGTGAGGTTGAGCATCTTTTCATGTGTTTTTTGGGATCCAAAGGACAGTTTTATTTTCTACGTAAGAATATTTACTTGGTATATTGCCAAAGACTTAAAACTCCTGGAAAAGAAGTATTACTAACTGACAGGCTAAGAATCTATTTCGACATGTAGAAAAGCCTGGTATGATGCCTTTAAGTTTTAATATGCTCTTAGGAGAAAGACTAACTTTTGAAAGGCAAACTGTCAAAAACAAATCTCTTTAAGTCCTCAAGTTGTACCAATAAGCTTCATGGACAAAATTGCCTAATCGCATCTTATCCTGCTTCCTACTCGAAAATCCTTCCTCTTTCCTTCTCTCCTTATATCCATTTCAGGCGGGCTTCAGTGAAAACACCACTGACCTTCCTTTCAAATGTCAATCTCTCAGCCACTTCGCAGTCTTTCTCCTCTCTCTGCGGCATATGTCACTGCTGTGTTCTGCTGTTAGTCTCATTCCGACCACGTTCAGTCTCATCCAGACTGGCAGTGTGGAACAGCATCCCTCCTCTGGAATTCCTCCAGGCCACTGCCCGCTCTGCAGCCCTTGGCTCTCACTCTCCTTGCTCTCTGACTCTTGACCCCCAGGTATGCTTCACATTTTGGCTGTCATTCCTTCATCTTGTGTATGGCATTTTCAGATGTTGGCACATAGAAGGCTCCTGTTAGATAGATGTACATGGCATAAGTGAACACATGTTTCTTAGCCACACACACACACACACTCAGGTGCACACATACACACACAAATCAACATACCCCTTGTCTCACCCAGCCCTTAGCACTTGCCTGCCCCGCTGCCTTCCAGCACCACCCCAAGCTCTCTTTACTGCAATGCTCCTCTTTGCCTCCAGGGGGAGAACTGTGCCTCAGTCCCAGGATGACGCTGAAAGAGCCCTTCATAAAAATCCTCCCCTCTCCGGAGTTCTGTGAGCCTCCACTTGCCTGCTTTTACGGTCTTGGTTATAGCGCTCCCCTTCTCTGCCTTTCTCTTAAAGGTATCATATATTAACACATATATGTGGAGTCGGGGCGGGGGGGGGGGGAGGTATAGATGAACTTATTTTCAAATAATAAATAGAGACAGAGATGCAGAGAAAAAACTTATGGATACCAAATGGAGGAAGGGGGGTATGATGATTTGGGAGATTGAATTGACATATATACACAATTATGTATAAATTACATAACTAATGAGAACCAACTATATAGCACAGGGAACTCTATTCAGTGTTCTGTGGCAACCCGAATGGGACGGAAATCCAAGAAAGAGAGGATATGTGTATACATGTAGCTGATTCACTTTGCCATACAACAGAAACTAACATAGCATCATAGAGCAACAATACTCCAAAAATAAATAAATAAATAAAAACAAAAGTAAAAACAAAGCAAAAGTAAACACCAAAAAAAGTTGTTTTTTTTTTTTTTAATAATACATGTATGTCTTTGGCCTACTCTATTCTTGCTTCCAGAGTTCTCTCTTAAAATCCCATCTCTACACACTTATAATTCCCAAATTCAGATTGGGAGACCTGAATTAAATCTCTATTTGTAGATTCGACAGACACTGAAAACTTCACAAGTCCCACACCAAACATTTTTTCTGAGCCGAGCACATTTTACTTTCTGTTAATGGCACTCAGTTCAGTTCAGTTCAGTCACTCAGTCATGTCCGACTCTTTGTGACCCCGTGAATCGCAGCACGCCAAGCTTCCCTGTCCATCACCAACTCTTGGAGTCTACTCAAACTCATGTCCATCGAGTCGGTGATGCCATCCAGCCATCTCCTCCTCTGTCGTCCCCTTCTCCTCCTGTTCCCAATCCCTCCCAGCATCAGGGTCTTTTCCAATGAGTCAACTCTTCGCATGAGGTGGCCAAAGTATTGGAGTTTCAGCTTTAGCATCAGTCCTTAATGGCACTACTAGATACGATTAATCCTGTGAGGTCTCCTCAGGCACCTGTAACTTCTCCCTCTCCCCAGTTTCCACGTTTTACAAATTGCATTTATTTATTTATTTTGGGTTGCTCTGGGTCTTTGTTGCTGTGCAGGCTTTCCTTACTTACAGAGAGCAGGGGCTCCTCTCTAGTTGTGACGGGTGGGGCTCTCATTGTGATGGCTTCTCTTGCTGCAGAGGACGGACTCTAGGGCGCTTGGGCTTCAGTAGTTCCAGCACTTGGGGTCGGTAATTTCGGCTCCCAGACTCTAAGCACAGGCTCAGTAGTTGTGGCACAAGGGTTGAGCTGCTCTACAGCATGTGGGTGGGATCATCCCAGATCAGGGACTGAACTCGTGTCTCCAGCATTGGCAAGTGAATTGTTTACCATTGAGCCACCAGGGAAGCCCTCTAATTTCCATTTGTTCACTAAATCCTGTCTGGGGTCTCTGCATCACCAACACCAGCTGCCATAGGTCAGGCCTCAGATGTTTCTCTTGCAAACCTTCACAATAAAATGCTTCTTCTTCAATCTACCTGCTATACTTTGTAAGACTTATTCTAAAACCCCATTATGATGATGTTACACTTTGGTATTTCCTATTGCCAAGTTCAGAACAGCAATATTTGCATAAGATGATTAACAGACTGTCTCCATCAGAATATTAAAAGTCAGGCTTCTAATGTAGACTTTTGAACCTCACTTCAAGCCAGCTGAATCAAAGTATGTCTCAGAAATCAGTATATTCAGCCAGCTCTATGGATGAGCCTTCAACCCAGTAAAATTTGAGTCTCTGGCCTACAGTCTCCTCCATGGGCCAGGCAGACCTTTTACCATCTGGCCCCTGACCTTTTTAATCTTATTTTCACCAGTCCCTTCACCCCATGCCTTACAGTCTGTTCCTTGTGTCTGGAATGTCCCTTACCTTTTTACTACCAAACTTCACTAGGGCATAGCCCTAAATTCACTTCCTCTGTGATATTTTTCATGATGCCACTGATTATACCCAGTCCCCAGTTCCTCAGAACGTTCTATAATACCTTCATGACAACAATATCTAGCTACATTACAGTCACTGAGTACTGATTTTCTTATTAAATCAAGCACTTCCAAAGGAAAAGAACCAGGTTTTACAGATCTATTTACCCTCATTTTCTGAAACTTAGTAAATGCTCAATAAAATGATATTTGAGTGAATGACTGAATAAACAGATTGCCCCATCTACCACCATGATACCAAGAGCACACACACACAGCAACATTGAGAACACACGTCAAAATAAACATAATGGTTCTGATAGCTCCCTGATGAATTTGAAGGTGTCATTCCATCGGACCAAGAGGACCCAAATTTCATTCCTGGAATCCAGAGACACCACAAGGAGACAATTATATCCAGATCGTTCTTCATAACCAAGAGCATAGACAGAGTCAGCTAGTTTATGTTAACAGAGTCAGTTGTAGAAAAGCCAAAAGCTAAGACCTAATTCTCACACCAATGTGTAATTATTCTCACATCAGTGTATAACTCTGTGAGTGTGTGTGTGTGTGTGTGTGTGCTCGGTCATGTCCAACTCTGCAACCCCATGGACTGTAACCCTCGGGGCTCCTCTGTCCATGGAGATTTTCAGGCAATAATACTGGAGCAGGTTGCCATTTCCCTTTCCAGATGATCCTCCCGACCCAGGGATCGAGCCTGAGTCCCACGCATCTACTGCATTGGCAGGCAGGTTCCTTACCAGCTGAGCCAAATGTATAAGTATAGACATGTTTTTAAAAAGTTGTGTGGCAAGAACACCAAAAAAAAAACCACACAAAAAACCAAGGCTCAGACGAAACTTGTCATCTGTCTTCAGTCTGACAGTTGATAACGTTGTTTGAATAACCCCTGAGTTCATGAATTTGTCCTGTGGCCCAGAGATAGAAATGAAGGGAATGAGGAGGAGGAGGAGGTCACAGGGTCCCTCCTTTCCAAGAGTTTACAGTATCAGTTGAACCACCTAAATGGCACACGTGGCAAATATCCAAGGATAAAAACAAAGTAAAATGGTGGAAACTGCAAATCAATCTTATATGAAAACAAAGTCCACAGCTGCTAAAGGAACACAGGGGAGAGGAAGAGATCAGGTTTGTTTGCAGTCACAGGACATTGGCACTGAAAGGGCTGGGGAGACCGTCTAATGCAATACTTTCAAAATTTGACAAATGAAAACCAAATACAGAGGGGACTTTTCCAAAGTCATGCCAATAATTCATTTAATCAAGAAAGCTCTCAGGTAATTGTGAGATAAGCCTGGAAAGAGAGAAGGTGAGATTTGCACAGGGATACTTTGGAGAAGGAAAAAGCATAGGCAGGCGGAAGGAAAAGAAAGAGGCTTTGAGGGAGGGGTAAGAGATGAACGTGGCTTCCCAGCTGGCTCATTGGTAAAAAATCTGCCTGCCAATGCAGGATATGTGGGTTTGATTCCTGGGTCAAGAAGATCCACTGAAGAAGAGAATGACAACCCACTCCAGCATTCTCGCCTGGAGAATCCCATGGACAGAGGAGCCTGGCGGGCTACAATCCATAGTATTTCGATGAGTCAGACGCAAATGAGCACACACTCACGCAAGAAATAAATGAACGAATCATGGGAGACAAAAGCAAAATGTACTGGGACAAAGGAGAGAGGAATGATGGGAGGTGAGGGTGAGATGCTAAGTAGGAATTGGGGGATCAGCTTTTATGGCTGGTAAGTTTGGATCATAGGAAGGGATTGGATTTGGTATGCATACAAGAGAGGTGCAGTGCTGTGGAGAATCCATCTCCACTCAGTTGTAAATTGTTGGAGCTGGAAGCACTCTGGAGAATAAGCAGTGAGCTCATCCTACAAAGCAACAAGCCCAGGCCAAGAAGGAAGTGATGCAAATGTGTGACCTTTGGAAACATACTGATTCCGGTTTCAAAACTCAGTTCTGCCCTTGATCAGTTACATGTCTTTGAGTCACTTAGTGAAGCTCTCTGAACCTCTATTTCCTTTCCTATCAGAATGGGAAGATATTCAACTCACAGGTATTCAACTCTAGGTATTATGTTCTTCTGACCCAGTGCTGAGGCCGTGAAAAGGGCTCAGTGAATGCTTCTTCTATACTATGCATACAATATATAATATATATATATATACTATGCATGAAGAAGGGAAGTGACTCGCCCAAGGTCACACAGCTGCCGGAAAGCAGTGCTGCAGTGCAAACCCTATTGTCAGACTTGAAGCCCTCAGCTGCAGTCCTAAGAAGCCTGCTCCTCTTGGGGCCTCCCAGTCAGGCTTCTGTCCATCATACTAGCATCTTCTGAAAGAGGGTCATTCTGGAATTGTCTCGAAAGACTAGGGGAACTCACAGTCAGAACTTTACCTACCCTTTTTCCTGAAGTTCGTCTCTAGTGGTCTTCCAGCCTTGATGAGGGGACAAACCCATCCCAAACAAACCAAAAATAATAAAGACAGCAGAGCAAAAATGAGCAAATGAGCACACACTCATGCAAGAAATAAATGAACGAATCATGGGAAACAAAAGCAAAATGTACTGGGACAAAGGAGTCCCACGAAAGAGTCCTCCACGAAAGTATGCATGTCAATTGGGACAGAGGATGAAACCTTTTTTTTTTTTTTTTTTTCTGAATACAAGCCAAGTTTGCCTTCATGATTTCCTAGGGATTATAATAATTATGGTCCAGGTTACCAATACAGTTCACATCTGAATATGCCTAATATTTTTCACAACTTGAGTACTGGAAACAAAACTGATGAAAGCCAATCAGTCTTGGCCAGACAGAGATGCCAAGTAGACTCAGAGGCTCCAAAACAATAGGATACTGTTGATGATAAGTATCAATATTCTAGAAAAAGCTGACTTTCAACAGATACCATTTGGGGAATGGGCTAGAGGAACATCAGCATGTAAATTTTGGACAGCTTGTAAATGCTGAGACTTTAAAATATGTAGAACTCATGCTTTTTAATATGTAGAACTCATGCTTTTATCAATGACCTGAGATGGTGCCTTATTTTTTCTTGTTTATTTTTCATAATGTACTACAGTTTTGTTCAAATTGATTAATCATTTACCATGTTCCAGGGAAAGTGCTGGCACTAGCATATCAGAGGTAAATAAGAGAGGGTCTTTTCTATTGTGGAGATGTGAATGGACCTAGAGTCTTGTCCATACAGAGTATGTCAGAAAGAGAAGTAATGTCAGAAAAGTAAGTCAGAAAGAGAAAAACAAATATCAAATATTAGCACATGTATGTAGAGTCTAGAAAAATGGTACAGATGAACCTGCTTGCAGGGCAGGAATAGAGAACAGACATGTAGACAGTGTACTGGTGGACGAATTGAGAGATTAGGATCGACATGTATACAGTACTATGTGTAAAACAGACAGCTAATGGGAAGTTGCTATATAGCACAGGGAGCTCAGCTCAGCGCTCTGTGATGACCTAGTGGGGGTGGGATGGGGGCAGGAAGGAGGTCCAAACACAGGGAGGTAAGTTTACATATAATTGATTCACTTTATAGTGCAGCAGAAACTAACCCAATATTTTAAAGCAGTCATAATCCAATTTTGAGAAATTAAAATAAAAAATAAAAATAATTTTTAAAAATTGTTTCAGTCCTGGGTCAAATCATGACAGTCCTCTGTTCTAATCTCTGCACTGTCTCCGGATCACCCATACAGAAGCCTAAGTCCCTGAAGCATCGTGCTCTGAGCTCCCCAGCTTTAGCCCATTGACTTCATCACCTACCACCCTGTCTGACTCACATCCTTCCAATACTCCTGTTATCTTGTTGACACTGAATGCTTCAGGCATCCTCCTGCCTTTGTTGAGTCAATGGGCTTCCAGGAGGGACAACTGAGAGATTAGGATTGACATGTGTGCATGTCAATTCAGTTGTGGAGAAGAAAAACTCGGAATTTGACCTAGCAACCTGCCAATCGGAAGCTTCCTCTGAGTGTTCATGAGGTGACTAGCCCAGGTAGTGTATGATGAGCTGGCTTCACCAGCTGAGGTGAACCACCTGCTTTGGTGTCTCGATTCCCTGGAGGGAAAGCCTGGTCATGCTCATAGCAGTGTGAGATGCTACTGAAGGGCACTGTCCCTTCTATGCCCCCACTATGCACTTTCATCCTGCATGATGCCAGCAAGTTTCAGCCTGTCTCTGATGTGCAGAAGCAGGTGATGGTACAAGGGAACCCAGCCCTGCAACCAAGAAATGCTTTGATTTATTAAAAATCTGGAGCCATTAGGACAAAGCATAATCACTCTATTATACCTATGGAAAGAAAGTGAAAGTGTTAGTCACTCAATCTTGTCCGACTCTGTGCAACCCCAGGGACTGTAACCCATCAATCTCCTCTGCCTATGGAGTTCTCCAGGCAAGAATACTAGAGTGAGTAGCCATTCCCTTCCCCGGGGGATATTCCTGACCCAGGGATCGAACCCAGGTCTTCTGTATTGCAGGCAGATTCTTTACCACCTGAGCCATCAGGAAAGCCCATTATACCTATAACTGATCTTAATCTCAGCACTATTCTAACTGCCTCTATGTCAATGTGGAAAATAACTTCCAAAACATGGAAACTAACTTCAAGTTAAATGATGACACATTCAAGACCCCTGGATGATTGTATGATCTGAATCCTGGGATAGCAGACATAAAAATACTCATCCAGTATCTATCACATGTTCCACTCAGTCATGTTTCATCCAGTTGGCCTGGTCCCATGCCCATGAACCCTCTTGAAAATAAGGGAGAAGAGCTCTGGGACTCTGGAAAGACAGTTCCAATCTCCCAAAAGCAGAGGGGGGACAGTTTCAGGATCCAGGTGGGAGACGGGAGCCCAGGCAATTCACTTAGGAACCAGCATGATGTATGTCAGCCTCGAAAGTGTTGTATGTTGCCACACAGCAAAAACACAAGAAAATCCCAGTATGTGATGCCAAGCAAGGGGTTAGGTGAGGGAGAGGAATTCCATAGAGAGATGGTGTTTGTCCCACAGCAACATTTTTAAGGGGTCACCCCAGCCTGAGCAATATACCCAATGTTCTGCATAGAAATTGCATCTCCCACACATCAGTATGGATTGATGTCCTACCCACAGCCCCTGCTTTCTCTTGCATCCTCCTGTGCTGTGAATGCAACATTCAGTCCCTAAGATTCTAGGCCTATTTGTTGCTCATACTGTCCTGATCTTGGGGGCAGATCTGTGTTCCAGGATCATGGAATTCCTAGCATAACTTGATAAGCACCTAACTTGCCATCAGTGTACAGGTCCAGCCTTTCCTGGTGCCTCTCTCATCCCAGTCAGATGTGTTTATGTGGGTGGTGGGGCATCGAGGGTGGATGGTTAGAAGGTGATCTCAGAAGTGTGAGGCAACTGTGCTCCTTAATTCTTAACACATTATCATCCTCAGTTTGGGTAAATCCTTTTTTAAAATTTTTTATTGAATCATAGTTCAACTACAATGTTGTGTTAATTATTACTATATAGCAAAATGATGCAGTTATACATATATATATTATTTTTCATAATCTTTTCCATTATGGTTTATCACAGGATATTGAATATTGTTCCCTGTGCTATACACTAGGACCTTGTTCTTTATTCATCCCATATATGATAGCTTGCATCTGCTAATCCCAAACTCCCAGTCCAACCCTGTCCCACTTCCTTCCCCCTTGGCAGCCACCAGTCTATTCCCTATGACACTGATTCTATTTCTGTTTCCTAGATAGGTTCATTTGCATCATATTTTAAATTCCACATATAAGTGATATCATATATTTGTCTTTCTCTTTCTGACTTACCTCACTTAGTATGATAATCTCTAGCTGCTTCTGTGTTGCTACTAATGGCATTTATGTCATTCTTTTTCATAACTAAGCAGTATTCCATGCTATATATGTACCGCATCTTCTTTATCCTTGCTTTACTCAACTATTCCTTTTTATTTCCATTCTCCATTCCCAACCACCCAATAACCATTTCAGTTCAGTCACTCAGTTGTGTCCAACCCTTTGCGACCCCATGGACTGCAGCACGCCAGGCTTCCTTGTCCATCACTAACTCCCAGAGCTTGCTCAAACTCATGTCCATTGAGTCAGTGATGCCATCCAACCAGCTCATCCTCTGTCACCCCGTTCTCCTCCTGCCTTCAACCTTTCCCGGAATCAGGGTCTTTTCCAACGAGTCGGTTCTTCACATCAAATGGCCAAAATATTAGAGTTTCAGCTTCAGCATCAGTCCTTCCAGTGAATATTCAGGACTGATTTCCTTTAGGATGAACTGGTTTGATCTCTTTGCAGTCCAAGGGACTCTCAAGAGTTTTCTCCAACACCACAGTTCAAAAGTATCAATTATTCGGCACTCAGCTTTCTTTCTGGTCCAACTCTCACATCCATACATAACTACTGGAAAAACCATAGCTTTGACTAGACGGACCTTTGTTGGCAAAGTAACGTCTCTGCTTTTTAATATGCTGTCTAGGTTGGTCATAGCTTTTCTTCCAAGGAGAAATTGTGTTTTAATTTCATGGCTGCAGTAACCATCTTCAGTGATTTTGAAGCCCAAGAAAATAAAGCCTGTCATTGTTTCTATTGTTTCCCCATCTCTTTGCCATGAAGTGATGGGACCAGATGCCATGGTCTTGGTCTTTTGAATATTGAGTTTTAAACCAGTTTTTTCACTTTCACCAAGAGGCTCTTTAGTTCCTCTTTGCTTCCTGCTATAAGGGTGGTGTCATCTGAGATATCTGCATATCTGAGGTTATGGTATTTCTCCTGGCAATCTTGATTCCAGCTTATGTTTCATCCAGCCTGGCATTTTGCATGATGTATACAAGTTAAATAAGCAGGGTGACAATAAACAGCCTTGACATACTCTTTTTCCAATTTGGAACCAGTCTGTTGTTCCATGTCCAGCTCTAATTGTTGCTTCTTGACCTGCATACACATTTCTCAGGGGTCAGGTAAGGTGAGCTGGCATGCCCATTCCTTTAACAATTTTCCACAGTTGTTGTGATCCACACAGTCAAAGGCTTCAGCGTAGTCAATGAAGCAGAAGTAGATGTTTTTCTGGAATTCTCTTGCTTTTTCTATGAACCAACAGATATTGGCAATTTGATCTCTGGTTCCTCTGCCTTTTCTAAATCCAGTGTGAACATCTGGAAGTTCTCAGTTCACGTATTGTTGAAACCTAGCTTAGAGAATTTTGAGCATTACTTTGCTAGCATGTGAGATGACCACAATTCTGTGGTAGTTTAAACATTCTTTGGCATTGACTTTCTTTGGGATTGGAATGAAAACTGACCTTTTCCAGTTCTGTGGCCACTGCTATGTTTTTCAAAATGTGCTGGCATTTTGAGTGCAACATTTTCAAAGCATCATCTTTTAGGATTTGAGATAGCTCAATTGGAATTCCATCGCTTCCACTAGCTTTGTTCGTAGTGATGCTTCCTAAGGCCCACTTGACTTCACATTCCAGGATGTCTGACTCTAGGCAAGTGATCACACCATTGTGGTTATCTAGGTCATTAAGATCTTTTTTGTATAGTTCTTCTGTGTATTCTTGCCACCTCTTCTTAGTATCTTCTGCTTCTGTTAGATCCAAAACATTTCTGTCCTTTATTGTGCCCATCTTTGCGTGAAATGTCCCCTTGGTATCTCTAATTTTCTTGAAGTGGTTGCTAGTCTTTCCCATTCTATTGGTTTCCTCTATTTCTTTGCACTGATCACTGAGGAAGGCTTTCTTATCTCTCCTTGCTATTCTTTGGAACTCTGCATTCAAATGGGCATATCTTTCCTTTTCTCCTTTGCCATTAGCATCTCTTCTTTTCTCATCTATTTGTAATGCCTCCTCAGACACTCATTTTGCACTTTTGAATTTATTTTTTTTTGTGGATGATTTTCATCATCGCCTCCTATACAATGTCACAAACCTCCATCCATAGTTCTTTGGGCACTCTGTCTATCAGATCAAATCCCTTGAATCTGCTTGTCACTTCCACTGTATAATCATAAGGGATTTGATTTAAGTCATGCCTGAATGGCCTAGTGGTTTTCCCTACTTTCTTCAATTTAACTCTGAATTTGGCAATAAGGAGTTCATGATATGAGCCACAGTCAGCTCCTGGTCTTGTTTTTGCTAACTGTATAGAGCTTCTCCATCTTCAACTGCAAAGAATATAATCAGTCTGATTTCAGTTTGAACCATCTGGTGATGATGTAGAGTCATCTCTTGTGTTGTTGCAAGAGGGTGTTTGCTATGACCAGTGTGTTCTCTTGGCAAAGCTCAGTCAGCCTTTGCCCTGCTTCATTTTGTACTCCAAGGCCAAACTTGCCTGGTACTCTAGGTATCTCTTGACTTCCTACCTTTGCATTCCAGTCCCCTATGATGAAAAGAACACCTTTTTTTTTTTTTTTTTTTTTTGGTGTTAGTTCTTCATCATAAAACTGTTCAGCTTCAGCTTCTTCAGCATTAGTGGTTGGGGCATAGACTTGGATTACTGTGATATTGAATGGTTTGCTTTGGAAACAAACAGAGATCCTTCTGTTGTTTTTGAGATTGTTCCCAAATACTGCATTTTGGACTCTTTTGTTGACTATGAAGGCTACTCCATTTCTTCTAAGGGATTCTTGCCCACGGTAGTAGATACAATGGTCATCTGAATTAAATTCACCCATTCCAGTCCCTTTTAGTTCATTGATTCCTAAAATGTCGTGCTCACTCTTGCCATCTCCTGTTTGACCACTTTCAATTTACCTTTTTCATGTGTTTAATGTCTACCTTTTTATTTGTGTTTTGGTAAAAGCATATTATTATTTTGTACATCTATTTATAATTTACATAGATGATATCTATGTAAGAAAAACTCTATGGAGTTTCTTGTTTCAGTCTTTTTTTTTCACTCAGCACTATGCCTTTAAGAAATGTGAGTGTTGGGAAAAAAAAGAAAAAGAAAAAAGAAATGTGTGTGTTGGTATGTGTGCTCCTAACTGTGGCCGGGTAGGCATCAAGGAACATCGGAGCCAGGCAAAGTTACAGTAGTAAAGTCAAATTCTATTCAGGAACTATTGTGATAGGGGAAGAGAGACCTCAGAATAAAAATGGACTCCGTGGACTTTCCTGGTGGTCCAGAGGTTAAGACTCCCAGTTTCCACTGTAGGGGGCGCAGGTTTGATCCCTGGTAAGGGAAGTTCTGTATGCCATACAGTGTGGCCAAAAAAATTAATAAATAAAAGAAATGGACTCCACTCCAAATACAACAAGGACAATGTGGATTTATAGCCAAGGGGCAGGGTGAAGGGCTGGGATGATAATCCATGAGGAGGAGACATAAGAGACAAAAGGATTCTGGTTAAACCAACTCGACAGGATTCTTGTTGAAGCTTGCAGCGTGATAAGATACTGCCATTGTTCAGTCACTAGGTTGTACCCATGGACTGCAGCACGCCAGGCTCCTCTCTCCTCCACTATCTCCCAGAGTTTGCTCAAATTCATGTCCGTTGAGTCAGTGATGCGATCTATTCACGTCATCCCCCACCACCTCCTTCTCCTTTGCTTTCAAGAAAGAAAAGAGAAAGTGAAGTCGCTCAGTCGTGTCCAACTCTACGCAACCCCATGGACTGTAGCCTACATGGCTCCTTCGTCCATGGGATTTTCCAGGCAAGAGTACTGGAGTGGGTTGCCATTTCCTTCTCCAGGGGATCTTCCTGACCCAGGGATCAAACCCGGGTCTCCTGCATTGCAGACGGATGCTTTTACCATCTGAGCCGCCGGGAAAACCTTTTTCCTTCAGTTGCCTTCAATCTTATCTTCAATAAGACACTGAGGGTGGGGGATTCTTGCTAAACTAACCCAGCAGGATTCTTGTTAAAACTGACAAGGCTAAGTGGGCCAAGGCCAGAGCCCAAGGGTGAGGCCTTGGAGGTTTAGAGGATCCTGACTGGGGTTAGGTTTGTCATCAGCGTCAATATGTGTCCCTTGCCTCATGCCCCTCATCTTCTCACCCTGCACCACGACCTCCGCCCCCCACACACAATGCTGTGGGAAACATCATGGTACATATTTCTTTATGGATCTGGGTGAGGATATTTTTAGGGACATATTCCTAGGAGTGATAATAGTTTCTATAAAACGCAATAGATAGAGATATGGAAGTATAGGTAGATACAGATGATTGCAAAGATAAATATTTATTTAATCCATATACTTATATAAGACTGTACTGTGCCATACAGAACCTATCCCTCTTTCTCCTCAAAAACTTCTAGTATAACACACTTACTACAGCACCTGGAATGGAAGAGGCCCCTTTCTAACCACCACCCACATGCATATCTCATACTCAAATCGTAACCAGACCTCTGTGTTAAAATAACCATTTTTCTGCAAAGTATTCTTTGATCCCCACAGATGAAAACCCTCTCTCCGCTGCCTGAATTCTTAGTGCCTTACATCTGTCGTCTGATAACCTAGTCTTAGTTATATACCATTTAATTCCCCCTCCACAGCTCTAAAGCCTTGAATTCAGGGTTACTGAATTATGAGTCATCTTGGTGACTTGCTGGTTGGAAACATGGGCTTTGAAGTCCGACAACTGAGGTTGATTCCCTCTGTCATTTACAAGCTATGTAGTTTTTAAGCCAGTTAATTAAAGCCTCTTCACCTTAGCTTCCCCATGTGGATCCTGCTCATCATGGTTTATGGAAGACCTAAGTGAAAATAGCATGAAAAGTGCCTGGTCCACTGCCTACCATGTAACCTAAGCTTACAAGCAGTAACTGCTGTTGAAACTGTCATCACCGCCATCTGCATAGAACATGGCACAGTTCCTTAAATAGTGGACACTCAGTCATAGCTAGTGGGTATTCATAGTGCATGGGCTTGCCTAATGGCTAAGAGGTATAAAGAATGCAGGAAACGTGGATTCGATCCCTTGGTCAGGAAGATACCCCGGAGGAGGATATGGCAACCCACTCCAATATCTTTGCCTGGGAAATCCCATGGACAGAGGAGACTGGCCAGCTACAGTCATGGGATCTCAAAAGAGTCAGACACAACTTAGCAACTAAACAGCAACAACAGTGACGGTACGGGGTCGCAAGTAGTCAGACACGACGGAGGCAACTTGGCACGCACCCACGCACAGTGAATGAACAAGCCACAGAAATGCTAACTGCCTTGCCCTGGCTGGAAAGTGTTGAGCCTGACATTTGAACCCAAGCCATCTCTGTGGTCTCTCCTCTCTAAAACTATGTTTCCTGGTACTTTTAGAAAAAAGAGTTATTTATGAGGCTTAAACCGAAAGACATGAGTAACTAGGAGAGTTCCTTCACCACTCCAGTTATGAAATTTTGTCACTTGCAACAACGTGGATGAACTTAGAAGGCATTATTCAAAGTGAAATAAGTCAGACAGGCAAAGACATACCATATGATATCACTTATGTGCATAATCTAAAAAAATATGATGAACTAGTGAATATAACAAAAAATATAAACAAATAACACAAACTCACAGATATAGAGAAGAAACTAGTGGTTACCAGCTGGGAGTGAGAAGGGGAGAGGACCAAGCTAAGAGTAAGGTAAAGGTAGGGGGTCAAGAAAAACAAACGTGTGTATAAAATAAGCTACAAAGATATCGTTTACAATACAGGGGATAAATTCCATATTTTGCAATAACTATAAATGAAGTGTAATCTTTAAAAAGAGTGAAATAAGCCAAAGAGAAATACAGTATAGTAGCCAATACAGTATATTAGCACATATATATGGAATTTAGAAAGACAGTAACGATGATCCTATATGCAAGGCAGCAATGGAGACACAAATGTAAAGAACAGCCTTTTTGGACTATGTGAGAGAAGGTGAGAGCAGGTGATATGAGAGAATAGCACTGAAACGTATATTACCATATGTAAAATAGATGCTCATGCAAGTTCGATGCATGGAGCAGGGCACTCAAAGCCAGTGTTCTGGGACAACGCAGAGGGGTGGGGTGGGGTGGGGAGGGAGGTGGGAGGAGGGTTCAGGATGGGGGTACACATGTGCACCCGTGGCTGATTCAGTCATTGTATGGCAAAAACCACCACCATATTGTAAAGTAATTATCCTCCAATAAAAATAAATAAGTTAACTTTTAAAATTGTGAATCACTATACTGTACAGCTGTAACTTATGCAATACTGTACATCAACTATAAACAAATAATATCCTCCAAGCTTCAAACTTTAAAAAAGAGAGAGAAAGAGAGAAGTAGGAATTGCACATGTGATAAGAGGCCAATTCTCCATCTCCTAAGACCCACTCTTGGTTGGTGGTGTCAGAAAAGTTCTGTAAGATGACATACATGTAAAGTACTTAGAATAGTGCCAGGACATAGCAAGTATACACCACTTCGTAATTAATACTACCCCATGGAAGGGGGAAAAGTGGAAGCAGTGACAGATTTTATTTTCACTGCAGATGGTGACTGCAGCCATGAAACTAAAAGACTCTTGCTCCTTGGGGGGAAAGCTATGAAAAAGCTAGAGAGCATATTAAAAAGCAGAGACATCAGTTTCTTAACAAAGGTCTGTATAGTCAAAGCTCTGTTTTTTTCAGTAGTCATGTATGGATGTGAGAGATGGACCATGAAGAAGGCTGAATGCCAAAGAATTGATGCTTTCGAACTGTGGTGCTGGAAAAGATTCTTGAAAGTCCCTTGGACTGCAAGGAGATAAAACCAGTCACTCCTAAAGGAAATCAGCCCTGAATATTCACTGGAAAGACTGGTGCTGAAGCTGAAGCTCCAATACTTTGGCCACCTGATGCAAAGAACCAACTCAGAATGCCCTGATGCTGGAAAAGATTAAGGGCAGGAGAAGGGTCAGCAGAGAACAAGATGGCTAAATATTAATAGCATCACCCACTCAATGGACATGAATTTGAGCAAACTCCAGGAGAGAGTGGAGGACAGAGGAGCTTGGTCTGCTGCAGTGCATGGGGTCACAAAGAGTCAGACACAACTTAGCAAATGAGCAACAACAACAACCTAGGACCCCAGGTACAGAGACCTTTGACTCCTTTGCGCATAAGGTGATGGCCTCCTCAGCCTGAAGAAAACTTCAGTCTGAACAACCTCCCAACATCTTTCAAACGAGGCTGTTCAGATTCAGCAAAACATAGTCTTTATGATCCAAAGAGCTTTCAAAAGCTCATTAAAAAGTTCCAAAGTCTTCATGAACATCAAATGGTTTTTTGCAATCGATATCTTTATCCCCTGGAGTGAAACGTGGAATCATGAAGATTGAACACACCATTTCTTTAAAAAAGAAAAGAAAGAAATCTGTCTAACTGAATAGCAAGAGCTAAGGAGTCAAGGAACACATAGGCGTGACCAGCTTCCTCTTCCCTGGGAAGGTCCAACACACTGGTTAATTCACCTCCCGCAGGCCCTCGGCTAAGGCAGGGATAACTGGGCACCTGGCAAGTCCAGATTATTCACCTGGAGTTGCCAACATACGGATCCCAGTGAAGAGAAAAGGGAAATATAAAAAGCAGAGGAAGTTTTGAAATGATATTGTGAATAAAAGTCTGCCTCCAGATTCAAAATTCCAGATGACCGGCTGCACTGACCTTGCAGAGCTCAGCACAGGTCAAGAAGGGTGGTGTGGAGTGAAGGCCCAGGATGGACCCAAGGACACAGGGCTACCCTTGAGTGAAGAAGGCCTGAGAAGAAGCAGCAGGAAATGTTTGCACCAACTCCAAGCTCTGTTTGAATCTCCTTCTGGCAGCCAAGCCCCCCAAAACTGCCAACAGGTAGACAGGAGATACGAAATAAGTGACAGTGCGGGGGACACTCAGTGTCACTTACATGGAATGCACACGAGGCTGGGACCATGTTTGATCTGGGAGCATGGAGTTTCTGGGGGTCCCGATGTCCTACAGGGTGAGGGCGGCGCTGACATGAGCTGGTGGGCAGTAGGGTCTATGGGATGTCCCAGGTGAGCAGGTTGGCTATAAAGGGTGGAGTTAGACCATCACAAAATAGGCAGTTGACAAGGCCCTCTCAAGAAGACCAGGCTGGTGAACTTCAATCAGTAGAAAATAGATCAGAAATGGTTTATTCCTTGCACTTTTGTTTTGTTTTGTCATAGCAGGTGCTTCAGGAGGCCCACCAGGACCTACGGGCAATTGCCAAGGCCTGAAGGACATCTTAGTTTCTCCAATAAAGTCTGCTCCCAGTCATGACCCAGGAGACCTCCCGGTACCGACCGAGACCCAGTAGCCAAGACCTCTTTTTGCATGGGATGGGTAGGCCAGGCCTGGGAAAGAGAACCCTGAAGAGCTCCATGCACCTGTGTTCACATCGGGCCAAGACAAACAGCTCTAAGGGGGAGTCCTTGTCGGTGCCCTTGGCCCCTTTATGTGAGCTGTCACCACCAGCTGCAGATGGACTGTTCGCCAGTCTGGGTGGATCCCCGGGCACCAGGGAGTAGGAAGAAACATCCTGTTTCTCTGATCCTTTGCTCCTCATATGCCCAGTATATTTTTATCTTGAAGGCTCCATTCACGCAGAACTCTCTAGCCCAACCTCCCATGGGGGTGGCATTACCAGCCTATCCATCTTAATGAAATGACTGAAGCGGAAGCACAGAAAGGCTCAGATTGCAGTTGAGCACCGAGTCATCGATCCAATCGTTGGTGCTAAATCCAACACAGGCATCTTAATGACTGAGAGCAGTTATTAAGACAAACATGGCCTTGCCTAGTCATGGCCATTTGAGTCTTGACTGTCTGCATCTGTGTGCAAACTGGAAGAAGCTCCAGGCCCCACAGCTGACCTATAAGCAGAAAAACCAAAACCAAACATTTAATACAGTTGAACTGCTAGTTTTTACAGCATTCTCCAGGTAAGTATTCATCATAGCTTCTTGCTGCAGTCAGGAGTTTTGCCTGGATGCAGAGATTGTTCTCAGATATAAACGATGAACTTGCTGGGAGCTGGATCAGGGGTGGGGCTCTGATTGTCTGTCTGTCACCCTTTGGTAAAGGTTTCCATGCTGGGTGAGTCTCAGCTGATGAGAAGACTGCATTTTGTGATTCACGCCAGAAGCCTGATTTTACTCCCGCTATATCCCCCTCCCCTTCAGCCTGTTTTGTTCATCAGAAGATTCAGTGGCACCCAGTGAGTCTTAAACAGCAGACCAGGAGAAGTAGGAGATGATCCAGCTATAATGGCAAGTACCCCAGCATCAGAGCTGGTTCTGGGTCAAACGATGACATCACTGCCATCCAGGGAAGAAAGGAAATCACAGCTTCCTCTGCCATCACAGGATCCCAAAGTCCCAAGTGCCCATCATCCTTCCGTTCTGGTTATTATTCACTCCCCAAAGGCAGGACTGTAACTTGCTCCATTCCAGAGTCAGTTAGAAGGATGAAGGTACCATCCCCACCCCTTCCTTCTTCCTAAGCCTGGGCCCCCAAGCAGAAGGTAAGAAGTCCAGGGAAGAGCTGGAACATGGGATTCACTGCACACTCTCACTTTATTTGTAAGAAGTATGACAATGTGAGGTGAATGAGAACAGCAGCAGATGTCAGGAAAGAAACCAGCTCTGGGGGAATGGCATCACCAGCCAGAACAATCAACAATCTGACTGGGACTTCCCTAGCTGTCCAGTGGTTCAGACTCTGCATTTCCACTGTGGCGGGTGCAGGTTTGATCCCTAGTTCCATATGCCACGCGTGCATACTAAATCACTTCAGTAATGTCTGACTCTGAGCGACCCTTTGGACTACAGCCTGCCAGGCTTCTCTGTCCATGGGATTCTCCAGGCAAGAATACTGGAGTGGGTTGCCATTTCCTTCAGGGGATCTTTCCAACCCATGGATCAAACCTACATCTCTTATGTCTCCTGCATTGGCAGGTGATTCTTTATCACTAGTGCCACCTGGAAAGCCCCATATGTTATGCGGCACTGCCTGAAAGTTTTTTAAAATGCTTGAATGTGGGGGGACCATACACATGCCCCAGGACTAATTCTGAAGCAGGTAATCTAGAAGGTCAGAGGTGTACCTACCGGAGCAGAGCCATGCTGTGGTCCTATGTTGTCTCTGACCCCTCGGTGACCCTGGGCAAAGCAAGCAAACTCTGAATCTCAGTCACCTCATCTGTAAAATGGGACCCACTCTTTCAGTCACTTATGGAATGTTCACCACCTCCTGGGTGTCAAGCCCTGATTATCCATGTATAATCAGAAGAGACTTGATTTAACTTTTGTTAGGAGGTTGGGTAGACAACTCAAAGCAGAAAAGGGGGAAGGATAAGACTAAAGAACAGAGGCTACGGCTTTAAGAAGATCCAGATCAGTAAGCTGGTGTGAAGAGGCTGGGATATGAGGGCATCACCAGCCTTTTGATCCAGGCTCTGGTACCCCCTAGTGATGTAACTTTAGTTAAGCCACAATTTCTCTGGCCTTCCCTCTGCTCACCCAATAAAATGGAATGACCATATATATCTTAAATCATCACCATTATCATCGTTGCTTATTAATAAGCTATTTTGCACAGGAATTATATACTTAATATTTAGTCCTCACTACAAATTCCATGAGGTAAGTAAGTCTCATTTTATACATCAGGAAAGTGAGGCTCAGAACAATTAAGTAACTTTCCCAAGGACATATAGATGTATAAAAGAGGGAAAAAAACAATATTCAAGCTTTAAAAAATCCTTGACAATTATCTGATCTCACTATCCTCAAGTCTAACATCAATGCAACCCTTTCTTTTAATGAAATGTTACCTAAAAGTCCATATCATAATCATATGATAAATGTGGAGTAGCTTTGGTTGTGTTGAGGTGAAGAGTTCAGTCCTGTCCAGGGAGATCCGCCTGCATTTCCCAACAAACCTTAATGCTTAGGGTTCCATGGGCCACAGTTTGTAAAGCACTTATCTAGTTTGATCCTTCATTTGCATAGAAGAAACTAGGACCTTGGAAAGATAAATCTTATGCAAGTCCTCTGCTGCTCACTGATGGAACAGGGAATGGTACCCAGGTTTCCTGTGTTCAACCTTCTGGTCCCCATAAACAAGGCACTCCCAGATCATATAACCTGATGCATAAAACATCATTCCGCCTCATCTCCCTCCTCAAAGACCAAGTGTTGATCCTGGGTACCTCCTCCCTGTTCCCAGTCTCTACTCCTTCCTTCTTCCAGCCCAGCACCTTACAATGGCTCTAGACCATCTGCAATTACAGAGGCGGCTTTGGATCAAGGAGCAGGGCAGAGAATTGCAGATGAGGTGAGTACAGTCACCGTAGCAGGGGTGGGTCACAGCAAAGAGCTCAAGCCTTGGTTCTAATCAAAACCTGCATGAGACGTGGAACTCAAAAAGAATAAAGAAGATAACAGTAATGGCTGAAAGAGAGCAGAGATAATCATTGCAACAGAGCAGTGACTTATCAAGAAACTTTCCTTAATGTTTTTTTAATTTATTTATTTACTTTTAACTGGAGGACAATTGCTTTACAATACTGCGTTGGTTTCTTCATATATTAACATGAATCAGCCATAGGTATACATATGTCCCCTCCTTCTCTAACCTCCCATCTCTCACCGCACCCCACCCCTTCTAGGTTGTCACAGAGCACTGGACTAGAGCTCCCTGCATCATACAGTAGCAAATTTCCACCGGCTATCTAACTTTACATATGGTAATGTATACGTTTCAATGCTCCTCTCTCTATTCATCCCACCCTCTCCTTCCCCTCTGTGTCCGCAAGTCAAGTAACATTTTAGAAATTGGATTCTTCTTTCAAAAGTAATCTTTCTGGAAACACCAATATATAGATGAGATCAATGTGAAGCTCTGATTGATCAACTTCCTGCTTACTCAACTTCCCTTACTTTCCTCACTCCCTCCATCATGGCATCCCCATAGTACCCTCAAGGAACCAAAGGGCTATGGAGATCATTGAAAACCCCTGTCATAGTGAAGGCAAGAAGAAGCGGAATAAGATAGGCTATGCTGTGTAACAAACACCTTCCCCAAATTTCAGTTGCTTAGCCCAACAGAAGGCTTTTTCTCATCCATACCAAGTCTCCTATGGGTCTGGGTAGCTTCTCAGGGCAGCTGTCCCCCATGGGGTGGCTCAACCTCCAAGGTGCTCTTGTGGCACCTTTATCCCAACATGTGCTCCATGATGGCCATTTAGGAACCTGGGTCCCTGTTCCTCAGTGATTCATCCCAGAAATGACACATGTCACTCTCCCTTCTAGCTCATGAAGGAAGCTGAGAAATGTAGCCTTCCACGTGTCCAGGAAGGAGCGGGGACCCAGAAATAATACTGTTGTATGGATGAACTTTAGTAATTTTTACCACAACCAGTGAGTAGGGCTTATTAGACAAGTAAGCCTTGTATTACCATTACTGAGTACATTACCATCTGTGAGATACCACCATGTGTATTTTTTAGAGTCCCAGGTTAAAAAAAAAAAAGTCTGAGACTGGCTTGAGGTCACACAGCTAATATTTAATTAACCCTGGACATTCCAATTCCAGATGCAGAGCCTTGGTCACAACTACAGAGCTCCAGAGAAAGGGAAGGAAGGGGACCTGAGGTTGAAACAAGCCAAACTGGTCAAACGATGTGCAGGTAAAAGGAAATTTGAAAATTCACCCTCCACGTTTCCTCGCTCACAGTAAGGAGGAGTGAGAGAGAAAATGTGGCCAGAGAGCAGAGCTGAGTAAAGTGAACTCATGGGAGGGAGATAAACTTGGTGGCCCCCACTCTGCACAGTCTGTGACATTTAAGACATTTTGGCAATGAGTCATCCCACCTGAGATATCAGCTTGATGAATTTCAGTGCAAGGCTGGACGGAGAAGGAAAGTTCATGGGAAACAAATGAATGTGTGCCACTCGTAACATGGATGTGCCTGTGCGGAGCACCCTGCTATTGACAAAGCACTCTTGGGTTCTCATCTGCATTCAGAGGCTGGCTGGGCACGATGCTCTGGGCATAGATGCTGGTGACCTGGAGCAATGTCTGTAGAAGATACAGTACACATCCTCATCCACTCTGCTGCTCAAGGATTCTGGTTCAGACTGACCAGGTAGGCTTGGGGACACTCACCTGTCTGCTGCTGCTGCTAAGTCACTTCAGTCGTGTCCGACTCTGTGCGACCCCATAGATGGCAGCCCACCAGGCTCCCCCATCCCTGGGATTCTCCAGGCAAGAGTACTGGAGCGGGGTGCCATTGCCTTCTCCGATGCATGAAAGTGAAAAGTGAAAGGGAAGTCGCTCAGTCGTGTCCGACTCTTCGCGACCCCATGGACTGCAGCCTACCAGACTCCTCCATCCATGGGATTTTCCAGGCAAGAGTACTGGAGTGGGGTGCCATCACCTTCTCCCACACCTGGATGCAGGTGAGTGCAGTTCCTGCCCCAGGAGCCATGGGGATCCAGTGAGTATATCCATCAATCACTGATTCTTATTCTTACATCCTGAGGCTCATCCTTGACATCTCCAGCCAGCCTGTTTCAAACCTTTGCTCTCTGGGCTTCAGGCAACAGGAAGCTCTGATAATTTTACAGTCCAGGGAGTCCACAGTAGAGGTTGTATTACTCTGAAGAAGGCACATAGATGTAGCCATCAGCGTGAAGGGTGGTGTTACCATGACAGCGGGACCACTCTTGGGACTTGGATACAGGCACAGTCCCCCTCCCCCACCGATAGCATCAGAGCCAAGCTCAGAGCAGGACTCCAGCCCCAGCACAGGACAGTTAGGCCAAGAGAAACCAAGAGAGACACCACAGTCTATAAAGTGGGCTGAGAGGGAGAAGGAGGCGGGCCAGGTGGACCATACAGGTGACCTGCAGTCTTGGCTCTGCCTGGCCTCACCCTGGCTGCTACTCTCCCTCCTGCCCTGGACAGGAGAGGCTGGGGACAGAGCCAGGAGGAGCCTGCTCTGAGAGGGCAGCCGTGTCTCTTACTGGAGTGATCAGGGGCGGCCACCAATGCCAGGACAGAAGATCACTCAGAACATGCCTTTGATCCCTGCCTGGCAAGATTCTCAGACTCCCCGGGTCCCAGTGAGAGATGTTGTTGCTAGCCGGATCTGCAGCCCCTTCCCGTTGTTCCTCGTGCTGGTCCAAGGGCCTCGGCTCTTCATCTGCAACATGTCTCCAACTGCTTCCTTCCTGCAGGACATCCTTCCCCCGCTGCTGATTAATTTCACTCATTTTCCTCCCTTGGCAACTCAGTTGTTGCAAGAATTACACTGAAGCGCTCCATCTGTCTTGGGATTGTGATAGATAATAGGCTGGCTCTTCTGGCATTCTCATCACCTCCTGATCTCAAGGACTTTTAATTCACACATGAAGTAGAAATCTCCACATCTTTCAGGGAACTGGGGACAGAGATGGAAGGCCAAGTAAGAAGGGACCAGGAGAGCTCCCTCTGGTTAAACCCAACCCCAGTACTCCGAGCAAAAAATCTCTTCCCCCTTCAGGGGGGCAAATCCCTAAGCAAGTGGGTCTCAACCCTGGATTCTCATTAGAATCATCTGGTATAGTTTTTTTAAAAACCTGTGCCCAGGGGCTTCCCTGGTGGTCCAGTGGTTAAGAATACACCTGCCAATGCAGGGGACACAAGTTCCATCCCTGGTCCCGGAAGATCCCACATGCTTCAGGGCAACCAAGCCCATGCATCACAGCCACTGAGCCTGCATTCTAAAGCCCAAGAACCACAACTACGAAAGCCTACATGCCCTCGAGCCCACACTCCCCAAGAGAAGTCCCTGCTTACCACAACTAGGGGAAGTCCAAGCACAGCAACAAAGACTCAGCGAAGCCAAATAAATAAACACATAGAATAAAAAAACAAAAACAGGGTCAGGGAACACAACTTGCACCTTCATACCAATTCAGATGTCTGGAGTTTAGGTCCACGTATTCACATTTTCAAAAAACTCTCCAGGTAGTTGTAGTGGATACTTGCCTACTGACAAAGTCTTCAGTGTATTCCACTAATCCCAGTCTCTGCATTATTTTCTTCCCATCCTCCCATTAATTATTGCACTTCACAATTATGCAGTGTAATATTAATATATGTACATATTTCACTTCATGTTCCTCCATCATACCTGCATCTTACAGGTTTTGCTCTACCATCTTGCATGACACCTAGCATGAGATAGATATTCATTGTCTATTGAACAAACCTGTGAGATTACTGCATGCATGCTCAGTTGCTAAACTGTGTCTGACTCTTTTGCAACCCTATGGACTGTAGCCCACCAGGCTCCTCTGTCCATGGGATTTCCCAGGCAAGAATACTGGAGTGGGTTACCATTTCCTTTTCCAGGTGATCTTCCTGACCCAGGGATCAAACCTACGTCTCCTGTGATTCAGGCATTGGCAGGTGTATTCTTTACCACTGCACCACCTGGGAAGGTGTAAGATTATTATATCATAAATATTATTATCACAATTTAATTATTTATTATCATAATTTTCTAGTAGAGAAAACTGGGGCCAAGAGAGCTGAAATGTCGATGCCTAAGTTTATACAGCCATTAAGAGATGAGGTCAGGAGTTAAACTCAGGTCGTTTTAGTCTACAATAATTTCCATAGTCTCCTCCTCTGTACCTCCCGTCCTTCTTTCTCCAAGTCTGCCCACGGTCTCCTGTTGGTCTTAATACTCTTCTTCAGGATTATGAAGATTGTCAAGCTCTTGGCCACAGCTCTAAGAATCACCAAGAACCCTGACCACAGTCAAGGCCCATGCATCCCAGTCAGAAAGAAGAGCCCAGGTCTTGTCCAGGAGCTAATATTAGATAGGAAACCAAAAAAAAAGTGAGTAAATTTGGATCATATACTTAACCAATAACCGGTTGTGTATAATGAAGTTTATAGCAGTGATGGGAAGAACAGGGCACAGAAACACTGCCCTTTCATTGACAGGTCAAGTGCTCTGCTCAGTGGTGGCAGAGCTCCCGACAGGCAGAACTCTGAATGTTGAACACTGATGGAAATTCCACAGAAGAGGATTCTGAACCCATGGGTAATCTGATGCCCTCAGATATTTATTGACAAATAAATTGATTTATTGACAAATAAACCCTTGCTCTTTGATACAGCCTGGCTTTGAAAGACAGTGAAGTGTTCTGGGAGACAGTGTGGAGTAGGGCAGTGGTTCCCAGTATATGGTCCTTGGAACAACAGCATCAACATCACCCAGGAACACGTTAGAAATGCAAATGCTCCTGCCACCCCAGATCTATCGATCAGTACCTCCACTCGGGGGGTGGAGACAAGCGCTCTGTGGCTGACCAAGTACCCCAGGTAACTGTGATGAAGACTAAAGTTTAAGGACCACTGGTGTGGTGGGGAGAGCACAGATTCCATGGTGAGGCTCGTTTGAACTGCAGCCCTGACTCCACCACTTACTTGGTGAGCAGTTTTGAAATAGGAAGAAAGGAAACCACCATCTATCGCGCTCTGAACATGAGAAGCCCTTGGAGTCCCACTTTATGCTGGCTAGACTCTTCAGATGCATCTTCCCACCCTAATGCTCACAACTGCCTAAGAGAGTGCCAGCTTTAATCCAGTCATGCCCTATGTTCCTGTTTCCCTCAGTCACTCTGGATAGGCCCAAGACCATAAATCATCTCTCATTCCTGCCCTCTACCTGCATGTGACTCTATATATCACCAAATCTCACCCCATACCCCACCCTCCTTGACCCCCAGATCTTCCCACTGGGGCATCTGGAACTCATGGTTCTTTGGTAGCAAAATCTGCTACATATTCAGCATCTGCCCGAGAGAGACCCAGCTCTCCCCACTGAGGACCCTAATTCCCACAACCCTCTCAAGTAGCAGCTGTTTTCTCTCCAACATCTCTTCTAAACTCTGCTCCTGGATTGGGGTACATGTCCTTGTTCCTCATCAATATGATCAGGCAATAGTTCCTCTCTCCTTCTTAATATTCTCAGCTGTTCTGAAGCTCATCAGACCCACTGCTTCTTCTCATTGTTGGAGTCATCTACAGAGGTGCTCCTCAACGTTAATGGGCATATGAATTGTCTGAATATTCTGCTTCAGTGGATCTGAAATTAAGAGAGTCTGCGTTTTTTATTTTATATTATTTTATTTTATTTGGCCACACGGCATGCAGGATCTTAGTTCCCTGACCAGGGGTCAACCTACGCCACTGCAGTACAGAGAAGCATGGTAAAGACCACCAGGGAAGTCCCAGATTCTGCACTTCTAACCAGCTTCCAGGGATGCAGATGTTGCTGCTCCAATAATGTTCTTGTAGCAAAAACCTACAGGTCTCTGAACCACTCTCCCTCATTTCTTAATAATTTGATTTTTATCCAACACCACTCCTGTCATCACTCTTTGTTATTTTAATGTACGTATAAACAATCTTTCCAAAACCCTGACCTCTTAATTCTTTAGTTCGTTTCTCTTTTAATTATCTTGTCTCCCACCTCACCTCACTTATCACCTTTCTCAGTGACACCATAAACTTTGTCTTTAGTAATAACTACAGTCTCTCAGTGATCTTAATTTCATGCAGCCTGCACTCAATCTACCTGCTCTCTTTCACTAATTCCCTGCTTCCAACAGTGCTGTGACTCCACTGAGAGCTCTAACCCACCACATCTATAGCATTTCTACCCCACAGCCACTGCCATCCCATACCCATCTCGTAAATTCACTCCCCTCCTTAACATGCTGTTATACTCACTCTACAGAATATATCAATTTCCTGGCAATTCCATCTCCTGGCAAAGCTTCTAATTGGACAAATCCAACTCTCTGTTTATTTTGCACCACTCCAAGCACATGATTAGAGAAAAATGCATAGGCAGAGTTATCTTGCATTAATTCATGACAACAAATCACAGCTGAGCTTCTATGTGGACCTGGTCCATTTATTTCCCTGCTCTCCTAAATTTCTATTTCATATCTTCCACTCTCCTCTAACTTCTATTGCCTCCCTGCTCTTCATCAGATGATAACCTTGCTTTTTATTTCACAGAGGCAACTAAAGCAAACAAAATAGAATTTCTGGAAATTTCCCCTAAAATATCTACTCACCTACCCAAATCGTATCCATATTCTGTGCCTCACCTCTTCTCACCATGAGTTAATTTTCCATGAGTTCCTGACAAAGGCCAGCTCCTCTTTTTGTACCCTGGAGCCAAATCCTGCTTGCCTACCCAAGAACATTTCTCCAGCACTTCATCCTTCTTGCTTCTTCATTAACCATTCAGACAAAACCCTCCTTTGCCACCCACAAGCCCTTCCAATTAGCCACCCATTTTTCTGTTTCACCTTAGAGCAAAACTCTTGAAAGCAATGTCTATAGTCATCCCCAAGTCTTCTCCTTTCCTTTCAATATTTTGTTTGTTGGTTTCATTGAAAGTATATTACACATAAGGAAGATTGCCTAATATGTACAAATACAGTTGAAATAATAAATATGAAGCACACAGTACTTGACGTCTCCATTTGGAAGTCTAACAGGAATCCCAGACCTGTCACACCCCAAACAGAATTCTTGATGTTGGTCCCTAACTCTGCTCTATCTTCTCTCCCTCAGAAAATAGCAATTTCAATCTTCAAGTTGCTCATGTTAAAAATCATAGTAGCATATATTCCTATGCTTCGTGCATGTGTGTGTGTATGCTTACTAAATTGCGTTAGTCATGCTTGACATTTTGCTACCCTGTGGACCATAACCTGCCAGGCTTCTCTATCCATGGGATTCTCCAGGCAAGAATACTGGAGTGGGTTGCCATGCCTTCCTCCAGGGGAATCTTCCCGACCCAGGGATCAAACCTGTGTTTCTTACATATTCTGCATTGGCAGGTGGGCTCTTTACCACAGGTGCCACATGGGAAGCCTCATTCATATGTTTCACTTTTATTTAATACCCAATCCATTAGAAAAACTTATTTTTAAAAAACATTTACTTATTTGGCTGCACTGGGTCATAGTTGCAGCTATGGGATCTTTTAATTGCAGGATGTAGTTCCCTGACCAGGGATCGAACCTGTGCCCCCTGCATTTGGGAGTGCAGGGTCTTAGCCACTGGACCACCAAAACTTACTGGTTTTAACATCGAAATACATCCAAAATCTAACCACTGCTTACCACACACCTCTAGAAATTCTCGAAAAACACAAATCAAACCATGCTCTAGCCGTTTGTAACCTCTCAAATCTCACCCCACCCCACCACCCTCCTTCTTCTTTCATTTTACCACTGGCCTCCTAGTTGTCCTCATGCACATCAAACATACTCCTGCTCACGGCTGTTGCTTTTGCTTCTCTTTCTGCCCAAACACTCTTGCCCTAATGCCCACGTGATCCAGTTTCTTATTTCCTGCAGGACTCTGTTCCATGACTTGTTCAATAACTTTTCCCAGTCAGTTTTAGAATGGCACCCAATCACTCTCTAGCCCATTACCTTGCTTTATGCTCTTTCATCACATTCAAAATCACCTGGTTATGAAAAAAACACAACTATGTATACAGATACATATAATACTTACATTTTTATTTATTTAATTTTATCCTCCCCTTAATAAAATAGAAACTTCTTATTTGTTGTTGCTCTATCCCCAGAAACTAAAACTGTACATAGCATATATGCATTCAGTAAGTATTTGGTTGATGAATGAATGTGCTAAAAACCTTCTTTCTTATTGTGCTCTTAACCACTAACCTATACTGTCTGCCAGAAGTATGTTGATTTCTCCAAATCTGTACAGTGTACACAACCATATGTATCTCTTAAGCTAAGCTATGTTAAATGCTTAGTACAAAATCTAACATGTATTGGGGCTTTAAATTTGTTCATTTTCTTTCCTCCTTTCTTCCTTCCTCTTTTCTAATGGTGAGAATGACCGTATGTCCTAATTTTCCTGGACGGTCCTAGTTTATACCTCTTGTCCCACTATTATTAATAATAGTGTCCCTTTTACTATCCAAATGCCCTGTTTAGAATGACTTGTGATATGGCTATCTACATTTGGGTGCAACTGCAACCTGAGATGCCTATTTAAGCTCATTTAGAGATAATGACCATGTACTAGGATGTAATGAGTATTTTCACCAGAGCTGGCTCTAGATGGAGTGACATATAATATGCATTTGGCCTGCTTACAATACAGAACATTTGTGAATAAAAGATATGGGCATTTTAAAGCTAAACATATGGGAAAGGATGTTATTAATACTTTACAGAATAGTATGATAGAATAGGGGCTTCCCAGGTGGCACTAGGGGTAAAGAATCCACCTGCCAATGCAGAAGATAAAAGAGATGAGGGTTCAATCCCTGGGTCAGGAAGACTCCCTGGAGTAGGAAATGGCACCTCACTCCAGTATTTTTCCCTGAAAAACTCCATGAACAGGGGAGCATAGTGAGCTACATACAGGCCATGGGGTCACAGTGTGGGACATGACTGAGTGCACACACACACATGATAGAAGAGTAGATTTTGAGCTAAAAAACAGAAGTTGAAATCGTAGTTGTGACACTTTCTAGACTGCTATCTAGCAAGGTCTTGTGACCTTTCTTATCTGTCAACTAGGTCAGTGTTATCTGAATGGCAAACAACTTCAGCATTCTTGCCTTGAGAACCCCATGAACAGTATGAAAAGGCAAAAATACATGACACTGAAGGATGAACTCTCCAGGTCAATAGGTGCCCAATATGCCACTGGAGACAAGTAGAGAAATAGCACCAGAAGGAAAGAAAAGGCTGAGCCAAAGTGGAAATAACCCCAGCTGTGGACATGTCTGGTAGTGAAAGTAAAGTCCAATGCTGTAAAGAATAATACTGCATAGGAACCTAGAAAGTTAGGTTGACCATGAATCAAGGTCAGTGGTCAAATAGGAGATGGCAAGAGTAAATATCAACATTTTAGGAATTAGTGAACTCAAATGGAAGGGAATAGGCAAATTTAATTCAGATGGCCATTATATCTACTACTGTGGGCAAGAATCCCTTAGAAGAAATGGAGTAGCCTTCATAGTCAACCAAAGAGCCCAAAATGCAGTACTTGGGTACAGTCTCAAAAATGACAGAATGATCTTCATTCATTTCCAAGGCAAATCATTCAATATCACAGTAATCCACTATGCCCCAACCACTAATGCCGAAGAAGCTTGAAGTTGAACGGTTCTATGAAGACCTACAAGATCTTCTAGAACTAACACCCAATAAAGATGTCCTTTTCATCATAGGGGACTGGAATGCAAAAGTAGGAAGTCAAGAGATACCTGGAGTAACCAGCAAGTTTGGCCTTGGAGTACAAAATGAAGCAGGGCAGAAATTAATAGAGTTTTGCCAAGAGAACACACTGGTCATAGCAAACACCCTTTTTCAACAACACAAGAGACAACTCTACACATGGATATCATCAGATGGTCCATACCAAAATTGGATTGATTATATTCTTCTCAGCCAAAGATGGAGAAACTCTATACAGTTAGCTAAAACAAGGCCAGGAGCTGACTGTGGCTCATATCATGAACTCCTTATTGCCAAATTCAGACTTAAATTGAAGAAAGTAGGGAAACCCACTAGACCATTCAGGTATGACCTAAATCAAATCCCTTATGATTATACAGTGGAAGACAAATAGATTCAAAGGATTAGATCTGATAGACAGAGTACCTGAAAAACTATGGACAGAGGTGCATAACATTGTACAGGAGGCAGTGATCAAGACTACCCCCAAGAAGAAAAAATGCGAAAGTGCAAAATGGTTGTCTGAAGAGGGCTTACAAACAGCTGAGAAAATAAGAGAAGTGAAAGGCAAAGGAGAAAAGGAAAGATACATCTATCTAAATCCACAGTTCCAAAGAATAGCAAGGAGAGATAAGAAAGCCTTCCTAAGTGAACAATGCAAAGAAATAGAGGAAAACAATAGAGTGGAAAAGGCTATAGATCTCTTGAAGAAAATTAGAGATACCGAGGGAACATTTCATGCAAAGATGGGCACAATAAAGGACAGAAATAATATGGACCTAACAGAAGCAGAAAATATTAAACAGAGGTGGCAAGAATATACAGAAGAACTATACAAGAAAGATCTTAATGACACGATAACCGTTATGGTGTTATCACTCTCCTAGAACCAGACATCCTGGAATGTGAAGTCAAGTGGCCTTTAGGAAGCATCATTAGAACAAAGCTAGTGGAGGTTATGGAATGCCAACTGGGTTTTTTCAAACCCTAAAAGATGATGCTGTGAAAGTGCTGCACTCAAAATGCCAGTAAATATGGAAAACTCAGGAGTGGCCACGGGACCGGAAAAGGCCAGTTTTCATTCCAATCCCAAAGAAGGGCAATGCCAAAGAATGTTCAAACTACCACATAATTGCCCTCATTTCACATTCTAGCAAGGTCATGTTCAAAATCCTCCAAGTTGGGCTTCAATAGTACATGAACAGAGAACGCCCAGATGTACAAGCTGGATTTAGAAAAGACAGAGGAACCAGAGATCAAATTGCTACCATCCATTGGATCATAGAATAAGCAAGAGAATTCCAGTAAAACATCTACTTCTTCATTGACTACACTAAAGACTTTGACTTCATGGATCAAAATAACCCCTGGAAAATTCTAAAAGAGATGGTTATATTCCTGCCTCCTGAGAAACCAGTATGCAGGTCAAGATGCAACAGTTAGAACTGGACATGGGACAATGGACTGGTTCAAAATTGGGAAAAGAGTACGTCAAGGCTGTATATTGTCATTCTGCTCATTTTACTTATATGCAGAGGACATCATGTGAAAGGCCAGGCTGGATGAAACACAAGCTGGAATCAAGATTACAGGAAGAAATATCAATAACCTCAGATATGAAGATGACACCACCCTTATGGCAGAGAGCAAAGAGGAACTAAAGAGCCTCTTGATGAAGGTGAAAGAGGAGGGTGAAAAAGCTGACTTAAAACTCAACATTTAAAAACTGAAGATCATAGCACCCAGTCCTATCACTTCACGACAATAGATGGGGAAACAATAGAAATAGTGAGAGACTTTATTTCCTTGGGTTCCAAAATCACTGCAGATGGTGACTGCAGCCATGAAATTAAAAGGCACTTGCTCTTTGGAAGAAAAGCTATGACAAACCTAGAGAGCATATTAAAAAACAGAAACATCATTTTCCCAACAAAAGTCCATCTAGTCAAAGCTGTGGTTTTTCCAGTAGTCATGTATAGATGTGAGAATTGGACCATAAAGAAAGCTGAGCGCCAAAGAATTAATGCAATTGAACTGTGGTGTTGGAGAAGACTCTTGGGAGTCCCTTGGACTGCAAGGAAATCAAACTAGTCAATCCTAAAGGAAGTCAACCCTGAATATTCTTTGGAAGGATTGACGCTGAAGCTGAAGTTGAAGCTCCAATACTTTGGCCACCTGATGCGAAGAGCCAACTCATTAGAAAAGACCCAGATTATGGGAAAGATTGAAGGCAGGAAGAGAAGGGGACTGTAGAGGATGAGGTGGTTTGATGGCATCACCGACTTAATGGATATGAGTTTGAGCCAGATCCAGGAAATGGAGAAAAACAGGGAAGCCTGGCAATGTTGCAGTTCATGGGGTTGCAAAGAGTCGGACGTGACTTAATGACTGAACAGCAACAACCATCCACCCCAGGTCATGGTACACAGCAGCTTAGAAAACTTGTGAAAGTTTTGTGAATTCATTGCAGCAACTTGGTCTCCAAGGAGACTTTGACATCCACCAACAAAGTCTTCTCAGACCTCATCCACACCCCCAACTCTGAAGAAACCCAGGTGGTGGGGAAATAAAGAGAGGGCTTGGCTTTCACATTGCTACAGTGGGGGACTGAGAAAGCAGTGTGGCGACAGCATTTTCTCCTTGTAAATCTCTATTCTTCAAAGCTGTCAAGTCACCCCTCAGGATACAGGAAGAGTGACAGGAGAAATGTGTAAACAATGTAGGACCATAGGAATTCCCTGAAGAAGCGTTAGTATTAGCAATAGACATCACTGTCATGCATTATTCTTCATTTTTTCCATTTTAGCTATCCTTGTGGATGTGAAGTGGTATCTTTGTGAATGCAAAGGCTTTGCTTTTTAAAATTCTGTGAAATCAATAGCTAAGGCCAATAAACTTTTCAAAGAAACAAAGAGAAAAATACATGACAAAATATAAGGCAAAATTTTTTAAATAGGGCAGTAAAAACACACACTGTGAATGAAAATATTGGTAAAATGGGCTCTACCAAAATTAACTGAACCAATATTAAAAGCTTTTGCTCTTCAAAGCAGTAGTCAAAAAATAAAAAAGCAATCCTTAGAACTGAGAGAAAACTTTAACAAAATACAGTTGAAAAGAGCTTGTACTGAGAATAAATAAATAAACTTTTACAACTCTAATAAGAAAACAAACAACTCCGTAAAAATGTATAAATGATTTGAGCAGACACTTTACAAAAGAAGTTATATGAATTAGCCAATAATACGTGAAAAGATGTTCAATATCACTAGTCATCAGAGAAATAAAAATTAAAAACATTTTAGGCTACCATTTCACAACCTGCTAGCATAGCTAAAATTAAAAAACTACCAGTACCAGTGTTGACAAGAATATGGATCAATTAGAGTTTTCATATATTGCTGGTGGAAATGAAAAATGTTATGGTTGCTGTGAAAAAAAAAGTCAGTGTCTTAAAATATTAAACACACTTTAACCATATAACCCAGGAATTCATCCAAGAGAAATAAAAACCTGTGTTCAAAATTGCATATGTTAATGTTCATAGCAGCATTATTTATAATACTCCCAAAGCAGAGGCGATTTGGGGGTATTATAAATATTCATTCATTGGAGAAAGAATTTTTTAGTTGTGGTATGTTCACACCATAGAATATTATTTAGCAATAAGAAAGAACAAATTAGGAGTACAAACAGCATAGAAGACACTCTAAAGTATTATACTGAGTGAAATAAACCAAACACATATACTGTATAATCTGTGGCTCCATTGTATGGATTTTAAGAGATATTCTACAGTAACAGAAAGAATAGTGGTTTCTTGGGGCCAGACACAGGGAGAGGAATTCATTCCAAAGGGACCTTAAAGATCTTTTCAGAGTGAGGGAAATAGCCAATATCTTGACTGTGGTGGTGCTCAAAAATTAGTATGATTTCAAAATTCATTAAATGTACATTTAGCATGGGTAATTGTTATTGAGTGTAAGTAATACATAATAACATAATGAACATAATGACATAAAAAACATAGCGTAAAAAATGGGCCAACTCAGCCCCAGAGGGGAAACTTGATGTTGAAGAAACTGGTAGGGGCAGATTGGCCAGAACAATCTCTAACCAAGAGACAAACTCCCCAGCATAGGGAAATTGTTCTGAAAGTTAGTTTAAACACGAACAACAAGGAGAAAATGTTCCAAGTTCCAGTTATGCCAAAGCAATTAATATTTTGAATTCTGGTTTAGGGTAGTCCTGCTTTGTGTGGGTGGGTGTGTGTGTGTGTTTTAATTTCAGCTACTCATCTTTTCTGAATGACCTAATTATAGTTCTATAGGTGAGGATGGCTTTAATTCAGAATATTTGATTAAGTGCTATTGTGCTTTATAATCAAAAGTTATTGATGGAACTATTAGTTAAATAGCAACCAAAGATACTACCAAAAGCAATAAATCACCCAGGGACATTTCGTGATACTGAGTTAACATTTGGTGGAAAAGATACTTTGAGATCCAAATCCTAGCCTCACCTTCACTGAAGGAAGTAGGAAATAAAGCAAAAGAGACCTCTACCACTCAAGATGAGCCTGCTGTCAACAGCTCCAAAGGGCATGAAGAAAACTAATGCTGAGAAACAGAAACAGTAAACTTAGCAATTGAAAAATGGAACTGCGTCCAATTAAATGAAAAATAATCTCCAAAAATCTTAGCTTTAAAGTAAGTGTATTTGGACAGAATGGTATGAATCAAGAATGGATGGTATGAAAAAGAACATCTTAAATCCTGAAACTGAGAAGTATTCATTGGAATTAAAGCATCATAGATGGCATAAGCTCTAGGCTGGATATTATCAAAGAGAGAATTAGTGACTTGAAAGGTAAGCCTGAGGAATTCACCCAGCACATCACACATAGAGATTAAAGGACAAAAATGGAGTGGGGGGTGGAACTTAATAAGAATTGATACTAGAATGAGCGTCTCCAGAATACCGGTAAGATGAGTATCAAATGGAAAGAATAATAGCAAAGGTGAGAAGTAATATTCAAAGAGATACAGGATAAACATTCTTGAAGAAAGATATGGCTGTCTGATTGAGAAAACATGTGTGTGTGTGTGTGAGATATAATGGAATATTACTCAAACATAAAAAAGCATGAAATTCTGCCATTTGGAGAAACATGGATGGACCTTAGAGAACACTTAGTGAAATGTTCAGAGGTAAATACACTTACATATGGAATCTAAAAAGTAATACAGATAAGTGTATGTACAAACCAAAAAACAAATCCACCATACAGAAAACAAGTGAGTGGTTTCCACTGGGGAGAGAGGGGGTTGGGGAGGGACAAGTTTGTGATAGGGGATTAAGATATACAAACTTCTATGTACAAATAGGTAAGAAAAAATATATTGTATGGTGCAGGGAATTATAATCGTTATTGTTGTATAACTTTTAATGGAGTATTATCTATAAAAATACTGAATCACTATGCTGTATACCGGAAGAAGGCAATGGCACTCCACTCCAGTCTTCTTGCCTGGAAAATCCACAAACGGAGGAGCCTGGTAGGCTGCAGCTCATGGGGTTGCGAAGAGTCAGACACAACTGAGCGACTTCACTTTCACTTTTCACTTTCACACATTGGAGAAGGAAATGACAACTTACTCCAGTGTTCTTGCCTGGAGAATCCCAGGGACAGGGGAGCCTGGTGGGCTGCCGTCTATGGGGTCGCACAGAGTCAGACACGACTGAAGTGACTTAGCAGCAGCAGCAGCATGCTGTATACCGAAGCTATCATATTACTGTAAACCAGCTATGCTTCAATAAGCAAAAGAGTGGAAATTAAAGACACTGGCTTAATATTTATGAAAATATCATCTCTAATACAATGCATTCCATACTTGATACTCATCAAGTAATTAAAACAAAAACATATAAACTGAATAGCAACAAATGTACTATAAAAATTGCTTTGTGAGAGAGAAGATTTGGACAGAGAAGGAGGGTGTCTTCAGCACCTTCAGTGTTGTATGTAATATTTTACTTTTCAGAAAACTGAAGAGAAAGTAACCAAATGTCACCAAATTACATGGGTTTTGATAGTACTTTGATTTTTTTAATAGAAAAATATTTTAAAGGGAAATACTGTAGATATGGAATAGTTTGGGGGAAAACAGGAAAATTCCCATACAAGCTCCTCCAGGGAAGGGCCCTTGCCTTCTTCACTTTTGCTCCCTCTGCATTTTGGGAAGTGTTTATCACTCTGAAGATGCTCAGTGAATGTTGAATAACTAAATATAAGTCTACCTAAACTAATGACAGAAAAAAGACATTGGGTCTAGTGATAAGCCTGTGCTTGGACCTATTTCCAATGCAATAATTTACTTATCCTTCCAACAAGATTTCCCAATAAGTCAACAAGGTGCTGAGGTTACTCAGATGACAAAGATAATCCCTCTAGTCTTACTGAACCCAAACTTAGTACTCTCACGGGATTTCAAAGGCTGAGAATCCTAATAGAATGTACAAAGAGGGTGACGCTAAGATTGGGAACTGGGGAGTCAGGCTTAATAACTTACAGGAAGAGCCTTTCAAGCCATTTTTCTTTTCTCTTTCAAAATAAGATTCCATTCCGATGCCCTTTCCCTTAGTAAAACTGGAAAATAATAATACAAGCGGGAAAAGTCAGGGAAAAGTTATCCAAACCAGTAAACTGTTTGCCCTCTGAGAATATAAACATTTCCCCAAAATACTGCAAGGAAACTGCAGGCAAAGGAAAAAATAGACTTCATTTCTTGGACTAAAAAGTGTCACTCTGGCCATCCACTGTCTTTGCAAGATAAGCTGTACGTTGGCAAGGGATGCAACATGCCAGGAAATTGAGGACGGGAGGGTATTTTCCCAAGCTGTATTAACACTTCTTCTCATGCTTTGCAGAGATTAGAACTTTTATCACTGGTTCACACTCCTTAAAAAAAAAATGTATTAAGCTGTAGTTTTTAGGGCAGAATAGACCCAAATTATTCTCTTTCTCAGGATGCTGTGAGCTGATGCAGCTAAACCCTATCAGGGAATCCACACTCCAGTAAACCAAAGCCCTCCAACATTACAGTGGGGGGTGCCTTCTCATGATGGGCAAGGTTCTGGATGAGGATGGATTTATGGAAACATCTGTGTTAAAGAATGGAATGAAGGGGACACATTTGCCCTCTTACAGCATTTCTCTGGATAGAAGTAAAACAGGAATCACCAGGATAATGTCAGCTGGAAAAGGTCACCAAGAAAGTTAGGAGAAAAGCATACAGCTATGTAGGTAAGAACCAGGTGAAGAATCCCAGCAGGCAGGACACAGAGGCAGGTGTCTGGCAAAAGAAACAAAAGGCCAGGCCAAAGTGCTGTGAAATAAAAAGGCAGTGATTTTGACGCAGCCACTTACTTAAAACTGACCATTGACCAGATCAGAGCTTTACATCCTTGATCTCACTTATTCGTCCTAATAATCTCAGGAAGCAGCTCTTGTGATTCTCATAGTACAGGTGAGGAAAGTGAATCAGAGAGATCGAGTAGCAGGTGAGGAGTAGAGACTTGGTGTGAACTCAGTCCCTCTAGCCCTACAGCCCGAGCTCATAGTCCTTCTCTTCCCCAGGCACGCTCCTGGTGCCACCTCCCAACACCACTTAACAGGGAGCCTGTGCGCTCCCGCCCGCACAGGGAACGGTCCCAGGGCAATCAGCCTGAGTCTTTAGGTTCTGCATGACCACACAGCAAGGCCTTTCAGGGCAGGAACAATGTTTCAGTGTTTCCTGTGTCCCAAGTCCCTGGCTTGCTGGAGGAAGAATCCAATTGCCCTTCCAAGTGCACACACAGCACTACTGCTGTTGGGTAGACAGGTAAGAAGGACCAGGCTGGGGGGCTGCCTGCTGGCCCGGCCACGGTGGAGAGCTCGGACTGTCAGTTACTCACTCCACTGCCTGACCCAGCTCTTAGAAATCAAAGATCCTATTTAACACTGAAACAAATTAAGTGGGCCTTAACTATCCATGAAGATCAATTAGGCATCCCAGAACAGCATCAAGGTTCAGGATCCAGCTGGAAAGGGGAGCTGCCATCCATCTCTCGGATTCAGTTTTCCAAGCAAGAGATTTAAAACCTCGTTGTCAGTGATCACTCAATCTGCAGGAGGAGCTCTTTTAAGTGTGGCTCACTGTGCCAGGTTACAGGGGAAACGCAAAGGCAAGGACATGCTGCTGCCCTCCAGAGTTCATTCTATCTGGAATGAGAAGGGCATTGACAACCCAAGGGACTTTATCAATGCCACCTGAGTTTGTGCAGCCTCTGACTGAGTCCACAGTAGGGAAACATGACTACAGTCTGGGGCAGATAAGAGAGTCTCCCTAGGGAGAGTGAGATTGGGTAAAGGCTTTCAACAGCGAGCAGAATTCTGGTGACTAGAGACAAGGAAGGCAGAGTCTAGATGTGGGAAAGCATGTGAGCCAATGCACTCACAGAGAAGCTGGAAAACTTGGAAAGTCAGGAGGAGGGCGGGAGGCCAAACATGACAGCCTTGAACGTCAGTCTGAAGAATTAGGACAGAGACATGTGTGCCAACCAAGACCAAACAAGAGCCAGACAGTACAAATGCTGCCACCATCTGTATTTCTGTAAATATCTGTCCCTGCATTGATAATGTGACAACATTTCCAGGGAAAGCTGGTGGTGGTGGGGGTTTAGTCGCTAAGTCTGACTCTTGCGACCCCATGGACTGTAGCCTGCCAGGCTCCCCTGTCCATGGGATTCTCCAGGCAAGAATCCAGGGAAAGGTAGGTGGTTTCAAAGAACTCTTAGAGCTCTTGATCCTCCAGGGACTAAAAACTGCACACCTTATAGTAAAAAGCAAGTTTCTTGCTTAAGAAGATGGTTTTGAGAGAGCCATCAATCACTGTGTAAAATAGCCAGAAAAAGGTACATTTCTAGAAACTAATCAGCATAAGCATCTCTTTGGACAAAATGGAACAAAAAAGAAAGGCTAAGAAAGGAGCATAAAAAAGAATTCTGTATCTGTAAGAAGAAAAACATTAAAAATTCAAATTAAGTATGAAAAGATCTCTACTGCTCATAGACAAAGGACAAAAGAAGTTTGACCACAACTGTATAAGATTGAAATAGGCCAGAGGGGAGGTATCACAACTGTCAAGAGATTAACACGAGAGGGTAAAGGAAAATATTTTACCCAAACCCCGTCTCCCTCTCTGCATGGTCTTCTCCACTGTGTTTGTGTCTTTTCTTCTTCTGTACCTTATAAGGACATTAGTCATTGAATTTCCAAGCCATCTAGATAATCCAGAATGATCTCATCTCAAGATCTTTAGGTGAATTACCTCTGCAATGACACAGTTTCCAAATAAAGGCATTTTCACAGGTTCTAGGATGCTAGGACATAGACATATCTTTTTAAAAACCACCATTCAACCCACCACAGAAAATATCATTCAGTTGCTATTTATTGAACATGGCTTTGTTTCCATCAATAGATGAGATAGACTAAAGGAAAATACAGTACTCGATTATATTTTCCTATAGCAAGGGCACCTCTTGAAGCCCTTAAATAATATGTTGAAGATGGTTACTCATCTGGCTCTTAGAAATGTGCAATTCTTAGTTGTGCTTATGACATCCAGCAGTATCTTGGGAACAGGCTGTTGAACCGAAAGCCTAGCTCAAAGGTTTACAACCAGGATTTCTGCTCCACTCCACAATGTCTTCTCCAGAGTTCTGCTGACTCATTCACCTCTTCAACTTTATCAACCTACACCCCATAATAAACTATTAGTGCAATTATCCAAAGGGCAGAAAATGGACATGTTTGTATTTCCTGCCAGGGTTTCTATTTCATGCCAATCTCGCAGAAGGGAACGTTGAAACTTTCATTAGAAGCAGTGGCTTCTAATACCAGTTTACAGAGAAGTGCTGGTGTGGCTTCATAATTACCCAAGAAGCTTGTTAATAATTCAAGTTGCAGATTGTTATTCAAATGTGGAGTGGAGCCCATGACTTTGTATTTTTAACAATCTCCCCTGGTGATTCTGATGGGTACAGTGAAGTTGAAATGTTCTGGCTGTATACAGATGTTTCTGTCATTGGTCTGCCAGAGTTACATATATCCCATGAAACAAACGGGGGTAGGTCTCACGGGCTTCCAGACCCCAGGCAATCCAATCCCTGCTGCCCCTCTCACCCTAATTTTCTACCCACTCTCCCCTCTTGCTGGCCACATTCCAGCCACACTGACCTTTTGTCTCCAGAACTTCCCAGGCCCTTCTTCCTTACTGTTTCCTCTGCCTGGAACAATCCTCTTGGCTATCTGCATGTCTTATTCCCTTACCTATTTTAGATCTCTGCTCCAGCATCACCTTATATAGGACTCCTTCAATATCTTAAATGACAACTTGTAAACACACAAAAGCACACTCATCACGCCATGGTCCATTGCCTTGCTTTGTTCTTCAGAGCAATAATTAATACCTGTCAGCTTATATGTACATTTATTTTTTTGTCTGTCTCACAAGAAGGTAAGTTCCTTGAGAGCAGGAATATTGGCTGTCTGTTAGCTTGTTCTTAACTGTTGTTTTCATGCTGTTCTGGTACTTCTGGTATTACTAGAACAGAACCTAGAAGATGCTACCTATTCAATTAATATTTGATGGATTAAAAAATAGAAGGAAGCATCTCCATCACAGAATTAATAAAAATCCCAACTTCTTTAGTACCTTCAGAAATTTAGATAAGAAGATAAAATGTCCTAGATGGTTTCTAGTTAAGAAGACAGAAGATAATCCTCTGTATATTTAACCTTGAAGGACAGGGTCCCCCAGTTCTGGCTGAGTCAAACTCCTCATCAGCAGTGAAACTGAAGGAACTCAGCTCTGAGATTTTTGGAATTTCTCACCACTTCCCTGAGGAAGTTGCTGCTCATAGAAGAGCCAGGAATGAAAATAAGAGAAGTGGATGGGGCAAATGTGTTCATTTTTCCAAATTGTCCTTTCTGCATTCCTGAATTGTCCAGAACCTATGAGGAAGGAAGCAACCTTCTTCAGTCTTGGGATCTGGGGACTGGTGCCAAGCCTGGGGTAAAGACTCATCCAGCTTTCAAAACATGGAGCCAAGAAGGACACAAAGCAACATCCCAGGGTGATGGGCAGGTGGTGGGTGAGGGTGGTGCAGGGACCAAAGAGACCCACAGGCCTAAACACAGCATTTCTCAAAGAGACTAGACAGAGAGACAAGACCAGACTCCAGGCTATACAAATAAAGGGATGTAAAGAGAGAGCAAGTGGGTTCAAAAGTGTAGAGTTAGGTAAGACTCAAAGAGCTCCCCAAGGGGTTCTGGGAGGTAAAGGCAGGGACCTCTCACAGGTAGGAGGGAGATTGTTAAAGCACTGAGCCATTTTTGACAATATTGTCCATTGCAAAAATGGAGCTCTGCCACATTGGTAGCCAATCACGAGGCTTCTATGATAACCTCACTTAGAAAAATCCTTTTGGAAAGAAAAATGGGAATTAAAATAGAAGAAAAGCTTGAAAAGAAATTTGATGATTACAATTCTTAATATAGTTAGGTGCACTATTGAAATATTTCTTTGTTTCAGTGATGTCAACCACATCCTCATAGCAAAATGTATACACATATGCATACATACACATGCATATGGGCTTCCCTGTGGCTCATCGGTAAAGAAACCACCTGCAGTGCAGGAGCTGCAGGAGACACGGGTTTGATGCCTGGGTTGGGAAGATTACCTGATGGAGGGCATGGCAACCCACTCCAGTATTCTTGCCAAGAGAATCCCAAGGACAGAGGAGCCTGGTGGGCTATAGTCCATAGGGTCGCAGAGTCAGATAAGACTGAAACAACTGAACACACAAGCACATATGCATATGTTACAGACTTTATAAAATCTGAACTTCCCCTGCACCCATTAAATATATACTTCCTGACATTTTCAACCTAATTTTTTCAAAGATAGTTGATCCTTCTTTCATTTATTTTTTCATTGCTTCTAAATGTCAGGCAAGTGAAAATTGCGTAGAGATCACAAAGGAAGATGGGATTTTGAAAGATGGAAGCAATTGTAAAATGTTTTTAGACAAGTACTCAGCCACTGAAGTTTCATGTTCCACTCATCAATTGAAAAGAACCATTGGACCTCCCTTCACAGAGGTGACCTGGTAATGTGTGGGGAATAGACTAGATTAGGAGAAGGAATAAACCATAAGTGGCTCTCACTAACAGATTTATGTTTTCTTCACTCCCTTTGTAATATTGCCACAAAGGAGATAGAAAAATTCATTCCCTAGCAGTATAGCAGATGATACCACAAATGACCTAATGAAAACAACAAAAAACTACTTTAGGAACACATCATTAAGTTTACATTACTGGTAAAAGAGAAAAGCAGGAATCCAAGGAAAACAGTGAGCACCAAAGTTATCTCTGTCCTTATTGTCTTTGCAAAACTATGGAGACTTTGAGTTTCTACTTTGATGTCTATGGAATATATTAGAAGTATAAGCCTAAAGTTTGTTGTAGAGTGAATTTAATGGGAGAACCAAAAATATCATGATAGTAAAAGTTTAATCTCTAAGTGTAAAGTTAATAAACAATAAACTTGGCATTCAAGTTTGCCAAGTGGGATTCCCTGGTGGCTGAGACAGTAAAGAGTCCGAGCAGGAGACCCAGTTTCAATCCCTGGGTCGGGAAGATCCCGCAGAGAAGGAAATGGCAACCCACTTCAGTATTCTTGCCTGGAAAATCCCATGGACGGAGGAGCCTGGTGGGCTACAGTCCATGGGGTTGCAAAGAGTCAGACATGACTGAGCGACTTCCCTTCACTTGGCATACGAAGAGAACCGGGGCTTCCTAGGTGGTGCAGTGGTAAAGAATCCACCTGCCAATGCAGGAGACAGCGGTTGGATCCCTGGGTGGGGAAGATCCCCTAGAGGAGGAAATGGTAACTTACTCCAGTATTCTTGCCTGGAAAACCCCCTGGTCAGAGGAGCCTGGAAGGCGACAATCCGTGGGGTTGCAAAGAGTCGGACACAACTGAGCACACACAAACACACACAAAGGAGAATAGCAAAGAAACATGCCAGTCTTGAAACCAGCATTCTCACCTGAGAATTTGGTTTTTTTAAAAAAAAAGCATTTTAATACCTCTATATCCAATTCATGCTTTATATGTAATTCAAATAACCTCTGGTAGAAATGTAGTCTAGTTATCCCGGGAGAGTGGGGATTCCAGGAGTATATCTAAGGTAGATGTAATTTGCAGTTTTTTCTCTCCATGTACAGCTTTTAATCCAAACCTCAGAAAATATCCACAGGCAAAATTCCAAGAGAAATAAGCATTTTCAGTTAAAATACACAAGGAAATAAAGAATAAGAAAAAATAATTTTTTTAAATTGTCAGGAGAATCAGACAAGCAAATTTTGGGTTTCAAAAATAACTAAGGCTTCCCTGGTGATTCAGATGGTAAAGAATTTGTCTGCAATGCGGGAGACCAGGGTTCGATCCCTGGGTTGGGAAGATCCTCTGGAGGAGGGCATGGCAACCCACTCCAGTATTCTTGCCTGGAGAACCCCCATGGATAGAGGAACCTGACAGGCTACAGTCCATGGGGTCAGAAAGAGTTGAACATGACTGAGCGACAAAGCCCAGCACAGCACAGACACAGATGGGCTTCCCCAGTGGCTCAGCAGGTACAGAATCCACCTGCAAGTCAGGAGCCACAGGAGACACAGGTTTGATCCCTGGGTCAGGAAGATCACCTTGGAGGAGGACATGGCAACCCACTCCAGTATTCTTGCCTGGAGAATCTCATGGACAGGGAAGCCTGACAGGCCACAGTCCATAGGGCCACAAAGAGTCAGACACGTCTGAAGCGACTTAGCACAAATGCACAAGGCGCAGAATACAAAATTTTTGATACCTTTTTTTTTTATAAATGAAATGATGTTTTTAAAGAGAAGTGACCAAGATGGCAGAGTAAGAGGACCCTGCACTCCCCTCCTCCCACAGAGTACACCAAAATTACCACTATTTATAGAACAACTATCACAGAGAACAACCTGATGACTGGCAGAAAACCTTTTCCACAGCTGAAGACATAAAGAAGGAACCACAGCAAGATGGGTAGGAAAGGCAGAGATGCAGTATAATCAAATCCCACACCCCCAGAGAAGTAACTCACAAGCAGGAGGATAATCACAATTACAGGGTTTCTCCCCAAAGAGTGAGGGGTCCAAGCTCCATATAAGGTTGCCCAGCCACCAAGGAGCCCCCAGAAGGTCTGGCTTGAAGGTCAGTGGGGCTTGCTTACAGGAAAGCCAAAAGGATGGAGAAAATCCTGATTCCAAAAGGCACAAGCAAAATCTGACACACTCTGAGGCCCACCACAGAGGCAGTAACTTGAAAAAACCTGCGTCAGACATACCTGTTGACTTTAAAGAGCCTTCCATAAAGAATGGAGGAAACTGGAACTCCTCCTGAGGATATAGATACTAGAGTCAACAAATTTTGGGGAACTCATACTACCACAAGGACACTGGTAATGACAAGTGATGTTTTGGGTCCCCCTTCTTATTAGTGCTGGGGGTTTACCCACCTACCAGCTATTCAGCATCAGCCCTGGTACTTCTGAGGCCAAAAAGCAAGCCCTGTCATGACCTGGCCCAACCAGTGGGCTGACAGCCTCAAAATAAAGCAGAGCCTGCCAGTCAATCTGGTTGGGAGCAACCCCACCTACCAGTATACGCACAGTAGTGGGCATTGCCACAACAAACAGGACTGTGCAGCCAAAATAGGGGTTACCCATAGAGCATATAGCTTTGGTAACCAAAGGGGAACATTTTACTGAATCCTAAAGCATGTCTCCTACTTCAGGCTCCAAGTCCAAGATGGGGAAATGTAACTTATCTGCTTGATCCATAAGAAATAAAATGAGAATCAGGCAACATGAGGCGACAGAGGACTGTGTTCCAATTGAAAGAAAAAGATAAAACTCCAGAAGAAGGACTAAGAAAAGTGGAAATAAACAATTCACTTGACAATGAGTTCAAGATAAGGATCATAAAGAAGCTCAACAAACTTGGGAGAAAAGTAGATGATGAATACAGTGAGAAGTTTAACAAAGATTTCAGAAATATAAAAAAGAACCACAGGGCTTCCCAGGTGGTGCTAGTGGTAACCCACTTGCAATGCAGGAGACAAAGGAGATGCAGGTTCGATCCCTAGATTGGGAAGATCCCCTGGAGGAAGGCATGGCAACCCACTCCAGTATTCTTACCTGGAGAATCCCCATGGACAGAGGAGCCTGATGGGCTATATTACATGGGGTCACAAAGAGTTGGACACAACTAAAGTGACTTAGCACACTCTCAAAGAAGAACCAAGCAGATCTAAAGAATATAAAAACTGAAATAAAAAATACACTAGAAGAATGCCAAAGAATGATCAAACTACTGCACAATTGCACTCATCTCACATGCTAGCAAAGTAATGCTCAAAATCCGGCAAGCTAGGCTTCAACAGTGAATGAACTGGGAACTACCAGATGTTCAAGCTAGATTTAGAAAAGGCTGAGGAACCAGAAATCAAATTGCCAACATCCACTGGATCATAGAAAAAGCAAGAGAGTTCCAGAAAAACATCTACTTCTGCTTTATTGACTACACCAAAGCATTTGACTGTGTGGATCACAACAAACTGTGGGAAATTCTTCAAGAGATGGGAATACCAGACCACCTTATCTGCCTCCTGAGAAATCTGTATGTAGGTCACAAAGCAACAGTTAGAACTGGGTGTGGAACAACAGACTGGTTCCAAATCGGGAAAAGAGTACATCAAGGCTGTATACTGTCACCTTGCTTATTTAACTTATATGCAGAGTACATCATGAGAAGTGCTGGACTGGATGAAACACAAGCTGGAATCAAGATTGCCGGGAGACATATAAATAACTTCAGATATGCAGATAAGACCACCCTTATGGCAGAAAGCGAAGAAGAAATAAATGATGAAAGTGAAAGAGGAGAGTGAAAAAGTTGGCTTAAAACTCAACATTCAGAAAACTAAGATGATGGCATCTGGTCCCATCACTTCATGGCAAATAGATGGGAAACAATGGAAACAGTGATAGATTTTATTTTGGGGGGCTCCAAAATCACTGCAGATGGTGACTTCCACCATGAAATTAAAAGACGCTTGCTCCTTGGAAGAAAAGCTATGACCAACTTAGACAACATATTAAAAAACAGCAGTATTACTTTAACAACAAAGTTCCGTCTAGTCAAAGCTACAGTTTTTCCAGTAGTCATGTATGGATGTGAGAGTTGGACTGTAAAAAAAAGCTGAGTGCTGATGAATTGATGCTTTTGAACTGTGGTGCTGGGGAATGTGGTGCTTGAGAGTCCCTTGGACTGCAAGGAGATCAAAAAAGTCAATCCTAAAGGAAATCAGCCCTGAATATTCATTGGAAGGTCTGATGCTGAAGCTGAAGCTCTAATACCGTGGCCATCTGATTCGAAGAGCTGACACATTGGGAAAGACCCTGATGCTGGGAAAGATTGAAGGCGGGAGAGAAGGGACGACAGACAATGAGATGGTTGGATGGCATCATTGACTCGATGGACATGAGTCTGAGTAAGCTCCGGGAGTTGGTGATGGACAGGGAAGTCTGGCGTGCTGCAGTCCATGGGGTCACAAAGAGTTGGACACGACTGAGTAACTGAACTGAACGGTAGATTAGATGATCCTGAGTAATAGTCATCAATCTAGAAGACACAGTAGTGGAAATGATCCAAGCTAAATGGAAAAGAAGAAAAAAATTTTTAATGTGGATAGTATAAGAAATCTCTGGGATAATATCAATCACACTAACATTTACATTTTTGGGGTCTCAGAAGGAGAAGAGAAAAAATGAAGAGAGGTAAAGTACAGTTGATTACAATATTGTGTTAGTTTCAGAGCTAGAGCAAAGTGATTCTGTTTTATACATATACATTATTTAGATTATTTTCCATTATAAGTTACTGCTCATGCTCAGTCAGTCACTCATGTCCAACTCTGCAACTGTGTGAAATGGAGCCTGCCAGGCTCCTCTGTCCATGGGATTTTTACAAGCAGAAATACTGGAGTGGGTTGCCATTCTCTTCTCCAGGGGATTTCCCCAACCCAGGTATCAAACCTGCTTCTCTTGCCTCTCCTGTGCTGGCAGGCAGATTCTCTACTACCAACACTACCTGGGAAGCCCCATTACAGGTTATTACAAGATATCAAATATTGTTCCCTTTGTTACACAGTAAACCCTTGTAGCCTATTATATATATATACAGTAGTGTATCTGTTAATCCCATATTCCTAATCTATTCCCCACCCTTTCCCTTTTGGTAACCATAAGTTTATTTTCTATGTATGTAAGTCTGTTACCAGAAATTTTTATATAATCTTAGTATAAACAAAAAATTCTCTTGTAGTAGATAAAATAAACTTGACCTGTTTCCTCCTAATCTTCTATCTTTGAGAAGCTAACAACTGCTCTCAGCCCAAAAATATTTTCCCATTCCAGCTACTGAATAGCTGTGATACAACAAAATTAGCATTTCAAGCTATTACTGTCTTCAGTTAGATTTTAAAAAATGCACTGTGTAGATATAAAATGTTATTAATGATTCTTTGGATTTTTACAAGTATATGTGGGAAAAAAAAAAAAACAGTCAAATTCACCATCACCCCAGAGAACAATTAGATCCAGAGAAATCAATACCATACAATTTTCTTCTATAAAGTTTATTTCATACACACTGCATTAGAGAAGTTTTTAACCAAATTAAAATTTCCAAAATAGATGACAGTATGAGATACAAATTACCAAAAACCACTGGTGTAAAGGAAAGACATTTCATGATAAGTAAATTAAACCACTCAATCATGAGGCTGATAAGACAGGCAGGGTGATGAGGCAGATGGTCAAAAGACAGTTCGATGAGATCTGAAATAAAAGATACTGCCTGGCAGTTCTGGCTAGAGAAGACGACAGCGGGGGGGCTAACTTACCAGGTGCGAGACACTTCAAAAGCAGTTCCAACATTTATGCATATTGCAGAATTTCCCAAACAGCCTGTTTCATGGAGTACACCTACTTACAAGGAGATTCCTTAAATATATAACTAAACATAATTTCATTTGTATAGCTTGGCGAGACTTTTTGTTAAAAAAAAAAAAAAAAAAGAATCACAAATCAATCCAGTCTACAGGAAGTCAGAAAAAAGGAAATAAAGATGAGACATATTAAAAATTATATAAACCTAACTATACTAACAATCACATTAACTGTAATGGTCAAAACAGTTGAATGGCAGATATTGTTGGAATAAATTTTAAAAATCAAGACTCCCCCAAAAAATCACAAATGAAAAAATAAATAAAACTTTGGCCAACTGTGGAATCTGTATTTTATTTCAGAAAATGTCATTATTTACAAACTGTACCGATGACACATGTGAAAAGTTAAATCCTTGGATCACTTTCAGCATTCCTATAGAAAGGCAGCCATCACATCCTATGATCAGTCAATATGAAAGTTGCAACCTTCTCCCATGTTAAGCCCGATCCTCCACTGGATCATCCGAGGCAACTAAGAGCCAATCCCTTTTTAAATATGCTTCCCCTGAAACAAATATTACCATGCATATTTTATCAGTATATTAGAATTTTTAAACTCTCACCAAAGGGAGAACCTTCCCTGAGTCTCAGATTTTTTTAAATCTGTCTAGACAGTAGTAGAAAGGCCTGGATTTTAGAATCAAACAAACCTAGGTGTGTCAGGCTCTAGTCATAAGTCAGTTCTTAGATAGTGTCCCTAAGCCTCAGTCTGCTAAGTTGGGGTTTTTTTGTTTTGTTTTATTTTTTTTTAAGGGGGAGGGTAATAATTTAACAATTCAAGAATGAGAACTGAAACAGCTTATCCACTTAAAATACCCAGCATGGTTCCTAGAACACAAAATTCTTAATACATGTCATCATGCTTGCCAGCCATGCAGCAGGGGGCCCATCTGGTACCAGACCTCTTCATCCAGCCCTCACTGCCTCAAGTCTTCCCCAGATTTCCTTCAGCCTTTCTTCTGCAAACTGAATCTTAACACCTTCTCTCAAACGTTCTCAAACATTGTTCGATTCTTGAGTAAGTGTTTGTTGCACATGTGATTTAGAGTTAAAAATAACAATCCCGTCTTGTCATTCTTATCATCTAGGCAATCCTAAATTTGCACTTTCCCTGACATTTTATTTGAGTCATCCTTGATCCATAATTCCAGTTGAGTCATAAATAAAACATCTCATATAGGTTACATATCACATTAGATGATTTTAGGTAATTTCCTTAAAAATCTGTGTATAAATTATTTACTGTCCAAACAGTAGTTATACTTCAAATATACCAAGAGAGGTGGTATTTAATATACCCTAAGGTGAATTATTTTGTAAAGCAAAGCATTCATTTTCAGTATCATTAATCATTTTCCTCATCTGTCTGTTTTATAAGATTGAACTTCTTATTTATCATATTTGCTTAAAACATAACTCTTTGTAGATTTTACCAGTTATTTGTATATTATAACCAGATGGTAAAGAACATTAACTTTTAAATCTTTTCTTTAAGGCTTTGTCTCTCCCTCAAGCTGTGTTAAATGTTTGCACCTCCATCTTTGACCAGTAAGTTTACTGGAAAAACAATTGAGACCACCACCATTCCAGATACTTAAAACTACAATACAATAGGAATCAATTGAACAGATAATTTAAAAGGTTTAGGCTGTGTCTCTGTTGATAAAGAGTGAATCCTAATTCACTCTTATTATTAACTCTTGTTATTATTCACTCTTGTTATTAAGAGTGAATCCTAATTCACTCTTCAAAACACATTTCTTGGGTGAGAGCCAGTATGATAATTGTGTTTAAGAGTATGATGATTATGCTATTTCCATCTACTTTGCATAAATTTGAATAATACATTCAAGTGGCCCTAACCTCACATATGTAACAATTAGTGCAATTAATTTGTACAAATGTGTTTCCACTCTGTATTCTGGGGATGATGCACATGAAATGTATAATGGGGTCTGAAATCCACCAGTTAACCTCCCAAATAATATTTTGGAAGATGTATTGTGTGAGACAGTCATCTGTTCCTGAACAAGTGTCAAAACAATTAATCTGAGACTCAAGAAAAGACTACTCTGACCGAGGGAAGGAGACTTTGAAAAGATGCAGAATTCAGCATCTGACTGGGGGTTTGTGTGTCTTAGGTAAATCTAGGGATTGCTAGTTTTAGGAGCAACTGGATGGTTCATGGGGCAGTGGAATTTGATATTCCTACAGGCACAAGAATATGCAACCTCAGACCAGCCTAATAAAAGATTCCAACATATATAAATTCTAACTCTGTGTCAAGCATTTTGCTAATCAGCTGGCTTACATTACGGCCTCTTGAATTCTCACAGTACCTCTTCAGAGATAAGCACTAGAACCGCCTTTGTTCAGAGGAGGAAACTGAGAGTTGGAAAGTTTAGTCTGCCAATCCCACATGCCTTCCCCTCACCTCCCTGCTCTTCCAAGGTAAGCTGTGCCTGTTGCAGCTGTGGTTTGTCCAGGAGGTGGTGAGTCATCCTGTTAATGGACTTGGATCATTCCTGAAGTGTGACCTCTTTTCTGCGTCATCTGTCCTTTCCCTGAGAAGCTGACTCTGAGAGGGCAGGACACTCGAGTGTCACACTTGTCCTCGTAGCCCTATCCCAGCACGGTGGTGTTGTTTAGTCACCAATTGTGTCCAGCTCTTTTGCAATCCCATCTGGGGTTGGGCCTATAGCCCACCAGATTCCCTGGACCATGGAATTTTCCAGGTGAGAATATTGGAGTGGCTTGACATTTGCTCCTCCAGGAGATCTTTCTGTCCCAGGGATCGAACCAGCATCTCCTGTGTGTCCAGCACTGGCAGGCAAACTCTTTACCACTGAGCCACTTGGGAAACCCACCCATTCCAGCATAGTGGGCTGCATATCATTAGACCTCCACATGTATTTAAGGAATAAATGATGCTGTATGTACTTCTGTGAAGCTCCATGCTGAATATGAGGGGATTAACTCAGTGTTGGTTGGAGGAAATTTTACCTCTTTCAAATGTTTGAGAAAGAGGCGTCTGCCTGGGGCAGATATAAATATTGTAGATATTAAGGGACGGTCCAACACAACTATCTCCCAAGAAGTCAGAGTTCCAGAAAGTGATGAGGGCTGAGGTTGGTCAGCCCTGAGGATGCTATGACGTGTCAAGGTGGTGACTCAAGTAAACTCTGAGAAAGCTGGTATCTATCATGACACTCCCTACATTTTCTTATGGTGGGGCTTTCCCTGAGTATACATTCTTCGTTTTTTGATCTTCTAAGAATTTATGGTGTGCGATAACTATGTGCTAAACATGAAGGATACAAGGATGTATGTTTTCAAATAGTTTTCCTTTTTCTTCTTTTTGTCTCTCTTTTTAAAGCTAGAAATAAAAGTAAAAAAAAAATAATAGTAATATAAATCAGTCATAGGTATACTGGAGGGTTTATGTTGATGTATGGCAGAAACCAACACAATATTGTAAGGCAATTATCCTTCAATTAAAAATTTTAAAGTTCTTTAAAAATAATAGTAATAACAAGAAGACTTGTTAGGACTCTGACTCAGCTAATCAAAGATCTCAGTAGCTAAAAAGAAAGTTCCTTTGGCTCTCATGTGGCTGTTCATACAGCCCAAGCCTTTGTTCATCTGCCCAACAGCCCAAGCAGTTTCATCTGTCCAGAATGCCTTAACATCTTTCCTTACCTGACAGCTCATCAACTAATCAACACAGAGTCTGTTCCTCCAGAGCCTCCCTTTCATTCCAGGTGCCCGTCTCTATGCTCTGACAGAATCCATGGCCTTCTTTAGCGAGAGTCTGCATCACACAGCTTCGTCATCTGTTGTTTGCCTGTCTGTCTCCTCTACCCATCAGTGAGATTCTAGAGAGCAGGAAAGCATCTTATTCATCTTTGTCTCCTCAGCTTCTCTGTCACCAAAGTACTCCCTGTAATTACACTCGATAGCATCGAACTTAACTGAGCAAGGACAGAATTGATGGAACAACCGTAAGCCTGAGAACGCACGAGTACATTTGAGCAATCTGGAGGCTATCAAATAAGAACTATCTGCTTCTTCTCTCCCACCCCAAACAAACCACTCCAAAATCAAGGTCTCCAAACTAAGGATTTACCCACCTTTTATATAGCCAAATCCCATCATATGTCTTCAATGAATCAGAGATATGTTTGAGAGCTTTGAAAAGATCAAAGGGATAGAAAATGGATTGTAGAGATGTAAGGGAATCTACAAAGCCAACAGAGATCCTTTGATCCACCACAGAGATGTCTGAAAGGAGACCTGGGAATATGTAGGCATTTAGGGAGAGCTGTGTTGGCATTAGAAGTCCCCAGAAGGAGAAGTCATGAGCCATAAACTCTTTTAAAGTGGAAGGTTAGACAACTAAGGCCTTGAGGATAGCATTGATCAATTCAGCAAGTAAAAATATAGGATGCTCAGTTAAATTTGAGTGTCAGATACACAATAGATAATTTTTTAGTGTAAGTCAGTTCCATTAGGCAGAACTGAGTGTTCTTTATTTATCTGGCAACCCTACTTCTGGGAGAACTTTTAAGACTGAAGCATTTGTCCAGAGTAATTTAACACCAGTGGGGTGATCATCAATTCTGGTTTCTTATGGAAGAGGATATGAAGCACTAATCTCTGTATTCAAAGTAGAGGTATGAACAGGAAGAAATGGGGTCAAATCAAAGCCTGAAAGAGCTCATTTGAACATTTATTAAATGTGTGTCACATTCTGGCACTTTTAGAAAAAGTACCTCCAAAAATTTTGCAACATATAAATCATCGCATCATTTAATGACAAGGCAATGATGCTCAGAAAGTTAGGTAGTTTGCCAAAGACCCCACAGAAGCGAGAGAGACATGACTCTTCGATGGTTCTGTCTCACTTGAAAACCATACTTAGTCGACTACTAACCTGCTATTCTCCTCTCTGCCTTCATGTCTCTAGTAACTTTCTCAGTATTCTGCTATCTTCATTTTTACTTAGAACATAAGAACATCATGTTGTCATTCAGGAGAAATTTGTTTCAAGAAAAAAAAAATCTTGGGTGCCTTTAATAGAGTTGGTCGTGTAGCATCTGGTATATCAAGAGAGCACCATGGCATAGTACCCCTAGGCCCACATGTTCCTTACCCTGATTATAACTCTGCATGCAATTTCCTATTTGAAGGAAAGAAACCAGATGGGAATATTTTCTCACTTTCTTTTGAGTTTCAAAGTTGCTTGAGAAAAATAAACATATGCATCTATGAATAATTGAACCCATTCCAAGGGATGTAGCTAGACCCTTTCTATCTCCCTAAGAAGGTAGAAGCCCACAAATTCTCCCCTAAACCCCTCTCTGCTGGCTCCAGAAGGAGAGGGAACCTGTCTGTCTTCCTTGTATTTGAATTACTATAGCCCAGTATAGGGACATGGCAGACCCTCAGTAAATATCTGCAGGAATGACTATCTCAGTGCCCAGGTGACAGAAATCCTGTTCATTCTTCTGAGTCTATTTGTGTAAAGGGCAAATTTATCCACATGTTGACCTGATTGAGTGGTCAGCTCTTTCCCCGGAGATAGAAATGGTATATCCAATAAGGAGTTAATTTCCTATGTATATAAAGAACTCTTGATTTGGCATCCCTGATGGCTCAGCAGTAAAAAATCTGCATGCAATGCAGCAGAAATAAGAGATGCTAGTTCAATCCCTGGATCAGGAAGAGACGCTGGAGGAAGAAACGGCAAACCCACTCCAGTGTCCTTGCCTGGAAAACCTCATGGTCGGAGGAGACTGGCATGCCTCACTCCATGGGGTTGCAAAGAGTCGGAACTGAAGCAACTTGACACACACACAGAGTAAATCAGGCAAGATGTTTTACGTACTGTGATACAAGGGATCTTCATTATTTTTATAATTAGTCACTACCCTATACATTGTAGACAACCAGCTCGTCTAAGTCCTAAAAATCCATCTTCTATTTCATGTGGAAAAAGCTAAATATTAAAAATTCGCTCCTTTCAGTGACTCTTCTCCCTCTTCAAAATCTCTCCCATTCGGCCAGGGGAGTGGGTGGGTGGTGGCGGCAGGAGCTGCAGGGGGAGCCTGGCTGGTCAATGACGTGGCATCTGTGCTGTGGCTGTGACCCCCAGAACGTGGCTCTCCTCCCAGCCACAGCCGTCACCAGCTCTGCATGATGAATCCCATTACCTCACAGGGCAAGAATTCGGCTTTATAAAATAGACTTCACATTTGGTCCCCTGGCCCTGCATGGGATGGAGCCTCTTTTATCTCCAGAGGCCTGGGGGCAGGAGGCAGAAGGGACGGTTCAGGAAATGTACACCAGACCACAGCCTGAGCCCAGAGGCTGCAAACCCCTGCTCCCCCAGAGCGCTGGGACCTCTGGCTCCATGGACAAGAGGGGAGGATTCTGATTCTCACCTTGGTCTTGCCCTCCAGCCAGGGCAGTGAGAGGACCTAGGTGGAGAAAGAGGCTCAATGGAGTGCCTAGCCAGGCCCAGTCTCCATCATATGTCAGACATCCTCCTGGCAAAGTATTGGCCCTGGTGACCTTTGTCCTCAAATCCTTTTCAGCTGACCCACACCTCCCAGAAAACCTGGGTAATTATCTGCCTTGGCTAGACATCAGCTCCCCAGATCTCCCTCTCTGGTGTGTCCAGGGAGGCATTCTTCTGTCTTTTACTCCATTTTGACTCTGAGGAGTGAAATTTCAACCACAAGTATGTCACAGGAACACATTCCTTTATCAGTAGAAATTCTGCTGCTGAAAACCACACAGTGTCCCATGACGACCACTTAGGCATTGAACAGCCCACTGGACTCAGCCAGGAGAGGCAGCCAGGGCCCATCTGCAGCATTCCCCCTTTGCACAAGTACTGGGTCACCCCCAGGTCACTGCTTGCCCTGCTTGATGCTGAGCATTTTACACAGTCAATGCAGGAGAGGGAGGAGATGGGGGTTCCATCCCTGGGTGGGGAAGATCCCCTGGCAAAGGAAATGGCAACCCATTCCAGTATTCTTGCCTGGAAAATCCCACAGACAGAGGAGCCTGGCGAGCTGCAGTCCACAGGGTCGCAAAGAGTCAGACACAACTAAGCGACTAACATTTTCACTGTCACAGCGCCAGCGTGGTGATCACAGACGAGGTTACAGATGAAAATACCTAGCATGGTCCAGACACCCCACAAATCTTCAGTAACTGTTACTTGACTCAAACCCTTTTCCTGGTGATCAAGTCTCCACATAGGACCCTAGAGAGTATTGTAGAGACACTGGAAGGCCCTCCAATATCATCAGTTTGCACACTTTAGACTGTGAGCAGGTTCAGAAATTTTCTGAGAATTTATGTTCCAACTTTTCTGCTCTGTTCCTATTTATTTTATATAATATTGTATATTTAAGAGAAAAGCAGTTGGGGAAATTTTTATTTTATTATGACTCAGATGAGGAGCATCAAAAATAAGAAAGAACTGTTTTATTCGAGCCTTCCTGACCGTTAGTCTCCTAAGGCTTCTCAGGTGGCACTAGTGGCAAAGAACCCACCTGCCAAGGCAGGAAAGGAGAAGGGCATGGCAACCCACTCCAGTATTCTTGCCTGGGGAATCTCATGGACAGAGAAGCCTGGGGACTACGGTCCACAGGTTCCAAAGAGTCAGACGCAACTGAAGTGACTTAGCACATATGCATGACATTGGTCTCAGACATCGATAAGAACCGTTTTACATATTATGATGAGCACCTTCCAATCATGCAGAGAGGCATCCCCAAAGGCAATAGTTTTCCATGATTATTCATTTGCCTAACATATGCATATAAACACATATATTTTTATATCTGTTTACAGCTTTATTACTCAAGTGTCTGTGATCCTCTCATTCAAGATAAAATTTATGTTTCAGATGGTTTGAAAACCAAGACACTTGCCTTTAGTGGGCTGCCTCTCCAGGTCAATGTGGGGAGAAGAAGCTTGGGAAACCCCACCCCGCTGACTCTGCTCCTGGCTCCCCAGAAGAGTCATCTCTGGAATCTACAACCTGCAGCTCACGCTGGACTTGCGCAGCAGCGTGTTAATCCCCCAGGGACCTGCACCCTCCACCCTGAAGACTTACTTAGCATTTGCCTGTCTGCTTCAAACTTAGAGTCAAAAATCTGTAAGTTATGAGAATGGCCTGGACCACTGACCCAAGGGGGTTATCCAAGACCCCCAAATAAGTTTACCCACATTGGGTGAGTGACAGTAAGGAAATCCTTGGAGTAGATCCTTAGGGACCAGTTCCTGGTCTCCTCTCTTCCACTCCAGAGCTCTCTTGGAAAAGACTTTTCATAACATGGAATTTAAAATATGGATAGGGGATTTCCCTGGTGGCCTAGTGGTTAGGGTTCTGAGTTTTCACTGAGAAGTGTTAAGTGTGTTAGTCACCAAGTCGTGTCCAACTCTTTGTGACCCCATGGACTGTCACCCACCAGGTTCCTCTGTCCATGGAATTCTCCAGGCAAGAATACTGGAGTGGGTTGATATGTCCTCCTCCAGGGGATCTTCCTGATCCAGGAATCGAACCCACATCTGGATTGCAGGTGGATTCTTTTCCATCTGAGCTACCAGGGAAGCCCTTTCATTGCAGTGGCCTGAGTTCAATCCCTGGTCAGAGAAAATCCCACAAGCTGTATAGTACAGTCAAAAAAATAATAAAATAAAAGTATAGGACTTGAATGATTTCAAAGAGCAAGAAGAGCATTCTAAACTGAGGTTTTAAAAAATGAAATTTAGTAATTCAATGTTTGATCATTAATTTACATGTTCACCTTAACTTCCCAACAAAGATCATACCAGGTCTTAGAATAAAATTTACCTCCTGCATGTCTTATCTGTGTCCCAAAGCTCCCATCTCAGAGGTAGATATTAGTGAGTTCCTAATGAACATCATTAATTATTGCTCTAAACACCACTGTATGGACACATACATACAGAGAAGACTGGGGTTTTTTTTTTATTATCTATAAAGAGGGTTTACTTGTTATGTAAAATAAGTGACATGATGAAACATGATAAAACATAAGAGGATCAAATTGTTCCCTAACCACTGCCTATTCTCAGATGGAAACCCAACAAAAAAGGGGGAATGACTCATCTCAAATCCACAATCAAAGAGACAGCATTTCTTTCTTTTCTTAACTCCACTTGAGAATTAGAGTCCAGGATGGATGAACATATTTAGACTCAATCTGAACAAAACTGGAGAACATGGGCCACCAAAATTGAGTCTGGTGAACTGTATCCGGAAGAATTTGCCATCTGGTTGTGTGTGGACATCCTGTACTGTTAACATGGGGGACAATTTCCACTGAAGTCAGGACTTGCCCAGTGTACCTGATGGCATCAGATTTCAGGCCTTGTCTGGGACACATTGCCCCGGGCACACAGTGCCCCTGTCTTTTTACAAGGGTTATGTTTTTAAACTGCTCCATGAATTAATCACAATTTCTACCCCTCATTAACCACTTCACTACCTGCCTGTCATGATTCTAAGCATTTTAGGGACATTTTCTAATGTAAGCTTGTCAGCAGTCTTCTGTCATAGACAGCATTAGACCAGGTTTGAAGGTTAGGAAGCTGAGGCTTAGAGAAGGTAAACATTATTATTATTATTTTAATTGGAGGATGATTGCTTCAAATTTTGTGTTAGTTTCTACTGCACAACAACATGAGTCAGCTACGTGTATACATACATCCCTTCCCTCCTGAGGCTCCCTCCGTCCCACCCCTCTAGCCCAATTCACCCTCTGCAGCCTGTTTCACTCAACTTTCAGTTCACCCTGCTCTCTGCCCACTTGGACACAGCCAAGGTACTGGGAACCCAGGGAAGAAAAGACCTTGACTTTATCTCTTTGATTTTCCTGTCTTAATTTTTCACAAAAATGTATATAAGAAATAAAAGGTTAGAAAACTAAACCTGGACCTATATTCCCAAGCAGTGAGGAGTTAGGCTGACCAGGAATCTTTGATCTGTGTTCTCTGCGGGTAGAGGCTGGGCTCTTGCCATTCAGTATATTGGTTCTCAAAGTGCGGCCCCGGGGCCAGCAGCATCAGCAGCATCTGGGAGCTCGCTAGAAAGGTAGATTCCTGGGCCCCACAACTAAAAGGGAAACCATGGGAGTTAAGAGTCAGCAACCTGTGTTTTTAAAGCTCTTCAGGGATTCTGAGGTTCACCAAGTCACAGAACCTCTGGCGTAGTGAAATAACAAACAGACCCAGAAAGGGCTTAGCAGTGAAGCCAGTGAAATACAGGAGATCAGGATTTTCAAAACTAGTCTTGTGAATTTCATATTTAGAATCACAATATCATAATATGAAATGGGAAGAGAGTTTGGAAGCTTTTTCATTTATCTCACACTTGGAAAAACTGAAGTCCAGAGAGGCAAAGTGTATTATTCCTAGTCACACAGCAAACAAAGATGTTCCAGAGCCTTCCACTGGAACCAGGTCCCCCGCTCCTAACTCTGAGTCATCTTCTGCAATTCAACTTCCCTTCCAGTTCCCAAATATACCTTCCACAACTGTAGCTTCTCCCAAGTCTGTGTTTAGAGACTGTCTAAGAGTCTATAAGTGGGGAAAAAAAAAAACATTTCTCCTTATTCTGAACATAACATAGCACTTTCTCTTCTTATAATTCTATTATGCATCAATATATATACACTCACAATTTTTGCAGCAATTAATTAAGCATCTTATTCAAATTAGCATAATAATTTTTACTTCCTCTTTTATCTCATGGTTGGGTTAGAATCAAAGTTGTTACTTTTTCAAATTTTTCTTACACATTTGCATATTTTTTTCTGAAAAACTCAGAACTATGCTTCTTTATCTCTCTGGGAAGATAATCATCTCAGATTACTCTAATCATGATGTGCTCAGTGATGTTGTTTGACAGTCTTCTCTGAGCTGTGGGAAGCCATTTTTCTAAAATTCTTTATCCCCACATCCAAACCTACATTTTCCCATTCTCATAGAGCAAATCAGATGGCCAGACAAAAAAATTAAAGTGATTTACTTGTGAAAATAACTAGGTAGTTAGCATTCAAGGTGATGGGTCATCAGAATCAAATAGTTGGAGTTTTTAGGCGGGTTATTTGCTGAGTACTTACTATTGCACTTAATATTTTTATTTTTTCTTTTCCTGTGAAGTGTTTGAGAGACCAACCTGTTCAGAGATAATCTTGACTGCATTTCATGCTAACAATATTCTGGAATACACATAGGTGGGCACCCTCCCACCCAGGTAGGAGTTGTGGTCGTGGCTCTTCAGTAGAGTCACTCAAACTTTATTTCCCAAAGACCATAACTTTTTTTTTCTGACTTATTTTCAATTTTCTTATTTTAAAAAAAGCAATTAAGTGCTTACTCTCTTTCTTTTCAGAAAGAATCATGGATAATCTCAGAGAATTAAAATGATGTCATGAATCCGTGCTGTAAGAACTTGCAATCTAGAGCCAACTCGAGGGTATCAGCATCCAGTGGTACAGGGAGCAAAACATTGACCTTTAAAACAGGAATGCACTGCCTTGGTTAGCATGTAAGAGTAGCCTGGTACATACACCAAACACAAATCACTCTTTCTTCAGAAAAAATAACTCAATTGAGCACCATTTGTGAGAAAGGTTAAGATTTCCTCCAGATCAGAAGTTGGAAGAAGAAATGAAGGAGGAGGAAAGAAAGTGTTTAGCCCTCTTTCTTTCCTTCTCTGCTTGAGGAAAGTTGGAGTTTCAGAGTCACTCATGAACAGCTGAAGACATGAAAAGAGAAGATGAGATAGAAGGATTTAGGAGATGGTAGAGGTAAAAGACGGAGAAGGCAATGGCACCCCACTCCAGTACTCTTGCCTGGAAAAGCCCATGGACAGGGGAGCCTGGTGGGCTGCAGTCCATGGGGTCCCTAAGAGTCAGACACGACTGAGCGACTTCACTTTCACTTTTCACTTTCCTGCATTGGAGAAGGAAATGGCAACCCACTCGCATGTTCTTGCCTGGAGAATCCCAGGGACGGGGGAGCCTGGTGGGCTGCCGTCTGTGGGGTCGCACAGAGTCGGACACGACTGAAGTGACTTAGCAGCAGCAGCAGCAGCAGAGGAAAAAGAAGTCTAGTAGGAGCTGAGGTGTAGCCAGCAAGGCACTCCCCCAGTCCTGTGTTACTGATCACCAGGCAGATAAGTCCAGAGCAGGGCACAGCAGGAGAGTAAGAGTGTGGCTCAGAAAGCCTTTGTGCTAAAGCAAGGGCGGTCACTCATGTTCACAGACCCAGGGGTTTCCGACGTTCAATTCACATGAAGTCCTTAGGGCACATGAGAAAAGAAGCAATTGCTAGAACTAGCAGTTGACACTATGATTAAAAACAATCTAATTGAAAACCCCTAAAATGGCATTCCAGTATAAAGCTGATGATCCTAAAACTTGGCCTTAAGGACAACCCCTAGGGAACTTTTAAAAATACAAAATATTGAGTCCAATACAGACCTTTTTGAGCCATAGCTGCTTACAAGGCTACTTGGTTTAGGAGCCTCTCGGGGGATTCTGATACACTTCTAGGGGTCTGTGCCTAAGCAATTTGAAAAATATAATAATTTCAAAATTACTGAGGCACTTTGTCAAAGATAATGGCAAATTCTGACTCTTCCTCTCTGTTGGGTTGGCCACTCTTCTTCTATATCCAAGCTTCTCAAATGATTTCCATCTACTGATTAATTCAGAAGGAGAAAACTATTTGGGGAGCAAACCCATGTCTACCCCACATTGTTGCTGAAAAGAGAGATAAACTCTATCGCTATAACAGAAAGAGAAATGTCTTCATTGCAATAATAGGCGAATCAAGGATCAGGGTGAATTATTAACAATCTACTTGGAAGTCAAGACTCCACCCCCCAAGTAGACCCCAATTCCCTGCTGAGAGCATTGTCCTGGAAAACCAAGCCATGAATCAAATACATATCAATGTCTCTTACGAAATATACATGGAATGTCAGGGCAAATGCGCCATCCATGCCCAGTCCCCTAAAAGGGCCTTCTTATCCCCACTAGCCTGAGTCTGACTCATAACCCACGTGCTGGGTGGCTTAAGAATTAGAGTTTTAAGAATGAGTCAGCAGGCTCCAGAGGCCCACATATTATTTTCATTGTGATATGGGACACTCATCATTAGACTATCTTCCAAAAGAATGGTGCTGGTCAGTTGTTCGTTTCAGTACCTATGATCTAAATTACAATAATTTTTAAAAAGCCTATAAGTGGTCTATTAAAAAGTCAGCTTCCAAAGTCATAAGAGATTTAAGAATTCTGGTGTCAAACAGGTGCTCAGAAATCATTCTATAGCAAGAACAAATGAACTGAAAAAAATCTTAATCAACCCAGGCTCTTTTTATTTAATGCCCTGCAACAATATGACACTGGGAAGAATGATATTTGCTTTTTTTCTATCAAGAAGACAACAGATGCCAGAAAGAGAAAGTAAAAGGAAGAAACAACCTCACCAGGTCACTAATTTATTGGTCAAATCAATTATTTATTATTGTCACCAAATATTGATTAAACAGCCATAGTTTGATTAGCACAATATGAGGAAGTACTCTCTTATTTCTTAGCCTTCTGTGTCTGGGCCTGAAGTCTTTACCCATTTATGATCCTTTTCTACCAGAAAAATGCTCCTGAAGCACAGTTCTAATCACCTCTCTCTTGCTCAAAACTCCCCAGAGACTCTTCCCTTTGTCCTATGTGCAATTCCTCCATCATCGCTCCTTGGAAGGAAAACTATAACAAACCTAGACAGCATATTAAAGAAGCAGAGACATCACTTTTCTGACAAAGATCTGTATAGTCGAAGCTATGGTTTTTCCAGGAGTCATATACAGATTTGAGAGTTGGACCACAAAGAAGGCTGAGCACAAAGAATTGATGCTTTCAAACTGTGGTACTGGGAGTGTGGTGCTTGAGAGTCCCTTGGACTGCAAGGAGATCAAACCGGTCAATCCTAAAGGAAATCAGCCCTGAAAGTTCATTGGAAGGACTGATGCTGAAGCTGAAGCTCCAATACTGTGGCCACCTGATTCGAAGAGCTGACTCATTGGGAAAGACCCTGATGCTGGGAAAGATTGAAGGCAGGAGGAGAAGGGGATGACAGAACATGAGATGGTTAAATAGCATCACAGACTCAATGGACATGTATTTGAGCAAACTCTAGGAGAGAGTGAAGGACAGGAGAGCCTGGCGTGCTACAGTCCATGGAGTTGCAGAGTCAGATATGACCTAGGGACTCAATAACAACAACAAGTAGGCATTGTCCTTTTAGCTACAAAGGGCATTAGAACTTGTGGAGGATCAGAATATGCCACCTTGGCATAAGGATTATTATGAGCTGCAGGCATATGAGATTCAGTGGAAAGGAGCCTTCCTGGAGCTTCCCTTATCTAACAAAAGGGAGAAACACTTGAGAAATGTGTACACACTTAAGTCCCCTCTCCCAAGGAAGTTTATGGTCATGAACAAGATGGAAAGTTGATGCCAAAATGGACCTGCACAAACAACTTTATTAGTTTCCCCCATATATTTATTTGCATTCTCTCAGAAGCGCAAAACCTTTTTCCTTTGTCTTGTCACTTCTCTACAAATTTATTTTTCTCTGTTAATCTGCTATATAACACCAAGTACTAACCACCCATTTGGGTTACTCACCACTATGTTTATCCTAAGTGTATTCATGATACATGTGTTAATAAACTGTTTTTTTCTTTTCCTTGTTAAAAATTCTAATCAGGACGCCTTATTAACTCTTTCAACATTTTTTTAATGTCTTGGTCTTTCCTAGCTCATGGAAGAAAATTAAGTTCTTTTATTAAAGGGCCATGGAATTCTCCTGAGATTAATAAAGATTACAAAAAAGAGAGACTGTAATATCCTCTTATCAGTCCATCCACTTGTGCCACACAGTAGAACAAGGATGACACGGCCATAGCGAGTTCAACCCTCAATAGGCTCTTCTTTCCTGCCAACTCTTCCCCTGCCCTTGACTCCAACTCCTTCTCTTTCCAACTTTTGTAAGTGGCCCAGTCTGAGTTCTTAATTCTCCCCACAGGGTAAAGACAAATCAGCCCTCAAGTTCTCATTTGTATGTATATTTTGCAGTCAAGGAATCTCTGTCCTTTGTGAGTAGAAGCTCTCTATTGTGCTTACTCTGCTATTCCAGGGAGGGCAGGGTCTGTGGTCTCACAGTGTAGATAACAGTGGTTTCTGACTCATCTTTGGTATTTACACTAGAGGGAGCTACAGTTGAGTTCCTTATGGCTTACCCAGGGAGCAAGCTCATCTCACCAAGGAGAACATAAACTATCTGTCTGTTATGAAGGAAGGCTATTCTTCTTGTTATGAATCTAAGGCTATTCTTATGTTATGACTCTAAGTCCGCCTGCCTCCTTGTTTACTGTTTTACTTCTTGGACCTTGGGTGCAAAGGCTTGACTCCTCCCACCCCCATCCCCTTCGCTTAATGAAACAATAAACCCAACTTGAAACATGAGCCTGACCTAAGTTACAAGAGTCATCTTACCAGCTATAAATGGCACTATGAGTGAATTCCCTTCAAAATGGTCCCCAGCATGTCCAACTTCACCTTCAGTAAGAGGAAGGGAGGACAGATTTTTATTCATCTTACCACAACTGCAAGACTTGCACAACTCAGCACCATCCATTCTCCAGCTTCACCTTCCACCGCTCCACCCCTGTGGATCAGGGTTCCTTGCTGTTTTCCCAAAGCAGGTCATGTTCCCTAATGCCTCTGTACCTACACATGCTATTATTTTAAGCTTGGAGAATCTTCTCCACATTTCCACATTAATCCCTGCCCCTCCCATTACTATTCCATTACTCTCCAGTTTTTGGATATCTTGTACTCATTAGCTGAAATCTTAGAAGCTTTTTCATACTCTGCCTTCCTCTTGGGATTGGATGGCCATCCTTTGTGTTTCACATTGACTGAATATAGCTCTATCATATCGTTGCCACAGTGGGATGATTCTCTATTTCAGTCATGAAACAGAAAACTCCTGGAGATAGAGATTAATGTGTGTGTTTTTTTTATACCTCCAGGGTTTATTAAAGTACCTGATTCAGAGCCAGTGCTCATCAGCCATTTTTGAATTATGGGCAGATGGTAGGTATATAGATGGTTAGATAGCCAGATGGATGGATGGATAGATAATAGGTAGATAGATATAGAATGAGGTTTTCATCAGAATAAAAAGAATTTCTTCACATATATTTGATTTTGTCTTGTCTTCCATCCAAGTGGAGCAAGATGTGGCTTTAGGAAGCAGCATCATTCACTCAGAGATACTGGCAGATAACTCTCATGTCTTTCCCTGACATATTTGCAAATGTGACTCTGGGGAAAATAAAACCCAAGATTTGGGGCAGGTGAGTGTGTGTTTGTGTATGTGTGTCTTGTGATATTGGAATAGAAGCGGATAGAAGGACCTTGAGGAAGTGAACCTTAAAAACAGACTGTAAGATGGATGAGAACTTTTAAGTAAGGGAAAACCCTAACCAGCTAAGCAAATTACTTTCTCAGATCAAAAAGCACAATGGAATCATATGTTTGGCACCTTTGTTATTGGGCCTCTGCCTCTAGCTGGCCAGTACATGTTCTAGCATTTTCCATCTCAGAAGGTAACATCAATATTCTCCCTTCAGCAGATAACCCCTCAGCTGGATGTTCTGCCAAAAGCACAGCTTTCTCTGAAGAAAAGGATCAAAACAAGAGGCAGAGCTTTGCATTTCATTTGGACTCTGGGCCTCATTTTCTCTGGACTCACTATCTGACTTCTTTAGGAATTCTGGCCCAAAGGCTAATTAATGCCTATACTCACAAATAAATAAGACATTGAAAGTGAAAGTGAAAGTCACTCAGTTGTGTCCTACTGTTTGTGACCCCATGGACTATACAATCCATGGAATTCTCCAGGCCAGAACACTGGAGTGGGGAGCCATTCCCTTCTCCAGGGGATCTTCCTAACAGTGAATTCCAAACATGTTTTTACCAACACACACACAAACACAAACTGAAATAACTTTCACAAAGCAATATAGGTATTTTATGTCCTACTGCCATTTCAAGCTCTAATAACTTCAGAAAAATGAGTGCTCCAAACAGAATAGCATCATTTGAATGTCTATTTAAATTTATTATATATTTATTATTCAGTTTTGTGAACTTTGAAAGATATATTTTTTCTTTCTTTCAATACTTGCCACCTTCACTCAGAGGTAATGAAACAAAAAAGTTAAAGTTGAAAATGTATTTTTGAGAATACATCTAAAACTAAAGTAAAACTTTTATTTTGATGCTTTGAACATACTTTCAATTCTCTGATACTTTCTCTGATACATCCTCTGATACTTTCTGCTCTATTCAATTATGTTCTTTTCTATTTTTCCTAATGGATGTTATTGTATTCTGTTCGTCTTTTCTAAATACTGATCTCACCCTCATAAATTGGTTTCATGACCTGCAAATTAAAACCACAACTCTAGAAAAACAGAAGAAGTATGCCTGGGTAAAGGAAAAATCCATCCTTCCTCGGTTCAAGAGCTCAGTCCTTCTGGGCTCCTATGAGTTGCAGATCCATTCATTCCCCAAATAACCTGGTGAATAAAAGTCACTAAAGCAAAGGTGGGATGAGGTATGTGGGGCTCCTTGTTAAAGAAAATAATTCCCGTCACTACCCGGCAGAGCTGACAGCGCCTGAGGGCTGTGTGTGTCACTGCAGGAAGTCATCATCTTAACAAGGTCTGAAAGCAATGGATTCTTGGGATACAATGATTCTGTGACATAATGGAACATTTTCTGCACTCAAGGAACATCTGAAAGTCTTTTACTTGTTAACAGTGAATCTTGCCCCTGCCAGCTCTCTCTGCTCCCCATTTCCCATCCTTGGTAGCAGAATAATGTTCTTAATGAAAAACACCCAAAGTGGAAATGACAAGCTTTTAAACAGCAGTCACCGAGTTTAGAAGCCTAGAACAGAGGAGAAATAAAATCACATCCTCTGTAACATATTCTTTGGCTAAAGATGCCTGGTTCTAATCACTGCAGTTATACCAACCACCCCTAGCTTATGACACTATACTCATGAGTATGACACTCATACTCAAGTATTTCCAACTTTTATTTTCTTAGCTCTAGTCACATGTACTTTACCTCTCACTTACTTTACATCTCAAGAACTCTGTCTACTATCTCTTGTCTGCTTCACCATATTTTAGAGCATTTTCAGTTGCAAGTTAATAAATAATCGATTAATAAATATTGACCCATTAAGAACAGTGTCTTGGCATTCCTGAGATCAGTTAACTCAGTGGCACAATGATATCCTCAAGGATCCAGCTCTTTCCATTTCTGTGTTCTGCCATTCTCAGCACAGAGAACTTCATCGTCAATCTTATCACTTCATTGGTTCAAGATGGCTGCCAATGACCACTGCTCCATACATAGCATCCACACCCTGGAACCATCCTGAGTCAAAAGCCAGTGA